>NC_137442.1:4150000-4337500 GCF_964374335.1 Astatotilapia calliptera | reverse complement strand
CGCACGTACACCATCATATACTTAGTGCCATCATCTTCGCAGGAGGTTTCTGTTGATGGATGTTTTACCATATCAAATATTTGTAATGGGTGAGTTATGCTTGGGTGAGCGACTCTTCTCTGACACTGCTGAATGTGCTCTGCACCGTCTTACTTGAGCGATGATGTCACGCCTCACTCTTCCTCTTGCTTCCTTTCGCTTCAATTCTGATCTTGTCTCCTGACTTAATTTTGTTCTTGGCTGGTCTCTTATCGGCTTCTCTCTCTTAAGCCTCACCTCATAAACAGCATCGTAAAAGTCAGTGTACCTCCTTTAACGCCCTGTTTTCACTGTTATTTATTAATAGTAATGCATGAAAACCATTCAATGTAACCATAAATATCCTCTTCAAAAAGAGCAATGTCTGCCTTTTATATGAAATTAAAATGTTTTTGAAAATGGAGACGACTTTTGTTGTGAGACCTACAGCAGTAAAGCTGCTGCGTTTCTGCAGACTCTTCACACTGAGTTCACGGAGTTCAGCAGGTTGACTTGTGTTCTCTGTTTGATGGTAAAATCTAAAATTAATTGAATAACTTTGTCATTGTTATCTTTTTTTTAAAAGCCCCATCACACTTTTAAAAGATTGGTCCAAAAATAATGCAGATACTTTTCAAAGTAAAAGGCTTAATTTCGGCGATACACTATTATGTGTTGCTTCAGAGAGCATGTTCACAAGTTTTGTTGTTTGAAACTTGTGAACATGTTTAAAGAAAGGTACAAAATAACATGTGACTGAACTTACATGATATGTGGAGACAGGAAACATTTCTAAATTTGTCTTATGTCATTTCTAAACAGCATTATAAAGACCAGCTGCAAAATGTGTCTTTAGATATCATGGAAAGTTGACAGAGATGGCAAATCCTGTTAGACTTCCCTTATATACGTATATGATGCTATATGTATAATGTACATATATCTATATGTGTGTAATGTAAATATGTCTACCTTCTGTGTCCACTGACCCCTTCACACAGTGAACAAGGGAACACAGTGAGGTTGTGCCCTTCCTCAAACTAGCAGTTGTCTTGACTTGAACCCTCAACAAAGGAAAACAGAAGTTCCACTGAGCCCGACGCTTTTAGGCCTCCACAAAATACAGAGACCTTACCTTTGTTCCACTCCCCCACCATATTACAGGGACCTACTCAAAGTAAATCCTTCACAAAAATCTTTCACTTTGCCTTGTGAAGTGTTTTTGTGTTAGACCTGTCTTATATACATGATGCTATTTGTGTAATATATGATGTCATTGTTAGTTTGAGGAAGTGCAGAGCCCCACTGTGTTCCCTTGTTCACTGTGTGCAGGGGTTTGTAGACAGAAAGGAGAATACTGAAAATGTTCTGTGGAAAGATAAACATCAGAAGTGGATGATCATACCTGCTCTAACAGGTGTGCTCGTCTCTCTTCTCCTTCATATCACGTATTTCCATAATAAATGTCTCCTGAGAGATTATTTCATCTCCTGGATGACTGCTTCTCATTTTCTCTACATGAGGAAAAAACTGGTTTTACAAGATTTCCAAAACACAAAGACAAGAAGGAAAAAATAGGTGATTCTAATATTGATCTTATCATAAATCAGTGCTTTTTACATGTGTTGTCACTGAGGATCAGGAGCTCAAACTGTGCATACATGTGTATTTTGTAGCTGATGCCATTTTGTTTATCATGAGTAAAGACCATGGCAATTATCGAACTGCATTAACATGATTCAGCCTCAGCTTTAATTAATGGTTCCCACTGTACACTGCTGAAGGTGAACTGGACTGCAGGTGGCCTGCCAATTAGTATAAATTTATGCATGCTCGTAGCAGAGACAGTTGCATTATTTCTCTAATTTATGTCCGTGTAAAAGTAGCTGAAAAGCTGAAAATTGAAAGCCGGTTTTCGAGCATGTTCGCTGCCTCAGTCCTCAGCATGTTGAATGTGACCTCCATTTTGACTGGATGTATGAAGCCCTGTCGTGTTTGTGTGTACATGAGACCAGGATGTTTTTCAGCTTGTCAACAGTTGAAGTGATACATGGCAGAGGCAGCGTTTCTGCCACCTAGTGAGTGCCAACCTGCAATGCATGCGCATGCAATGCAGGAACCTGACACACCGAACACGAGAAGAAGCTGATCAGCCAGTCACAGTGTGAGCTTTGCCAAAATCATTTTGGCTACTTACTGATACTCAGCAGCATCCAGAAGACTGAAAAACAAAACAAAACTGTGACCAGACCACAATTTTAACTATTAGTGAAAATTATTTATTATTTACCAAAGCTTTGCAGCTTCCATATTTTTTCTTTTATTTGTTAATGTTCTTTTCCATTCTTAACTGTGTATATATGCAATGAATTAACTTTGAGATATTCTGATTATTGAATGAATTAACTTTGAAGAGAACAAATTTTTGACACAGCCTTTCGTTCTCAAACAAACAGGACCTCAGTTACTGTAGGATCAAAGTCATCACTGTTCTCCCTCTCACTCGTCAAATGATATGTTTTGTTTCTCCCTTGCAGGAGATGACTTGTTAACACCTCAATAAACTTTTCTTCATTTGCTTTCTGTCATTTTTTGCTGAACTCAAAATATTTCTGAGCATAATTTGTCACATTGTTGTCTTTCCTTAACTTTTTTTCCTTTCTTGTTTTCAATTTTCAGGTCCGCTTTTCAATCTTTGCAAATTTTACAGTCTTTAAAGCATGCTACCTCCATACATACACACACACACACATATATATATATATGTGTGTGTATATATATATATGTATATATATATTACAAAATCATCTTAAATATCTTAAAATTTCAGGATTGGTATACACATTGCTATTTTACTTCAACAATGTGTCTTCTTTCAGAGGGACGGACAGAAAATATCCAAAATGTACATATGTACATATAAGTGTTGGACATTTATAGTAAGACAGCAATTTCTGATTTATGGAGACATACAAAAAGACATTATAGCTCTTAAAATATTTGACTTTAATATGAATTTAAAAAAGAATGTTAAACACTGGATAAAGAGGCTCAAAATTTCAAGGTCTAGTTTTGAAAATGAGGGATTTTATCACATATTTAGAGAGAAGGTGTGCATTTGTGTATTTAAGGATCCAGCTTCATAAAATGAAAAATTTGCTGAATTGCTGCTTGATATAAGCAGTTAACCTGAATGTTATACTGCCTTTCAACAAGAAAGTGGTTTATTTTTTCTTAGGTTGTCCATGCACATATTTCATAGCTGAGGTCAGTGAAACTCAAGACAGGTTGTGTGTCCTCGTCATCTCTTCTTTTCCACATTTTTTTTAACTGACACCACAGAAATCAATAGATAATGCTGTACTGTGTCAGGGCCACCACCAAGGGGGTGTCCACACCCCCAGATTTCCTGCCCCCCAGCAAGACTGTTCTTTTTGGTAATACTATTTATAAATGTGAGCACAAGAGAGAGGAAAACACCCTACAATGAGTTGAAACATTAATTCTAATTTTTTTGTGCCGCCCCACTATTTGTAGGCCCTCCCGCCCCCGATCTGTGGTATAGCTCTTTTTTTTCCCCTCATTGATTAATTTGTTTAATCCAGCAAATTAATTCACTGTTTTCTCCTCCTTGTCTTCCTGCATGCTGATCCCTGCTGTATTTATCACAAGCAACACTGATCACCGTGATTTTATCTCCTTTCTCCTCAGATGAGTTCATTCAGTACGAGGGCGCTGACACTTCTCTCGTCGGTTTTTGGGGCCTGCGGTTTGCTGTTGGTGGGCGTCGCTGTGTCGACAGACTACTGGCTGCTGATGGAGGAGGGAATCGTCCTGCAGCAGAACCAGACCACTGAGGTCAAAATGGCGCTGCACTCTGGCCTCTGGAGGGTCTGCTTTGTGGCTGGTTGGTAACAGTTCCACAGTATAAAATTAATTATATTTACATAAACTCAGTTTAGTTATATTTTAAGTCAACTGGTAATTATAAAGATAATTTGATGCCATTAATTGCAGTTGTTTATACATTTATTCTGCTATCCCACAGCAAAGTTCTTTTTTTGCCATGAATATACTTATTCTTCAAAAATCAGACACATTATTAAACAAAACAATTTGTATAGATGTGCATGTACAGCAGGCTACCCATTTTTTAATAGTCCTGCTCGCCTTCTTTCATATTTATTTTATTGCATATTTATTTTATTTGTCAAAGTGTGGCTTTTGATCGGCGTTTCAAGGATAAAATGCTAATGTCTGGTTTGAAATATACACACAACAGTGAAAAACATATGGCAGCAATTCATGAAACGTGCAACCCAAAGGGAGAGCCTTATCTTTGCCATTCAGTCTAAGGCTCGCAGCTGGTACAGTTAAAGTTCACCTCGTCTGAGGGACTAACATTATTGAATTTTCTCTCTTAATCCACTCTTTTTGCAAAAAAAAATCTGTCTTAAAATAAACGCTGAGCACTGCATCTGTTCCACACTGCTTCCATAGACAGTTATGAATCGAAGTGAAACAGTTAAAATATATTGATTTCATGTTGCACAATGTTTACAATGAATTAACTTTTTTCTTGGCACACTGGTTCAAAAAAATGTTGCTCTGTCACATTTGTTGTGTTCAAGGCTTAAACAATGCATGACAGCTGCTAATGAAAACAGCATTAGCAGCCGTGCACATGGTAACCTTCATGTGCAACAAGGACCCGTGTCCTGACTGACTGCAGAAGAACAGAAACTGAGTTAGACTACCTTTATCCCTTTCTCTCCAGACAAATGCTGGTACCCAATGTGGAGCATCAAAAAAAGAGGGCAGGAGAATAAATACACGTATATGTGTGTTGACTCAGCAGGGATAAAAGCTGAGGATCGTTATTTGATGCCAGAAAGCCGTGACACATTTTCCAGACATCTTTACCATAAATTGATGCAAAAATGTTCATTAAAAAATTCACCATAATGCAGGAACTTCTCTGGTAGATACTGAGACCCACCACACGGTCAGTGGCTTCTAAGTTGGAGCCAATGACATCAGTGGCTATTGGCGGGGCTTCACTGTGAGGTGCTGCAGCCCACAGATTTTTCCATTACAAAAATTACCCCCAGATAAGCTGTATAATACTCAGTCAGGAACAGAAGTATTAGAGACATTTTGAGTGCCCTGAGTGTCCTGAAACATCACAAATATTTAACTTGGGCATATTATGGGCATTAAACTCGTAAATAAGATCCAAACATGACATCAGCTGTTGGATGATGCCTAGCTAAAGACTATGCCCAAATCTAACTTCTTAAAATAGGTACAATATTTATTATGATTGGGAGAAAAAGTCACCTGTGGCAGAATTTGGCTTTGTTAGATAATTGTTTTTGAACCGAATGATAAAAAAAAGGTATTTTCACTCGTACACGCAAACAAACACCAGCAGGCAGGACACTGAAACACAAATAGCTGTCCTTATTGCAGTAGCTGTCTCTGTCTTTCGGGTCATGATGGTGTTGCTCTGGGGAGGTGGCCATGTTTGTGTTTCCCTGTTGTCTGACGCCTGGTACAAAAGGTCAGAGGAGGGAAAACGCCAGTGGCATTTGGAAGAGAGTGTGTGGGTGAGAGAGGGAGGGGAGCTATCACATTTGTCTGCAGATTTGTGCATCGTTTTCTGTTATGTTTTTGTATACATACAGATGTCAGGTTTGCGTGTTGTGTATTGCATGTGTGTGTCTGTGGCTACAGTTTGAGGTTAATCGTTGTGTCTGCATTCAGCTCCTCTCCCTCTCTGCTCAGACCTTGTTTTCTCCCGAACCTCCTGACCTCCATCTGTCTCTGCCTCTAATTCACTTTTTCTCTCCTTTCCATTCTCTGCCTCCCTGTTTCTGTTTTTTTAAACTCATTTCTTTTGAGATGCCTCGCTTCTCTTTCACCTCTCATTTTATTTGTCCTTTCTAAATCTCTTTGTCTCCACTGTCGCTCTGTCTCAGTCTGGCTGTCTGCCCTTTCTCTGGGTTTTTATAACCTCTTTGTTTGTTTATACTGGTTTTATTTCTGCATGCGCATAATCCCCCGACTGTTTGCCACCCAAACAAGTCCAACCGTGCTACCCGCTTGTGGCTTTCCTTTTTCTCGTCTTTCTTTCTTTTTCACTTTTTTCTTTCCCCCCCAGGGTCCGAGAAGGGCAGATGTGTGGCATCGGAATATTTCACAGAGCCAGAGATAGAGATCACGACAGAAAACACAGCCAACATACTCAGTAAGTCACTTTCATACACACACAGACTCTTATATTTATTTGAAATTTCAAAGTTTCTACCTTCTTTTAAATCTGCAACTAGAGAAATAGTCTCTCGTAGGAAGACAGACCAGACTCACCAACATTTCTGTCTTTACATCTGTTTCACATCAGTCTATTATTACAGTTGTTTGCTGATTTGTCTTCTCAGTGCTAAATAGAGCTGTGACTCTATGAGTCACTCAACAACAGACACACAAAATACATGCATACATATCTTTTGTTGACTTAAATATTCCTTATACGTGGTTTTTGTGATGCCTTGTGTCGGTCTGTAACATAAGAACAAAGGAAAGAGGAGAGCGTTGCATGGCTCTGATGACTGATCTGACAGGTGCTCTCTGGTGGTTCAGGTAGAAATAAAAAAAAACACTTGTTACTGGAAGATATTATGTGGGGCAATTATGAAAATGTCTTTGATTAAACAGAATAGTTAATTACCATTAAAACATTAAAACACTTCTCCTAAAGACAGAACACCTATTTGTGCAACATATGGAGTATATATGTCTGGAAGAAAATGTTTATACATGTGATATACAGATCAGAAGGTCAGAAGTTGTTTCTAAAGGCTTACATGTTGCTTACAGTTCAGGGTATATGTGAAGTTTAATACTGGACACTTCATCAGAGTTAAAACACTGTACAAATGGTAAACATAAAAATGACAAACATTTAACAATTTAACTCTAACAAATACAGTTTTTTGTTTTATGTGTTTGGTTTTGCTACATTAGATCATTGCATGTCTCCACCACTGCACCACTTTCAAGAGATTTATATAACAATAATATTACAATTTATTCATGTCACATTTCAAATGTTGGTTACAAAGTGCTTTACAAAACGCAAAAGAGTTGATACCCGGGGTGACAACCCCACGATGTGTTTAATAAACAGAGTTAAAACAGCAACAACAAATACAAATGTTAAAATAGAAAAGTTAAATAAACACTGAATAATACAACAATAAATAAATTAATAAATTACTTAATATAAATTATTTATAGTAAAAGAGATTTCTAATGTCAATGGATGTTTTTTTCCTGGTTAAATACGATTAAAACAGAGCCAGGGCAATGACCAGCTTCTCTGCCAGGTCACTTCGACTTTGGGTTTCAGTCATTACGCAGGACTATACACAGAACTGTGGGACCATTTTGGAGAGGAGGTGAGGTTAGCACACTCCCTGTCTGGATAAAGACATCAAAACTTGATGGTTTCAAACAGAAAGTGCCTTCTTTAATGAGCTGATGGAACAGTTAGACCAGTCTGACCTGAGAAACAAAGGCAGTGGCTCAAGTCGTGAGGCCTGAGTAAAACTGTAATGGATGCAGAAGGGAGGCCATGTAAATGTAACTAATATCAATTTGATATCAAATGTGTATAGCCAGTGTGGCCTTGTAAAAATGGGATGTGGGATGCAATGTGGTCCTGTCTCTTTGAATTTGTTAAAACTCTGGCAGCTGAATTTTCAACAAGCTGGAGGCAGGAAATGGTATTTTAACTCAGGCTTGTGTACAGAGTATTACAATAGTCCAAAAGTAATGAGAGTATTAAAAATGAATAAATTTTACACGATTTCTTAGTTGGAGGAACCATGGCTGTCCTACATTACTGGTGTATAGGTGTAACCTGTGTTAGCTCTGTATCTAAGATCACCCAAATACTGAAAATTCACATTTCACTCATGATTTTTCTTCTACTCTCAGACATAACATGCACAGCTTTCAGGTTTGGCTTATAAGTTTTCTCTTCCTTCAAATATCTGTTCCATGTAGGTTACTGATGTCTAAGAAATGGAAGCATCTGGTGCAAGATCTAATGAAAACAGTCTAGTCCATTTCAGCAGAAAGAAGATTGGTGCACTCTTTAGTTTATGTTTGGTGGCACAGCTGAGCATTAGGCTGTGGACAAACTGCACTGATTCAGATGCCACTGATGAGCAAGTGCCAAACCATTTCCTCGTGTGCTAACAAATGCTCCAGGCATGTCTGCATGTTTGCTAACATGATTTTTGTTAACTCAAACTTTTTGTAGGAATTCATAAATTAAGCCAATTATGCCAGATTTGTTTTAAAATCAAATGTTGCTAACCAAATAACCTATGAAGCAACATTTTTATTTGAAAAAAAAAAGATAAACTATTTCAGAGTTCACCATTTCTTTTTTTCCTTTTGTCTTTGAGCTGTTTTAATGATTCAAGATGTTGACACTATGAACTAGCCCTCTGCATTTTGCTCTTTGAAGTAAAGCACACACTCAGTGTTGTTAAAGACACCAGGGGGAAGACGTGTGCGCCGCTTAATGCTAGATAAATGTCCTCAGGTACATGCACAAGTCATAACACTGCAGCAGCTCCGTCGGAGAGGTTACTGAATAAATCATAGACCTTACTCAACGTAACACTGAGCGAGCTCCAGCAGACTTCTGGTTCCTATGCTTACTTGAAGATTTCTGACAACACAAAAAGACAAAGTGTTATCTTAACTGTTCAGTACAGTAGAAGTAATTCTTGTTCTTGTAAATAAAAGGGGATACACAGTCTCATCCTAATGAATTGACTCTCCTATGTTGTGTCGGTTGTGTCTCCAGTAGGTATCGGTCTTAATACCCCTCACTGCATTGCATTGCATTGCATACATAATGTTGTTCAGCTTGTGTTTAGTTGTTTTGTCCTTGAGATTAACTAGTTTTGGCCTGGCTCTGCTCAACCGGGATGTTGTGCATGAGAAAAATTCTTTGCACGTCTTTACTTCACACCTTCATTCATGTGACCCTTGGTGACTCACGTGGTGACGTCGTGTGTAGACATCTCTCAGGACCACCTGCAAGGTGACAACGCCACAATGAGTTTAGTACCTGGAACTCGCCATCAGTTTTTAGAACTGGCAAAGCTTTTCATATGAGAGGTGACACAACTTCATGATCGTAAAAGAAGGTCCATTTGCCTCCAACTTACGAGTACCGTGAAGTAGATGACTAAGAACTTACACAGACCAACCACAATAAAGCTGAGGCTATATAAAATAAAAGGCAACTGGAAATAATATTACATACAACAACCAGTATGATGTTAAATGTAGTTATCTGGCTCTTAATGGTTTGATAGTTTTATGGTGAAATGGTGTGCTACAGTATGCTACACCTGTGTGGTTACAGTGGTCATCGGGGCAGATTTTCCACTTTTCCCACGACTAAAGAAAACACAGACTTTGTAAAAAAAAATATAGATGTAACAACATGATAAACCTTAAATCATTTAAAATACACAAAACAACCCAAACACAAAGTCACAACGTTGTTATTATGTGCAGCAACATGGCATTAGACATTTTTGGGCTTTAGAGAAATATTCTGCACATTATGAAAAAAATCCACTTTATCGACTTCATGTGTCGTAGTTAATTTGCTCGAAGCTTTATTTTTAATTCAGGAAATAATTTGGTAACATTTTAAATTATTCTTGATTAATGTGACCATTTCTGAAGGCTTAAACTTTTATGAGTTTGAAGTTTTCCTCATTTTTATTCGTATCACACACTCATTCTACTAATCCTCCTTCCTTTTTTTCTTCAGAAATGGTCCGGACCGCCACTCCCTTCCCCATGGTCTCCCTGCTCTTTGTCTTCACCGCCTTTGTAATCAGCAATATCGGGCACATTCGGCCGCAGCGCACCATCCTCGCCTTCGTTTCTGGTATATTCTTCATTCTGTCAGGTAAAGTTAATCTGAACCGAAAGTGTGAGTGGGATAAATAAAATATCCTCAGCCTGTGCACACTAACTGTTGTTTACTCATGGAAACAATCAAAACCTCACAGAACTCATGGAACAACTGCACACAACTACACTTGTCTTGTCACAGTTTGTTTCCTGATTTTCCAATTATTCTGCTGTTTTTTTCGGTCATTGCAGAGCTGCCTCGGAGACAAACATAAGCGCACAGCTGTCGTAAAATCTGTGGACGGAGGGTCTGCAGAGAGAAAACACATTCTCTGGTTATCCAAGAAACACAAAATCAAATGTTCTCATTGTATTGATGCCAAAAAATAAAAGTGAGCTCCATCAAATTAATGGAACATATGCACATCCTGAGGACATTTCAGCCGCCAGGCACTCTCAGGGGTTTATGATCAGGTGATTAAATCCAACTGTGAACTCTCATCAACTGCTTGCAGGTCAGTCTATCCTTGCCTCGCTTTAAATTGCAGGCTTTACAGTCCGTGATGGTGGAAGATTTAAAGCTCATCGCAGTGCTACAGATAAAAAGGCTTTAGCAAAAGCTTTGTAGTCTATTAGGGATTATAGTGGTTGAGGTTATAGTTTCTATAATAGCATTTTTAACTTATTGTCCTTAGAGTTAGATGGATTGTAGTTAGAAATCTCTTCTCTTTCTTGTTGTGCTGTAGCATAACAGTTGTGAACACCTAAGCCTTGAAGGTGTCAAACTCCTCTTTCACCTGTCTGCTTAGATAAGATGTTAAATAGCAACCAGGCAGCAGAAGAGAAGTGCACTTGTTAAAAGTCAACATTCCTAAAGGTTAATAAAAGAGACGGTTCGGTGGATGAAGATTCACTCTGCAGCTCTTCTAAGCGTTTCCCAGCTGACAGCTTGTCAGGCCATACCTTGTTCTTGCTGCTGGCTGAACAGTGAATGGGGCTTAATTCCAAATAATTGCTCTCCGCTGGAGGAGCTACAGGGCAGCAGTGATTTGAGGTCTTGCTGTGGGCTTTTGGTAAAAACTTTCAACATAAGTCAAGCCATCTGGAAAGTAGCTTTAGTACATTTTGACGTTTCAATCAGAAATTCAGTAATGAGAAGGTTGGTTTTATTCGGGATGACACATTTGGGGTCTGAGCCAAAACTCTCCCATTATCTCACTGCAGTAAGTGGACTGGACATCAACTTCCAGTCGAAGTCTATCCCAGTGGAAAGTTACTAGGTGTAACTGTTTTGTGTGGTTGATCACGCTTGGTGACCCGCATGGTGCTTTTAAAAAACGAGATTTACTTTATCTGTAACACTCACCCAAATTATATTATGTGGCTTAAAGCGTGCAGACAACCCTGACTAGATATATTTGGCCCGGAGGCATTTATCATGGGCTCATCTCCAGCAAAACATAGTTTTAAACAGCAGTGTGTCTCCAACATTTTTGAATGTATTTCAACATGACAGTGCCTTTTTATCATGCTGCCAAAGAAGAGGTTTTCCCTATTTTTGTGCAGAGGAACCTGCACAAAGACCCGACTTCAAGCTCATCTTCCTTTGGGATGTTAACTGCGAGCCAGGTCCCTTTACCTCTTGTCAGTACTGGAGCTCACTAATGTCTCTTTCAACTAAAGTGGAGCAAATCCTTGCAGCCAACCAAAGAGAAATTGTCATAGTGACAACTTAATGTCCACAGCTTTGGAGAGACTGGTTCACCAATGGAAATGGATTCAGTGGTAGTTGTTTACATATCTTTCTAAGGTGGTAACATACTTTATACCCAGAGACTGTATTGTGCTGCAGCAGCATCAATGAAAATGGGTTATGAAAGAGATTTGTCTTTGGACTCTTTGACCATGTTTTATTTTACTGGCTCAACAGCACCTAAAAACCCAATTCAGCAATAATAGGTAATAATCCCTCTTTGTTGACTCAGGTTTGTTGCTTCAGTCTCTGTGCACAGAAACGCACATTAAATGTGTTGTTTCACTTCTTTAAAAAAAACCAAAAGGAGCGACTGCCTGCTTCAGTCAGACGTTATCAGAGGCGATAGCAGGCAAAAGTCAAGACAGATACTGCAAAATAGCCAAGAGAGCATCTGTCAGAAAACTGTGAAATAAAAGGAGCATATGCACTCGGTGCACTCTCAGTGCTGCTGTTTATGTCTAATGTGACAGCTGCACATTAGAGCCCTGCAAATGTAAAATTGGTACATTAAACATCTGTGCATTCAGTTCAGATGCTGTCCCGCAGCCGGATAAGGGAGTTTTGGAAAGCACACTAGTGTTTGTTCCAGCAGACTTGTAAATTCCTGTGACTGACACATTTTCCTTTGTGATTTTAGTTTTCCTTTACCAGTTAATCTATATCTCACTTAGAGCATCTTGTAAAAGACTGAGTGAGAATGTGACATTGATTTTAAATTTGCTGTAAACTCGTAAAATACTGCAGACCAAGTTATTTGCTTGTATGGTGACCTAAAGAGTAATGACAGTAAAAATAAAACCACCTTTGTTAGACTAAAATCTCACTTTAACATGCACATGCAAGTACAGCTATGAATATCTGTAAATGATTTACACTGATCAGTGGTCAGTATTCCTAATGTGTTAAAACAAACCACTGAGAAAACAGGTAGGAGTAAAAATTCAATCTATTAAAAACAAATGTGGATCAACAGTATGAAAAACAGAACTGCTTTGTACGAGGGTCCAGCAGGATTTTGTTTTAATGAGCTTAGTGTCTCAGTTGTGCTTTAAGAGTCAGTGCAGCCAACAAGGTGACATCACATCACCTCCTCGTGTCGCTGCAGGAAGGCCGGGTGACGTTTTTGCTCAGTTTCCTCGGATGGTCCATTAGTTGCTGAGATTTCGTTTTGCTTGAAGTCACTCTCTCTCTTACTATGAGCCGATAAGATGACATCACCTTCCTGTTTCTCTTTCCTTTTTTATTATTTCGTGCATGAGGGAGCTTTACCTCGCAGATGCCAGCTTAGCATGGTGGAGTGCTGACTGGACACATGATGTCATAGGAATGTCGCCAAGCCAAGGAGAAACACATTTATGCATCGACACGAGTCAAACACACAAATCTGTGCATGAAACACATATTACCAAACACGAAATATGTGTACGCACACATGATAGAATTTGCATTAATACGCATTGTTTTTGCTGGTTTTTTATATATATATGTTTTCATTATTTTCCCTTTTATAAATATATATCATGTGTTATCACCCAGTGTGTCCGTGGGTGAGCACAGTGGACACCCAAGTCTGTGAATGTGATAACTTGGTGACATAGGATTTTAAAATTCACCCCATAGGTGCATTTACTAAAAACGTCTGATGAGTTCAAGTTCCCGTGACCTTGACCTTTATTTAGGTCAATAAAGGAGGGCATGCTTTAGGGTCGCCTTGTGATCGATGAGTGATGGCCAGATGAGTTTGTATATCTTTGGATTTTCAGCCCTTTTCATGTTTGTCGCTGATCGCATCTTGTTTCTAAAAGCTAAGTGAAAATAAAGTAAATCTTCAGACAATAAGGCTTCATAAAATAATGGGTGTTGTGACACCTCTATTTTATATAAACTACACCTGCATGCATGTCGTCTGTCAACGCATCTCGTAACTACCTTCGGTCTTCTTCTATTCTAACTCGCTTCTCCACATCCTTCTCCCAGTATACCCAGTATCTGTCCTCTCCATGTGTCCAAGCTAATTAAACAACACCTCTCTTGCAGCTGATGAGTCCAACCAGAGTTGTCTTAATCCTTTCCGTCCTTGTCACTCCCAACTCAGGATCTGTAGCTGCCTCTAGTTCTGCGTCTATCTTTTCCTCAGCTGCACATTTCCAAGCCGTAACTGGTCTCATGACCATCTCGTCGATGCCACATTTCATTAAGACTGAAACTCTATAATTATGTGGTCTTTAAATGGGAATTTGAAGTCTACTAATGAAAAAAAGGTCTATTAAGAGCATCTGAAAGAGGATCAGTTTTTATATTTTTTATTCTGTTTTTTAGTTTTATGTTTGTTTGTTTGGAAAACAGACTCTCAGAATAAACCCTGACAGCCTCTTTTCACCTTTGCTGACGTTCTGTGGCTTAAAAAAAAGAAAAATCAACAACAATTGTTGGGCTTCTTTTGAGAAGTAGAAGATTTCTGTCCTGTTGTTCACGGCTGAAAGCGTTAGGTGAGAAATCGATGGCTGATGATTGCCAGTTTCACTTCTGAACAGCAAATTGACGACACTTAAGCTCACTTCTATTGTGCGCTGTTCTCTTGTTGTTTGCCATAAAAGAGCACGCTCCACATATCAGTGAGAATGACATCACGCGGTTGCAGAAAATCAGCATGTGTGTATTTGTCTTGTGAAAACTTGCCATCAGTCACAAAGCAGCCTGAGGTTATAACATGGTGACTGCGTACCAGCTGTTTCCTCTGTTTTCTCCTGTCTGTCCTTCCTCCAGTAATTTTCTCCCCTCTCTGCTGTTTCTCCACCTCCTCTCCAATGAATGTGTGTGTGCTCATTCATGTGTGTTCATGGGTCCTAGCACCACATGTCTGGGAGGCTTTTACTGAGATGTGCATTCTGTTCACAACACTGCCATCTGATGGCCAAATGAAGGAAATACAGTGTTCAGACTAATGTCCTTCGTTTTCCACTAATAGAGCGGTTTGACGTTGAACTTAAAAATATCACAATATAGATCAGTACTCACCAAAGTCTTGTTGCCTGTAAATACAGTATATGATAACAATTTTCTTTTTGATATGTACTGACTTTTCTGTAGGTGGGATGCTTTCAACACCCAGTCAGTCATTTTTTGTTTAGTCTGAATCATGCACCCTGTTGTCTTTTGTTGGATTTTTCTTGTCAACTTTTATCTTTTCTTGAAATTGAAAGGTCAATTACTATTTTGTATCCTAGATATTAGTCTGTTACACAAAGAAAAAGTATCTAGTGAACATGTATTTTCAGTCAGGAGTAGTGTGTGACCAGCACTGGTTGCATCTATTGCTTGATAAATATATCTGTGGCGGAGGTGTGGTCCCTGGCTCAGCTGCAGGGGAGGAGTGAGGCAGTGCCAAGGAGGCTGGAGGGACAGGTGTCGGGGATTTCACTAACGAGGCTTCTCCCTTTACATAGTGAAGCTGGAGAGCTGGAGGAAGTTGTGTGTGTGAGACCAGCTGAAAAGCTAAAGTGGGTGTTGAACCTGTCATGTATTTTTCAAGCATTTTTATGCGATTTGCAATAAACACTCCTCAAATTGTTGCAGTCTGTTGGGTCAATCGCTACAATGTCCCTAAATAATATTGTCTTCACTGTAAGCTGTCTCAATCATCAACATAGGGGAAAACAATGATAGGATAATTCATGACATCATGTTGTGCAGCTGTGTCCGACATGCATTTACATTTTTAAGGAGGAGCACAGCAGATCTGCTGAGCTACAGAGTCTCTGTGACATGTCAGTGTAGCAGCCTAAATATGGCTTAACACATTTTTGGAAGCTCCATGTAGGCTACGTTTATATATTTATTTATTTATTTCAGTGTTATGTAGCACAGTCAATGAGATGAATCCGCCGGTGACACTTTTAGAGAAAATGAGCTGTAAGGTGATTTTAAGTGGAAGCATCTGCATCATTTGCTGTGTTTGGAATGAGAGGGTTTCACTGTTGAAGGATTTTGCAGGTCAGTTGCTGTGGTTAGTCTGTCGACAGGGGAGGAACTGACGCACTCCTAATGAGGCTTCGCTTCTCCCATACGAAGTGTGTTTGTGGGATTGTGTTCTTGTTTATCTCTGTTTGCCACAGCACAGCTTGTTTCTCAGCCTATTTACAGTACAAGCAGGACACATTATCATTAGCTATTCCAGCTACAAAGTGCACACATGCACACAAATACACACAAGCACAAACAAGAAGAAAGGCCCATACAGATGGGATTAGTATTTCAGGGTAACCGGGGAATGCAGCATTAGCCTCGCCCCTCCTGATTTACTGGTTATTTGTAGTTTGGAGGTTTGTTAAACATTTATGAAGGATAGAGAACTAAATGTCATAAGCTGCTTGTTTCTTTCTTTTTGCTCTTGTATTTAACATGAAACTGTTTTGACTCAAAAATGATACACTTTGCACATTTAGATGAGTATATAGTGGTGTCTTATAGTATATTATGCCCTGTCCAAAACATTGGTATGTACAGTTGTTTGTCTTACTGTGTTTACAGTGACAGTCCATTATTTTAATTGTCAGAATAAACTCATCTTAACCTCTTGGCTACACTAATTTCCAGGAGCCCTAAAAGGTGACAGTAAAGGTCACAGAGGAGCTGTTATCATTTTTGAGTCATTGTGGTCACGTTTTATTACAAAAAACAGAAGTATGTGTTTTAGATATGTTATTTAATCCATTTATACTTTTAATTCCTAACTATTCTCCACAGTGGAGATGAGCTAATGAATCCACTGTAGGACCATGACTGCTTCAAAAACTGTGTGTAAAATGAACTAATACTAGAATGCAATGATTTGCAAATACATTGAACCCCATATTTAATTGAAAAGAGAAACTTAAAATGTATAAACAATCCTATGGCATCTACACATGTTGAGTACATCACACCCTGTGTCTCAAACAGAGGCTATCTAAACTTTAACCTCCTAGGACCTGGCGTCCACATATGTGGACATCACATTTTGGGTTATTTAGACCAAAATACTCAATTTTGCTCTACAAGGGCCTGATATCCACTTACGAAGACATTATACTGCTACTGTTCTATCAAAATTTTAAACGAATATCCTCATATGTGGCTCTGACTTTTCATAAAAAGAAAAATAAGGTAAAAAAAATCTGGTAATTCTTTATTTTTACATTCATGCCCAAATATCAAAGAGAAATTAAAACTGCATGCTGTGGAAGAGTTCGGTCCTAGGAGGTTAAAGACTAACAGTAGATAGTGTCATGGCACTGGCTCTGTAAATTCTGGTTTCAGTTATAATTCTTTGATGTCGTATGCTTCATGGTTCTGTGTCCTTGCCTCCCCTGTGTCCACATTTCATATGTAGTCTGTCATGTCTTGTTTCCTGTTTTCTTTTCACAGTCTCACATCCTGTGTTTCACAACTGTATTCAGTTTTGCTTCCTCCCTGTCTCATTTTGTCTGATTACTTCCAGCTGTGTTTCCCTCCTGTTTCCCATCCCCTCGTTATCCTCTGTGTATTTAGTCCTCTGTCTTCCTCTGCCAGTTGTTGCGTTGTCCCACATTGCTGTGCGTCCTTCTTGTGGTCCTTGGGCTCCCTGGTGTTCATAGTTAGCTTCTAGTTTGTCTGTTTATTGTTTCCTAGCTTCCACGTCCTTTGGTTCCAGTTTAGATTACGTTTTCTTAGTTTGTATTTTTTTTGAGTTTCGAGTCCTGCTTATCTACAACTATCTACAGCTAGGTGTTCCGTGTGATCTTAAAGGTGTTTGGGTCAAGTTTTCCTGTTCCGTACTCTGCTGTTTGTTTATGAAAGCAGATATAAGCTATATATTAGAAAACCAAATAAAACCTTAACGCTGTCAAATAATAATCCATGTTTTTGAGATTAAGTTTTTGAAAAATAAAACACCTTCTGTGTTTCCTAAAGGGTCTGCACAGTACCAGCATCTAACTGCAGCCTACTCAAATGTGATGACAAGCAGACTGCAAACAAAAACCAGAAAGCTTTTTGTAACTTAAATCATGTCCCTTTCATTCGACTTCTGCATATTCATGTGCAGATATGTGTTTATAGAGGTTACCAGCCTGCAGGAATACCCTGTTCCCGAGGGAGTTCCAGTGCCTGCTCTGGGGAAAGCAGATGGCTCAGAATAACATCCAACACTTGACTTATCTTCTGATGTTATATTTTACTTATGCAAGGAGACGTGGATACGCTATATTATCATACAGCGGGACCATCTATCTTTCTCACTGTGTGATTACCATATGTGTGTATTTGTGCTCTTGCAGGTCTTAGTCTGGTGGTGGGTCTGGTTTTGTACATCTCCAGTATTAACGATGAGGTGATGAACCGACCTCGAGAGCCTGAGCAGTTCTTCCACTATCACTACGGCTGGTCCTTTGCCTTTGCCGCCTCCTCCTTCCTCCTCAAAGAGGTGATTGAAGCACGCTAATACGCACCACCACACGCATTCTCAAAGAGTTAATCAAGCACGAACACGCACAGCTGCTGCACACAGACAAACACGTGAGTGATCGCATGCTGAACGGAAAACTCACACACTGCAGATGTGCTCGGGCACAGTGAGAAGCTCCCAGTGACACAAAAATGTGCTGCTGCTCAACATTTATAAGCCTTAATGTTCATGCAGAGATTGTTTGGAATCTTGCTTGGATGTCGACCATGCTGTCTAAACATGTGCACACACAGTCGCACACACACATGCATGCACGCTTGCTGAAAATGCAGACTTATTCAGCTAAACACACACAGATTTAAAAAGTGCCTGCGTAGGAGCCCGTCATCCTGCCTGCATCAATATTCATAAATGTTAATAGCTTGAATACTTGAGGGCAGCAGCTCTGTCGCAGCACAGCTTCATATGCATCCAAATATTCCTCACTGGGAGAAAGAGGGTGCTCCACTCCTCCTTCATCCTTCATTCCTTCCATTTCATCTCTGTCCCTTTTGTCTTTCTCCTTTCCCTTTTCCTGCTGTCTCTTCTCTGCCTAACTCAAGTCTTTTCTCTCTTTATATGTCCTCTACTTTTATCTTGTCTCTTTCTCTCTCCTTTTATCTTCAGTTCTTTAATCCTCTGTTGTCCCCTCCTTCTTCTTCTTCTTATCTCCTCTGCTGTCCTCTTGCATGGTGTGGCTTAACTTCATCTTTTGCTCTCTTCTTTGCTCTCTTCTCTCTTACTTCATATTTCTTCCCTTCCCACTTCTTTTTTTCACCATCGTTTCTTTGATCTTCCCTCTTCAGTTATCTTTCAGTCTATAATCCTGTTTTCTTCTGCTCCAGTCCTCGCTTAAATCTTTGACTCATGTTTTCTTGCTTAGCTTTTGCTTTGATTCTCCTGTTAATTTTTTTTAAATTCACGTCCCATCTTTATTTTTGTCCTCCATTTCCTCTAAATTTTTCTTATTCATTCCAATTTTTATCCTTTCTTCTATCCTCCCATCTTGTTTCCCATCTTTCGTGCCCATAAAGTGGCTGTCATCTGTCTTTATCGCGTCTTCACCTGCTGTAATCACATGCTCCTCCTAATCTTCTATTAGTCTTGCCCTTCTTTTCCTATTTAATCCTCTTTTCGCTCATTTACCTGTCGTCTTTGCATTCCTTTGACATGGGTTTATCCGTCTTAGCATCTTTACTCATGCATGTGTCACTCAGGCATCCTCTTCTTTTTTTTTTTTTCTTTTTTTTTCTTTTCTAATCATCCATTCACTCGCTTCCCCCCCCCCTTTTTTTTTTTTTTTACATGTTTTATCACTTCATTCCTTCATCTTACTTCCTCTCCTTTTATTTATTTTCTTTAACTCTGCCCTCTTTCCATACCTTATCTTCTCTTTTCTTCCCCACTCTTCTTCTAACCTGCGCTGGAATAGCAAAGAACATTTAACTACATAATTTTTCTGTCACACACACACACACACACACACACACACACACACACACACACACACACACACACACACACACACACACGTTCATCAGCATTCAGGTTTCAGGGTTGTTGTAGCGATGATGTTGTGGATGAATAGTGAATGAGCTGTGAATGCTCAGCGGATGCCTGGGTGAAAACATGAATACATTTTTGATAATGGCTCATTCCGCTGAGGAGCACCGAGCCTTTTTGTCAACTCTCTGCAAAATTAGTACGGATTTATTTCATCCCCCCACCCTCCTCCTTATGGTGTGTTGCACTTTAGGGAGGATGATGCTGATTCTTGTGTTTAGTAAATCTTTAAGCGTATGGGAATTTTCTGGGAACTCTGCATTGTTCTCTTTGGCTCCCTTAGGCAATGCAGATGTTGTCGTGTCATGGATGGAGAGAGAGAGGAGCCTGTTCCCGCTTCATCTAATTTATGGGTTTTTTTGGCAGACATTGTCAATGCATCAGCGTCACTTGCATTGCTGTCTATCCTAAACTATATTACTAGAGCTGTTTTGAATATGGCCAGTTAGATCTGAAATTCTATAGCCAGTAGGTATGTTTTGGATTATACATGTGATTTCAATCATTTAACATTTTTTTAGAAGCTAACTACTTCCACTATAAGAAAGATAGCAATAATATATATGCAATATTTCCAAAAGTATTTGCTCGTCTGCCTTCACCTGCATGTGAACTTGAGTGACATCCCATTCTTAATCTATAGATTCTATAGCTACAAAGGATGTGATGTCGACACACCCTTTGCAGCTATAACAGCTTCAAATCCTTTGGGGATTTTAGAAAGTTCTTTCAGAAGTGCCTTTGTGAGCTCAGACACTGATGTTGGAGATAAAGGTCTGGCTTGGTCTCTGCTCTAATTCATCCCAAAGGTGTTCTGTTGGGTTGAGGTCAGGACTCTGTGCAAGGCTCTCGATGTGAGATACTCATCATGTTGGTGTTATTCCTGGATCTACAAAACGTTGATTGATCTGTTTCTTTAAAGATTTTTCATGAAAGGACATCGGCAAGTTATTGTCCAAGTTGCAAAGCTATGACATCATAATTATGTGATTTGTCAGATGCAATGTTGATCCTAGAAAAACATCAACACAGTGATATCAGATAGACCGTGCAAGCCAATCATGTTCTTCCACACCAAACTCAATCATCTATGTCTGCAAGGTCCTTCCTCTGTGCAGTGGCAGCACTGGTGCATGTTGGGACTGCATAATGATTACCGTTTCTTCCTTTTGAATGAAGGTTTATAGTCCCAAAGCATAGCTTCTATATCTTACTATAGATGATAGGGAAGAAGTCTACCTGCAACTAAACTTGAGCTGTGATTACAAATATTAGCCATAAGGAAAAGCTACTAAATTGTTCTTCTCCTTTAAGGTCATTGTTCCCATGGACCTCAAACTTGTTTCACAAACAAATATCAAATTCTTTCATCGCTGGTGGAGAGATGGGACTCAACCAAGAGGTCAATTAGTAGTTTTCAGTGCAAGACTCCATTGTGTCCAAGCTACAATTCACTCGCTGGGCCCACGTCCTCATTTGAGGTTTGACAGCATTTTAGTAGATAAAGGTAAATGGCTTGGACATGAATTGAGCTGCAGTTCAGGGAAGACCTAGAAGGGGACTGGCGGTGGCTCCAGGGCCTGGCAGATCCCCATGTACTAATGAGAAGCGAAGAAGTTAAAGAATTGAAAAGGGGACAGAGGGTGGGGCACGTAAATGAGAACAAACAGGGGGAACATATATAGATGAGAACCAGAAGGAGTGTGTTTGGAGGCATGGTTCTGCTCCTGAAATTCAGATACTTTATCTCCAAAAAGAAACATCAGGTCAGCACTGTGACCAGCACAATGGTGTTACTTTTCTTGACATTCATAGACTTGTCGAGTTGACGTTGTCCCCCTGATTCACTCAGG
The DNA here is from genome assembly GCF_964374335.1 of Astatotilapia calliptera. Taxonomy (NCBI): domain Eukaryota; kingdom Metazoa; phylum Chordata; class Actinopteri; order Cichliformes; family Cichlidae; genus Astatotilapia; species Astatotilapia calliptera. The sequence continues at coordinate 4,315,893 of NC_137442.1, read as the reverse complement.
ATCACACTCAAAGATGCACAAATGCAAGTGGTCATTACCAATAAGTTTGATGTGTCACATGGCCCTCTTCCTATTGAAAAAAACAAAAGTTGTATCCAAGATGGCCGACTTCTAAATGGCCACCATGGTCACCACCCATCTTGGGGAGTTTGCCCCCTCACATATACTAATGTACCACAAACAGGACTTTAATATCACCAGCCATTCCCATGTTATTACGGTGTATCCATATAAATGGCCCACCCCACAGTCCATCATTGCCACAATGATGGACTGTGGAGAAAATTACATTGCTTTTGTTTGGAAAAGCATGACAGACATGCTGTATCACTGCAGAGGACTGTGTTTAAAGAGCCAGATTAATAGAGCGAGATACATCATGCTTAACAACAAACCTAAAAAAAACGAAAGAAAAACTAATCAGACCAAATAATATTACCACTGGATGAATCTACAAAACAACAAACAGGATATCCTGTAACGTTGCAGTATTTTGTTTGTGTCTCCAGGGTGCAGGAGTGATGTCTGTCTACCTCTTCATGAAGCGTTACGCTGAGGAGGAGCTTTACCGGCCCCACCCTGCACTGTACCGCCCCCGCATGTCCGACTGCAGCGACTACAGCGGCCAGTACCTCCACCCAGACTCCTGGGCTCCACCACAGCGAGGCCGCAGTGCCTCCGATGTCTCCTCTGACATCTCCATCCAGCTCAACCAAACTCCACCCCAGCAGCCATTTCCCAAGGGGGGCAGCAGCTCCCAGGCAACACCCTCTTCCTCTGGACCGTCATCAGCTGCCAGCTACCAGCTCCAACCAGCTTCTTCCTCCTCCACCTCCTCCTCATATCCACATCCTCTTCACCCAGGTGCCACCTCCACCCTGTCCAGGGGTTCACATATCCACTCCCACCCTCAGCCACACCCTCACCCGAGTGGGCCTGCACCCCAGTCCCTGCCTATGGCGGCGCCACCCTCTGCCGTGCCTCCTCCACGCTACCACGCACACATGCGAATGAGCGCCTCGCCATGCTAGGCTACATATGGAGGGCGCAGGAGGGAAAAACACATCTGGGGTTGGGGATGAGGGTGGGGGGTTAGATTGGTTCTGTTACAGCGCTTATACACCACACGACAAAAACACACATGAACACAGATCCCGTACCCGCCAAGTGTGTGGGAGGAAGGGTTGTAGCAAAGAAGTAGAAGAAGTGAGGTTTAAGGAGATCAAAAAAGAGGAGAGAAAAGAGGGGAGGAGGTGAAGAGAAGCAGGTGGGCGGAGGGATGACTCACTGCTGATGCTGAGCCCGAGATGAAGACAGACACTCAACAAAACTTTTAACACGCTGGGAGGGAACATGGGAGGGAGTGAGAGATACGATGATTAGTAGCAACAAGACGTTTGTGGGGTTTCTGACGGGTACATTCATCATCACGGCCATGATACACAGGCAACAGTGTCAAACAGCACAGGAAACAGGAAGCTGAATCACTTCCAAAATGCTGTCCATTCACAAAAACAAGATAAATGTTGAATTATGAATCATATGAAAACATTACTCAAATTTCTTGTAATTAATGTTTTCATATTTTTGTGAATGTGGTTGGGAAGGTCGATGCAGTATCTTGATTACTTTAGAAATAAATCTTGGTTTCATGGAAGTAACACCTTAGTAATGATTATTAAAAAAATATGTATATTATTATAATTATTGTTTACATTTTGGTATTTGTCCATAAGGGAAGCTACATGCAGTAGACTTTTGAGGGTGTTACATCTAACACAGCTCACAGTTTTCAGAGAATACATCTAAATTTGACTCCGGTCGTCTCAGTTAAAGGAGGACTTTGACCATTGAATGTTTGTTTGCACATTTTCACATTGTGTAAACCATATTTATTTTATATCTTTAAAATCTGGTTCACAACTAGGATGGACCATTTTTTAAGGCTATTTATTCTGATTTAAAACAAAATTATCTTGATTTTATTTAGTAATTTATTTCATTTTACAACAACAAAAAATAAGAGTTTTAATTAAATTTCAGAAAACATTTATCTTCATGGAAGAAAAATTTAGAAAAAAAGTAAATAAAAGTACTTTTATTTCCCACAGATTCCCATATTAATCCAAAAGGCCAATGGAAAAATCCTTGGTGAAATTTCTAATCTCCAGTTTGAGCTATAAAACAAAAAGACATCCCTGCATTACCACATCATTTTACAGTGCAGATGTAAAGAAATAAATAAAATGTTTGACAGAAGTGTGCTGTAAAAAAGCCAGCAGACAAGCTCTAAGAAGGCCTAGCTACTTTAACATATTAAAAAAATGTTATTAGTGTTTATTGAAAAAAAAAACATTATTTAATGTTTCGTCTGCTTTCACATGGAATTTCCAGGTGTATTTAAATTTAACACCACCACATCCTTCAGTTCTTCCCAACCCTGTTCATGAAAAACCATCTTTATGATACAGAGTGCCCAGTGTATTAATAATCAGTATCACTTATCACTTTTGCCCTTGTACCATGACCTACAGGTACAACCAGAGGTAAACTGTGTATGAATAGAGATTTATACTTCTAATGTACAGATCTTCTTCTCCCTCTTCTGCGATCTTGCTGAAATAAATGTTCTCCCATATGTTTAAGATGTTTTAGCTATCAAATTTTCTAAGTTGTTTGTATTAGAAGTTGGAAGCTTTGAGAATGAATGTTTAACATTTTGAAGACTGAAGCAGAAGATGTAACTGAGACTTTTTAACTGAGCACAGTCAACGACCATCTGTGGGAGCTTCACAGGTTGAAGGTTTCCATGACCTGAGCGAATGGGGACTGTCTCTTTCAGCGGTGATCACCCATGGTACAATCAAACTGGATGCCTTGGAGTTTTAATGTTGACGCCATGAACTTAGAATTTATTGTCTTAGATGTATACTTAATACTACATGCAGATATGAGAAAATGTAAAACCAGGTGGAGATTGAATTTCATTTGAATCTATTCAATTCACTAAAAGAACTCCAATAGGACTGAACTTACCTTGCCTTTTTTACTTGGTTGGTTTATATGGAGTTATTAATAATTGATTATCTACCAGTTTTCTAAAATAAATATCCAAGGAAGATGGCTCTTTCCATTTGTAGTGATTTGTATTTGGCGCTTTGTTTCTGCTCTGTCTGACGTAGCCTGATGTAGCAACAGCAGCAGCAAACTCTCAGACCTTCCATCAGTGACAACAGATGTGTCATTAAGGCCCCGGTCACACAGGTCAGTGATGCCCTGGCAACCTCTGGTTACTACGGAAAATATCTAAATTCCCTAAAAAAGTTGGTAAATACTGAATGTTCCTGGTTGTCACTAGGTGAAATTGATTGCTAAGGAGGTGCTGCGCCAACAACTCCTTGTGATTGCATTGGTGGCTAGCAGATTGCCACAGTTGCCTGTAGTTTGCATGGCAGATACCAACTTGTCTGCAAACACTTGCCAACTGCTCTCTGAGCTGTAGTGGAATTCATGGAATTTGAAGGGCAATACAAACCAGAAATGGAAAACGTTTGCCTTCAAGTAAAAGTTGTGCCTTCCCGCTGCAACTAATACTTTTATTTTGAAGGCCGTTGGTCTCTTGTTTCTGGTTTATGTTTTCACAGTTTTACTACCACTTAGTAGTACCACCACCATGTAGTTGGCACATGTTTGCAGACATTGGCATTTTTAATGCAAACTACAGATGACTGCAGCTTCCTGTTAGCAACTACAAGGAGGTTTTTAGTGCAACATTGTAACAACCACTCGTAACTGATTACAGAATATACATTTTCTGGTAAGAGAATGCACATGTTTCACTTGTAAGCGGTGGTTACTAGATGTTCAGTCTTTAAGCCTGTGTGATTGGGGCTTTAGTCAGATACTGCATGACAAGGACAAGCCTGGGTTTAGGTAGACTGAGAAAGCGTTTTGAATCCCGATAGCTTAAATTGTGTGAGCTCTGTGAGGTTTGACAATGAAATGATCTAACAGTGTTTAACTTTGGTGCACTTTGGTGACGGTGTTCTTACCTGAACTGACAGGTTCATAATTGAATCTCAATCTTCCTGGTTTGTTATAATGAAATAGTGTGTTTATATAAAGAACAGATGGAGGTCGAGGCTTTGATGAACATAAACTTGGATGGAGAGCAAACTAAAAATGGGTATGATTCCAGGTTTTCGTGCTTTAATATGTATTTAGCTTAGCACTTTAAAGTTTAAAAACACTTTCAATCTGCACATTTTAAATCCTCATAATATGAATCTTTTTTAAACAGCAAGATAGAAAATTTAAGGTCACCTATGTTTACAGTTTGTAGCATAACAGAAAAATGTTAGTCCTTCCAATATTACAGAGAGCAAGTTTGGGATTATTTGGAATGATTTGGATTGTTTGGGGTTATTTAGAGGTATATTGAAAAAAACTAACTGAATAAAGCTTCTGATTCTGAGTACCTATAAATATGTTACTATGAAACACATTTTCCAGTTTGCCTCCTATCCAAGTTCTCCTGTTGCACAGTGACCAGAAAGATTGCTTGTTTTTGTAGCATATTAACAATCATGCCTAGCATAGGGCATTGTTTGTAGCCATTTTTAGACCTACTGGGGAGAAATGTTACGCTTACAGCCTGTGATACTGTTAACGAAAAACATTGTAGCAAATTAATTGCAGTGTTAATAGCATATTTTATGAATATTTGCTATGTGAAAATGAAATAGAAAATTCTTTAGCAGCTGATTATGAGAGCTTCTGCTTTATGTTTTGAGATGTTTATTTTAAATGCCAAAGCTGAGCATCCTTGCTGTGTAGCGAGCACACACAAACACACACACACACACTAACACAAACAGACACACACACACACAGAGATATATTTATGTAGCTGACCTCTGAGGGTTTTTTTCTTGATACAAATAAATCAGAACGGTGTTTTTGAGGACATCACATTAGAGATGTAGAGCTCTGATTCCGTGAACCACTTTTGAAAAGTTTACTTCTTTTATTCAGCGCAGACGTTTCCTCAGACTGTGATTTGGGTGTATATATGTTCTCACTGTATATTCTTTATGCCAGTTACCCTGGATATGTTTACATTATCAATGATAGGGGAAAAGTTTACATTAATGATTCATGATCAGACAATAATTGGCCATGTTATTACTAAAACATGTTGGTTCCAATAGAGACTTTTGTTTTCAATATTCCTGAAAATGTACTATTTGCAGGATTTTAATCTGCCAGCAGTGTTTTGTTTAAAAGTTTAAAACCAATAAAGCTTGCCTGGATCCAGCCTCCTTTGTGTTTAGTTGTTCATAATGTGCACTCATTTAAAAACTCTTGTGGGAATTTGAGCAGTAGTTTGGAGACAGTTTGTTTGTTAATTAAAATTGATCGAAAGATTGTTAAATAAATGGAAAAAATGGGGAAATAAAATGTTATGCGTCACTGTTAAAACTGTTATAATTTTGTCAGTTGATAGTTTATATAAAGACACAATTTATTAAAGGGAACAAATTATGATTTTACTTATCTTGTGGTTGAAGTGGTAGGTGATCATAAATGTGACCAGTGTTTACACTGTGAGTGGTAGATCTTACTTTACTCACTAGCAAATACAAATACATGGATCCTCTTTTCTGAAACCTGGAATGACCAGAATTTCAAAAACAGACTCAGTCACTGATTTCACATCATATTGAGTGAAACACTGAGTCCATAATTCCACTCGCAAAGTGGTCACATAGACCAGGGCAAATGGCCATTTTCCCTGAGGTGTTTTTGCAATCACAGGTATCGCCTCCTAGTGGCCATTAAATAAAATACAGGTTTAAGGCACTTCTGCACTGTCATCACTTTTCACACCTGAAAGCTACAAGCATATTTTATACTGCCTATAGTGTAAATCGGGGTGGGCATTTCATATATTTCTGGCTCTGTATGATGTCATAAGAGAGAGGATAAAACGGTTATGGCAAGCACATGGCTCTGTGTATGAGACCAGAAGCTCCACCTGCACCCACCTCCTGCCTACGGTTTCTTTTTTCAAGTGACAAGCGAAGCCAATCACAAAAACTTAAATGGGGAGCTGAAAAAGCTTCTTTTAGACAGAGTGACTGAACCAGATTATAGTGAAGTATGAATCATACCAAAGTGGTCCGGAGTCAATGAATGAAAATACAGAAGTACAACAGGTCCATGTTTAAAAGGACTAAATGTGATGGTTTTAACATAATGCGTCATGATGAATATCACTGCTGAACTAGTCAGTTATCTCAGTAATAAGTGATCTCCAGTCCTTAGCAATCCAACTGGGATTATTTTTAACATTTTCACCATTTTTCCACCTTTCACCACACATCCTGGGCTACTGAGGGCAAAGGATCGGCTTCAAATGTCACAGGAGAAAAAATCCAGATCAGGTTACACAGTTAGTGAAAAATTGATTAGTTCAGAAGCATATTTGCATGTCTTGATATCAGCACTTATGTAACAATGGCAAGCCTGAAAATGAAATGCATTATGGCCCCTTATTAAAGCATGACTCACCTCTTGCATAACACATTTGCTTACTAAATCGTTTTGATGTTATATTTTTGTGGAATATTAAATGATATTAAATGATTATATTATATTTATTCCAGAATGCACCAAACCAGTATAATTTCTATATAAGAGCACACCATAGATAAATTACATAACTTTGCGCTGATGTTTCTGCTGTCAGTAACTAAGGAACACCAAACAGTTTTCAACCAGAAGGCTTCAGCGCTACCTGGCTAACTTTTTTGAGGCATTGCAGGTAAAACTATTCCTGTTGTAGCATTGTTTAATGTTGTGTTTTATAACTTAACTATCATCTTTGCTTCAGAAGCATTTAGCATTATGTATGGCATAGCAAGTTGCAAATGTTCACAAAATGCAGTAGCATCACAATCACAGTAAAATTGTATTTCTCAGCATACCATGGTGAAATTTGCATGATGTACAAGCAAGTATGTAGTGCATTGCATGTGTACTAGGAATGGGAATTGAGAAACTCATTCCCAGTTCTTGCCAGTTCAATTCCTTGGAATTGCTAGTCTGCCTCCCTTTGGTTCTGCTTGTACTTGCCGATTTTAGTCAGTGTGCTGGAGGGGACAATTAGTCCACAGCCTGGATATGGAGATTACTTTGATTTTTATTGCACAAAAGGATGAGAGTGCGATAGGAAAGTGCAAACTGCATCCAGCAGCTGCATTATGCTGCTAACACAACTTAAGCTCTTTGCTAACATCTGCACAGGCAGCATGCTAACGCTAAACTAGCAAAGAACCGAGAGTGATGAGCTGAGTGTATTTCAACCCCAGCCCAGCAGCCAGACCCTGAACTTCAACTGGTGTGATGAACAGCAGCCTATATATTATACTGTTAAATAGTAAATATGAGACAACGTGTTTCAAGTCAGTTTAGGGAGAAAGATGGAAGTAATGCAACAAGTAGTGTAACAAATTTGTGTTTGTTACACTACTTTGCATTCTGGCATGGGGCAGGGTGCCATAGACACTACAGACTATAAACTAGCAATAAAACAAATGTAAGTTCTCTAAATTCTCAGTAGTCAAGAACTCAGTCCCTTCCTGTATTTACTTTTGTTGCTCCTGTCTTCAACACAACTGCAGACTAAACATATTCATGCAGTTTGTAATGATGCACTTTAGGATGCTTGGAGTTCACTTGGATGCTTTTCTGTGTGGAAAGAACTGAAACTACTGCAAAGTGTAACCACTTCCCAGTGCTCCCCGTGTGGCTGAAGAACAGCTCGCTTTTCAGTGAAACTTCTCTGTATTAACATACTTGCCACCCTTCTACAACTCCTTTGAGTACTCACCTCACAAATTATTCTATGGGGTGTTTCTGTGTACTCTGCTGGCATTACCAACCTCAGCATCTCTCCCAATTACCTGTTCAGTCTCCTGAAAGTCTTCCTCGCTGGCATCTCTGCATGTGCATGCTCACTGTATTCCAATAAATCAGTTAAACTATGATTTTGTCTGTTTTGGGTTTTACTTCAGAGCCCACTTTGCTTTATTTTCAATTCAATTTCTGACTGTTGGGTTCGAGTTTATTTCATCTACCTTGTGTTATTTATTGTGGGTCCTCATGAACACCTCCACTGCCATTCCTGACACATCCATCAATTTCCTTAAACCGCTTATCCAATTCAGGGTCTGTTTCTGCTGTCATGAGACAAGAGATAAGGTACGCTGTGGACAGGTTTCCAGCACATCATGAGGCTAACACAGAGACACACAGACAGACAGCCATTGATTTTCACCTTTACGCCCACAGTATGAATCACTACCTAACATGCTAACCTAACGTACATATAATGTGAACTGTGTTCATTTAGTCCATTCCATTGGGTGCTTTACAAAAAGGTGCTGCAGTTGTCTTCCTATTGCAACATACCTCAATCTTCTAAGCCTCATCATCCTTCTCATTGTGGTCAGATGAGCCTCCTTGTTAACAACATGTTATTAAACACATTAATCAAGCTATATTAAATAACTTGTCTGAATTGTGTCAGACCAGCTGCCCATAAAATGCCTGAAACTTCCTCTCTCTGATCAGAAGAGTGTGTTCCTGCTGCTCTAATGAAAAGTGCAGCTGTGAGCTCAGTGATGCAGACACCATTACATCATTCTCACTTCCAAGCAACGACAAGTTTGAAAGGAACTTGCAAACTTTATAATTAGTGTCTGTCCAGTTATCAGGAATCCCAAAGGGACAAGAACGTTGTCCAAAGTCAAATGGTCCATAACTGGGCTGGAATTTCAGCTATGTATTTTTATACTTTTATACCTTTTAAGACCTCCTTTGTTCTTCAGGCTAATTACCTTTGTCTCAGGAACATTTCAGCTTGAAAAAAACAAAACAAAACTGGGTGACATCTATCAAAATGCCTGAGCGACATCTATCAAAATCTATTGTTGCATTCACTAAAGAAAAAATTTCCAAACTATTTTCGGCAGAGGAAAAGAGGACTAACTGACTAAAATCGTCACATTTATAAGCATCATCTTAAGTACTATGTTTTTGCATGCCAATGTTGATGACCCTGTCTGCCTCAGCAGTTTATATTAGAATAAGGAAAATGCTCTAAACCAGGTATTTCAAACTCATTTTACATAATGAGCCACAGACAGACCACTTTGATATTAAGTGTGCTTGGCCTGTGCTACTCCCTTTCCTATGGGTGTAAAGTTTAACTACGCAATTAATCCCCCAGATATCTTAATATATGAAAATGTGCTATTTTTGTAACCTCTGTGGAAAAAATGCATTATTTATGCATTTGTGCCCCATCTACTTTTTCTATAGTGGCTGGTGAAAGACAGAAACATTTCCATTATTTGTTTATCTCTTACTTAATTACTTTGGAGCGGTATGAATGCCCCAGTGGACGTCTTGAACAGTCAAAAAAGCTATGAAACTTCTGAACGATAGTTAGATGTCCAATGTTTGTTGTGCCGATTCTGGTCCCTGGGCCTTAGGTTGGCATCCCTGGTCTAAACAGTAACCTTCAAGTGTTTTTGATTCAGCGCATATTTACTGAAATGAAACGAAACATTTTTTGATCTGATAATAGCACTAGATGAATGTTTAAGAAACTACATTAAATGGAATACGTTATGGGACATGAATGTATGTAGGAAGCTCTCATGTTTAACATTACCTGCCTTAGTGGTGATGTGAGGAGTAGTTACTGTGTTTTTCTACATCTCCTTTAAGGGACTCGGACCATGGCTGTAGCCATCAGGTTGATTTCATCATAGAAGATCATATAGTTCAGACTGTCCTAAACTGGTGCACTGACTGACCAACACACTTCAACAATATTCATACAATACCTGAAATACCAATAACTAAAGCAAAACATCCCTTTACTGCAAAATCTCACGTACCTGAGTCAGGGCTTTTTCCCAGGTCTTGACAGTGTTATGAGTCTCTTCTTTTTTTGTGTAATCTCCTGCTGCCCGCTGTGTGACTGGACTGTGAATGCTAGTGGAAGTTTGGGCTTTTACTGTCACTACAGAGAGGGACTGCAGTTCATTTCTAAATGTTTGTCTCTCTGGCCTGAACATTGATTTCCTCTCTGTCTGTCTTTATTGCCTTGGATCCTCTCTTTTGAATACTTCCAACACACACACACACTCTCTCTCTCTCTCTCTCTCTCTCTCTCTCTCTCTCTCTCTCTCTCTCTCTCTCTCTCTCTCTCTCTCTCTCTCCCGATCGACTATCCTCTCCCCCCTGCGGTCTTCTGATCCATATTGACTATCCATCTTAGTTTAGCTCCCTCTGTGTTCCTTATGAAACCTGTAAAGGTTGTCCCATTCTGTCCGTTCTCCTTTCCACAGTCATTTTTCACCTCATTCTTCTTTCTTTCTTTTTTCTTCTGTCTTACATGGCTGTAGGGCAACACAACTTTCATAATCATCAATCATCAGAATCTGAGTCCTCTAACGTTTAGAACATGCAGATTCTGGTCTGATCCAATAACTGTATTTGTACTCAATTCTTTTCCTACATGATGACAGTATGATGATCCTAATGTAAAGAAGAAAAATAACTGGAATCATTTACAGATTTCATCTTGGCTTCCTTCATGGATCCTGTGAGAAACTCCTGAAAATTCCAAACTCATTTTGATGAAAGTGGGTTTGGACTGTGCATCATATTTAAAAGAAGGTCATAGCCACCATAACATCATTCACTGGTTTGTGAGGTGTCACTATGAAGTCTCGAATTTGCAGTGTTGTCAGTGAATTTCAACAGTGTTGGTTAACAAAGTGTAGCAATCAGCTGTACGGCTGCATCATGTCAGTAACATAGCCAGAGTTGTGACAATCTAACCCAGAACAGTATAAAATGTCTTTATTTTGTGTTTTCTTTTTTTTAAGCCAGAATTTTAGCACCTTTCCTGTACTCACTCAGCGATCATCAACCCCCTGCAGACATGCTTAAAATTTTAGGTCATTCCTAAAGATTTGGGAGTTCCACCCTGCTGTGTTTACACCATATCTTGATTGTGAAGATCACTTAAATAAAAGTTTTAGCCATCTCATCATCATTCATTCTCATTTGGGAGTGGCACAAATAAGTAACCACAGGCTGGTATTCGAAAAAGTGTTTGGTTTCCTTGTTGTTTTGTCGACTATTGGGGGCAGAAAAGTTTATATATTGCAATATGAGACATTTTTTAAAAAGATTAACATGGTAATGCAGCAGTTGGCACTGTTTCCTCCCGGCAAGTAGATACTGGGTCTAAACTTCCTAACTGGCCACAGGCGTAGATAGGAGTGTGGTTGCCAGGTTCTGTGATGTGTGGCATTCAGTGTTTACACCATATCTTGACCTGGAACAGGTTCCACACCCCTCTGCAACCTTAAATAAGGAAAACTGTAAAGAATGAATGGATATTGATTTATGTTCCACTGCACATTGGTTTTTGTGTTCTGGGGCGAGAACTCACTAAATATGAAATAAGGGAAGTGTTAACTTAGCATTCATAAACTGTATAGCTTTAATGTAGACAGAGATAGTTCATAATTGTTACTTAGTACAAGAAGACTAAAATACTAGGATTTCATTCACCTAAACTAAAGCTGATTAAAGATTATTGGATTTTATGTAGCATACAGAAAACAACATATTACTTTTAAGATAATTGCATTTAAAATGCTGTGAAATGCACCAACAGCACAAACCGTAGAGAGGTCCAGTTCAGTGTCTCTGATTAGTGAAGGTGAAGCAAAGCAGACACAGGTCAGCTACTGTTGCCTGTCACCTGTCCATTAAGACAGTCATGACACTAACTTTAAGCTTTACAAGAATTCAATTCAGTTTTATTTATACAGCACCAAATCACAACTACAGTCACCTCAAGGTGCTTTATATTGTAAGGTAGACCCTACAATAAAAACCCAACAATCATATGACCCCCTATGAGCAAGCACGTTGGCGACTGTGGGAAGGAAAAACTCCCTTTTCACAGGAAGAAACCTCCAACAGAACCATAAGAATCCAGATGGATGAGTCAAAATAAACGAAAACCTGCCATTGTACAGGTGTTATGAACAGCAAACCCATCTACAGATCTACAGAGGTGAAAATGATTTTTTTTCTGTACCATAATGTGAACATGCTTTTTTGATACTGTAAACTATAGCATTTTATGACCTTTGAAACCCGACGAGGAAGTGGCAGTTCTCAGTCTTGGGATGGGTGTTAAAGTCAGAGAAGAGAGATATCCCAAATCCAACAGCAAAGCTGGATTCCACATAACATGGGTGATGTGAGGGTGGTTGCTTGGATCATAATGATTTGGTCCCTGGGCAGATCTGGCCCCTAAAATGATTATTTATAACAGATCATTTTCATTTATTTATTTATTTTAAGTAATGTATTCACTTATTTTCAGGAACGTGGGCACATCTGAAGGATTAAGAATTTTTTGCAACCCCTGCTGTTCAGCTCTGATCTGACCTGATTTTCCCCATTTAGATCTGAGGCACATTTAGACACGAAAATGCCCCATCCTGTGACTTTTGACTTAAGTCACAAGAATAACTCAGTCACACCTGTTCTCTCAGCCTAAAGCCTCTATACCATTTTCACTGAGGACACCGGAAACTAACAGCTCTGTAAAACCTCAAGAAACGTTTGAAACTCCAATATGTGACAAAATGTTCCTTCACTGATTAAATCTCCAAAAAAACAAACAAAAAACAAACAAAAAACCCCAACCATCAGCATCATGATCAGAGCTGCATTCGCTACAAACACTAGTGTGTAAAAAAAAACAGCCAGTCCTCGCATCCTCCTTCTTTCCAACCCATCACTCTCTCTCTCTCGCTCTCTCCAATCACGGGCTTCGTCACAATCTGCACGAGCACCGCTGCAAAAAGTTGTTTTTCCAGAGGTAAGACTATAATTAATACACGTTATTATTCAAACGACAGTCTTATGTCTTATGTAATACCATATGTATTACCTTGATTATATGACAGCGCGTCAATCCGATCGGCTTAGACCGTAGAAGAGCGCGCCACATGCAAGCATTGTACTCTGCATAAAATCGTGTGGCAGCGATCGCGCGTCGTTCTGTACGCGTGTTTACAAGGAAACGTTTAAAGGAGCTTTTGCAGAATAAAGTGTCACATTAAAGGTAAAAGTAACTAAAGGAGAGCCGAGGAACAGGACGTTTTTCAAGGTAAGACAGCCACGATGAAAGCGAGGGAAGAGAAAATAGTGAATAGTGTGGAAACAAGATCAAGGATGAGATAAAGCAAACTTATAGGTATGTAGAGGGAACGGACTAAATGCTCGACTCAGTCCTTTATAAACAGTCTCTGAGTGTAAGGGATTTATTTTCATCAGCAGAAAATTTCACTTTTATTTCAAATAGACCCATCACAGCTTGACTGATATGTTTCTGCTGTGCTTTGTTAGAGAACAATGTGTTTTATGGCATGTGTAGGATCCGCTGTGCAGGGGGATATACAGAGTGTGGGCTCTCTGGGCAGGAGTCTGGATTTAGATTTCTCTGTCTGAGTATCGAATATTACTCAAGGACGCCAAGTGATCGGGCTCCCCGCATATTAAGTTTCACTTTGCTCCAGCTGGACTTTTTGGTCAATATTAGAATTTAACATTTTTTATTTATTTCTAAAAGTAAGTTGAACATCATAGTACATAACTCTCTCAAAGCACCAATTTTACTCTAACACTCCTATAAACCAATGCCAGACTTTATGTTTATAAAATAGGAAAATGGGAGTTTGTGTGATTGCATATGGAATTAAGGGCAGGCAGAAAATCATGTCTACAAAGGTAAAATAGTGGCAAAAGCCAGTATATCTGTTATTTGCTTGTAATAATGTGGTGGTGTGTTGTGTGAAATGCAAACAAAAACAAATAAAAACAGACAGGGAGCGAGATTGGAAGAACGAATACTAATTTCTGCAAAGTGCGTCTATTAAATAAGCATTAGGCTGTAAAGACATACGTGTGTGTACAGTATAATAATTATGTAATATATACACAGTAATTGTATGCTGATTTTTCCCCGGACTTGAACTTGATGGTTTGAGATGGTTGCTCCCCTCTGTTGCTGTCATAATCATGACCATTGCTCCAGTGAGCTGCTACAGTTTGTCCACGTTCTTCTTCTGTTCTGTATTCATAGCAGGATTCCCACCATTGCTTGTGTTCCTGATGCAGAGTGTGGCTGATGTGTCCTTGAACTTTCCTCCTCTGTGTTTGTGCTGCCGCCGGCGAGCCCTTTCAACATGTGTTTATCCATGTTGTGCTGCTACTGGAGGAGGCGCCCTCCTAATGCACGCTGTCAGTCTGAAAAAGCAGGTTTATATTCAGGGTTCTGAGTACAAAATAACAATGTCTGATGTTCCTATTTGTGTTTTGATTGCTGTTACTGATTGCAGGCCTCCCAGGGGTCCTGCAGGGCTTTCAAAGGGGGTTAAAAAAAGAAGCAATCAAGATGAATGCTGAGTGCAGTGCACTTCTTCTAATGACCACTAGATGGGCTGTTCATAAACTCACATTGTATTACAGTTTTGATAATACTCTGTCATTTGAAAAGAAGGACAGATTCTGTGGTCTATATACCAAATGTATTTTTGCAGATGAATTTGATATTGACTAAAAAAGGTCGCCTGCAATTTCTATCATGCTGCAATAATTCTGCAATTTACCATTAAATCAGCATGTTTACCTGATGCAGACCTAGATGCAGCTTTCTTATCTTATATGCATAAAAAAAAAACAGGAATAATAATCACTAGTATTTTTTTATTTCACAGACATCCCTAATACTCCACTGTAGGATTTAAATAGATTTTAAAAAGCAAGGGAAAATCAAGGGCTTCATGTACATTAGCTACGTTTCTGGTTATAGATGTTTACATTTCTTGCAATAAAAAAGCTAAACTCATACAAATATTTTACAATAACCTTATAATTTACAGTTTTTGCAATTATTCAAACCGTTCATCTGATTATGTCCCAAAGATCAATATTCATGCTTTTAATGTTTGCAACAGTGACAAGAACTTATCTTCACAAAATGTTACTTCTGGCTAGATGCTTGAAAGATAAGGTGTACAGAGAGGTGCTATTTGGGAGCCTCGCATATCAGCTTGTGCTCATCTGTGAGCATGAAAGCCCGATTCATGGTTCAGGTGTTCTCTTTAGGAATCCAAGAATGAGAGCATAGCATGTAGGTGCTTTTTCTTGTTCTAGGCAGAAGAGATGTTTAAACGCTGCATGATCAACATTCACACCTTGGCGTTTTCACGAGGACTTTGACTGCAAGTTTAAAGGGTTTCGTGAGCCAAAAATTGTGAGAAGCGATACTAAATTTTTCCTTGTCATTCCCTGGTGGGGGCAGAGGTGTTGAAGAGCTTTAGAGTGTTCTGTACAGTTTTGTCTGGATGGGCTCTTTGCTTACTTGCTGCCACAAAAAAGCTTTGATTTCTGCCGATAATCTTGACTCACTACTTTATGTTAACTTAGAAGAGCCCCTGTAAGCAGCAAAGCCCATGCAGTTTCTTTTGGTAGAGGAAAGAGATTCTTGATACTGAAGAAGCTTCTCGGATGAGAGGTGAAACGTCTTCAAGCAACTCAAAGAAGTCCAGACGCTTTTCTTTCCAAGCTCCTTAGATTTTCGCACCTTAGTCACTGCAGTCAGACCAGTGGATGCAGCTTTGTACTGGTAACGTGTGTTCCCATAACAATGCCAGACAAAGTCATCTGTTTAAAAGACAGACATAGTCTTTTAATTAGCATGTTCACCAACACGATCTTGGTGTTTTCAAACCAGATGTGACGGGCAAGAGATGGATCTGTCTATGCTGGTTAATGACTTGTATGTCACATGTTCTTAACCAATGAGCATGCCCTGGATAATCTTCTGACTTAAAGTGACCAAAATGGACTTAATGTTTTATTCACTGTGACCCAAAATGAGTGACTGAGATCGTGAACTCGTTAGGAAAGTGTTTACAGATGTCAAGTGCCTCCTCCACCCCAGTGGCCATTAAAAGAAATATAGTTTCAAGACATTTCACCAGTGGAGAGACCCAGGAGCTACGTCTTTCTCTTATACTGTCTTTTGGGCAGGGTTACAGGGGGGCTGGAGCCTATCCCAGCTACCATGTGGGGTACACCCTGGACAGGTTGCCAGTCTGACACAGGGCTAACACAGATAGACAGACAACCATTCACACTCACACCTATGAACATGTGAACCTAACCTCACTAACCGCATGCCTTTGGACTGTGAGTGGACTGGAGCACCTGGAGAAAACCCACACAAACATGCAAACTCCACACAGTAAGGCCCCAGACACGTGGTGGAGTCGACCTCAGAACCTTCGTGCTGTGCAGTGCTAACTGTCACACCATCGTCCTGCCCGTGTTCTTTAAGTCACATTTAAAAAATATCAGGAACAGAGCACAGGTTTTGGAGTTACAAATCAAATACTTTGATACTAGACTTACTAGCCATTCATAAGATCATATTATATATCACCTTTCTAGTATATGTAGATATGCGTGAGGAATGCCAGTGCTGTGTTAGAAGTTGTTTTCAGATAAATGTTAACAACTGTTGTATCTGAACAGAGGACCAGTGTTGTCATTTTCTTGGGAGTGTTCAAATGGGGATTTTTTTTTTGGTCAGATGTGCCTCAAGATGTGCTGCTGACTTGAAACAACTCAGCATCCCCTGCTGTGCTGCTGCAGATGTCTCTCATGTGGATTTTAGGTGCCCTGCAGTTTTTGGCAACAGCTTGCATTAAAAAAGCAAAAAAAAAAGAAGCAAAACCTGACCCAGTGTCAGTGCCGATGGGGATTTTCACTTCAGGAAGACTCTGCTTGTTGAAATCTAAGGATGTCAGTTCAAGCAGGAAAGCAGCTGCTCTGCCGAAGCGCCCTCGGGCAAGGCATCGCATCTTTCCTCGCTCAGGATCTTTCGGCTTTGAAAGATCCGCTGTATTGTGCATTTCAAAACATGACACAGTGTTAAGCGCGCGTGATTAAGCCGTCGCACCAACGGGAAGAAAGTTGGATGGATGAAACATGCCGAGACACTGTGACCACTGCGCTAATGACTCACACGTCTGTCATCTCTCTTGTGAATGTTCATTCCTCTTGTACTGTATGCAGTCATGTATGACCACCGCGTACCTACACGTGTGCGTTGCTTTCGATAGTGTGTGACATCCCAGCTCCTCTGCACACCAGTGGAATTCAGGGACTTCTTTTTCTTTTTTTTTATCTCAGCAAAATCCTCTCAGCTGTTACATCCAGTCCTCTACTCCACCAACACACACATAAAACACACGCATACACACACGCACACTCGCCAGCTCCACCGTAGACTTTGGAATTCACTGTTGCCATGGCAATGGAATAGAGCACGCTCTCTCGCATTGCCTGTTCTTTTCTATTGCTTTATCTCCCCCCTTTCTCTCGCTCTTCCTCTCTCTCTCTATGTGGAGGCAAACCCGCTTCTCTTGTTTGACATGGGGCTTGTTTTTTGCCGCCGGCATCAGGTTTTGAATGTTTGTTTGTTTATTTGTTTGTTTGTTTTTCAATGACACATGATGCTCATATAGAAAATATGTTTGTGCGGAAGATGTTTCTGTACAGGAGCATCCCCTGCTCTCAAGACTCATGTCACGTTCGTTAATCAAATCCCCCATCTTCCCCACCCCACCTCTCATCTTCTCATCTTCTTCTCTCCTTTCTCTCCCGCATCTTCTCCTGTCCTTTTACTTCCATCCTTCTCTTTCAGTCTTTTCTCTCACTCTCTCTCTCTCTCTCTCTCTCTCATCTGCTCTTTACCCCCCCTCCCCTCCCCTCCACCTCTTTCTTGCTTCTCTCAGTAGCTAAGATGACTGCCATGACAATTCAATGAGAAGAGAGGACACAAAGTGAAGTATCCCCTACTTGCTGAAAAGGAGCGACAGAGCGCTCAAGGTAAAAGGAGAAGAGGGTGGAAACGCACGAGAAGAAAAGGCAGAAGATTTAAAAAGAAACTATTAGGAAGAAAAGAACTGGCCGAAGAAGAGCCAGGAAAGAGGCAGGGGCGAGAAAGCGGATAAACGGTGGATGGAGGCGGCTCGGACCGGGGCTACGGAGAGCTCTTCACTGACGAAGAAGAAGAACAGCAGCAGCAGCAGCAGCAGCAGGGGGGAGAGGAGATGGAGGCGAAAGGGAGAAACATGCCCTCAGGTAACACTCACACACACACACACACACACAAGAACAGGCAAATGTGCGTGTGTTCATACACACACAAACAACCAGATGCACATGTGGATTCTGATGTGCATGAACATGACACCCATGTACATGCACATTCAAGGAATAAGACACACAAACCAGCCTGGATCAGTACAGTCATGCAGGAAACCACCCTCACACACCCACACACACACAAGTACAGATGTGTGCAGATGTCTGGATTCAAAAGGCGAGTAGCTTCGATTAATCTGTGCTGGCATTTGTGTAACCAAGCTAAATGTTTGTTCATATTAGGATCAGGGATGACTGAGGGGATTGCTGACATATGAGAAGCTGAGAAAATCCATGCTGCTAAACACAAATTTCATGAATGAACTACACAGCATTTGAAATATTGAAATGATCCATCTGACATTTGACAGTAATTTTAATTTAACAAAGTAACCTTGCTTTGGTCTAATGCCAGAGCCAGTCAGGGTCAAGCAAAGCAAGAATACACAGGCTTGTGTCACTGGATGCAACACAGTTTTTTTATATGTTGAAATATAATTTTTTTTAAGTGACAATGTTACCTGAACTGCCTTTAGCTCTGCAATCTAAATAATGTCTTTTTTATTATTTTTATTTTTTACTACTAAAGTATTTGTAGGGAAAACTGCACAGGCATAAAGCTAGAGTTTGACAAACATGTTTGATCATCCAGGTGGAAACAGTTCATTCACCAAGCCAAACTGGTTATAATGTGAAAAAGACGTATTTATAGATCTTTACTTAATCGGAAGTTTTCAGATGTCCAGGAAAAAAATGTATAAATGACAAGTGTGAATATAGAGGAAACCTCTTCCTGCCAGGTTGCTATGTCAGTGTGCTGCGCTCGCAATCTTTCATTCATTTTAGCATCAATCGTCTTATTTAACACAAACAAAAAGTTTAATTTTGAAAGCCAAGACATTTTCATATAAACCACAGAGGGTATCTTCTTATATATTAAAGGATTGAATGCAAGTTATAGAGGCCCAAGATTGTTTTTTGATATTGATACGAAGTTTCAAAACTCAGTAAGTTTTTTTAGGATTTTTTTTTTAATTTAATTGATACCAATGCCTAAACTGATAATTGGTAATTGTCTGTTTTGTTTTGTTTTTTTGAATAATGATTTTAAAATGTAAATTCATTGTAAATATAAACTGTATTAAAAAGCTACTTAACTATTAGTAAATATTACCAATATTGGTTACTAATTGTTAATATTTTTTAATTACATTGTTATCACATTGTGTAATATGTCGTAATAACTTTTTAATGTATTTTATCCGAATCTGTAATAGACTGTAAAAATGTCATTTTGAAGACACTTGTATACAAAACATTTCATACAACATCATGAAGTAATCAATGCCAAGCTGAGAGAACGAGGACATGGACCACAGTCTCCAGGTACCTCCCACCTCACTCTCAAAAACAATTATCATATATCCATAAAATTTCAACTTTATTGTAACCATTTAAATTATGTTTACACATGAATCAGACTTTATTCGTTAGGCATTTATAAATTAGGTGTAACTTTTCAGTAACCATCTAGAAAGTTCTGATGTAGCAAGACAGCCAAAGTTGATGACCAAGTGCACAAAACAACCAAACAATGACAAAGTCAAGAACAACTTTTTCAAATGTTTGTTATCTTAAATACCCTTCGTGTATTTAACGTTGTGCATCACTTTCAGGGTCAAAGTATCAATAGTTTATTGAACAGCTTGATGCACAAACTACCAAAAACGATTGCACTCATTTACACCAGGTCATCATCCAGCAAACGCCTCGTCTATGAGGGGGAAACCCCCACTCAGGACAGCCACGCTTGCCCAGGGGTGTGACCTTGCCAGTCACCCAGTGAAATTTGCCCCTTTAGTGATGCTGGCAAATGATCCATCTCCAGCCGTGTGGATTGTGACTAAGCAGATTTCTTGTAAATCTAGTGGAGTTTTTCTCAGAAGTTTAATGATGTACAAAGGCGCTACAAGCAAGTATATAATTGTAGTAATTCAAAGAGCAGACATAGTTTAACATCTTCAGGTAATTCAATTCAAGTCAATATTGTTTTTATACAGTACCAAATCACAACAGTTGCCTCAGGGCGCTTTATATCATAAGGTAAAGACTCTACAGTAATATAATATCTGGATGTAGAAGGTAAAATATTTTAGAAAATATAAAAAAGTAATGACAATTTTGAACATTAGCCTTGTTTTTACATACTGCTTCACAATTTCTTACAAACTAATTACTAAATAATATTTTATTGCTTAAGAGTAAAGTTTTATTAATTGTTTGTAATTTCTTGTTTGTTTATTTGTTCCAAAGAAACATTGAAATCCTCCCTTTAACCGATTCACTTAACTCTTTACTCTCTATTACACTATCTTTGAAAATGTAAATAAAATGTTTTCAGTTTATGACTATCATTCAGCAAAGGCAATATGGGCAGATAGCAATATTGGGCCTTTTTATAAATACACGTGTACTGAATAATTATTCTGATTTGTACTGATTTCTTTAAGTAAAATGAAACAGGAAACACTGCGATGCTGGATATTAGCATCACGTTTATAATGTTTATAATGTATTTTTGAACAATTCCTTTCAACTAATCATTAAAAACATGTGACACAATTTAAAAATCAGTGTTAGGCTTTAAACTTATAATGCAAATACAAAATAAAACAATGTCTAATGAGTACGGCATCCAGTGAATAAAAATTTGACAATTTAGTGCAAATTAAAAATTTATTGGTTTTTGTTGGATTGTTATTGCCGCCCCAGTGCCGTGATGTCTTTATGACGCTTACCTTGTGCATATTCAAGCAGGCGGGTCACTTTCGGGGTTAAAATATCAACGATCTCTGTTATTTTTGGGACGTTTGTTGCCATGGAAACCCCCCCGCAGGACAGCTGAATTAGTCAACTAGTTTAAAAGCCCTCAGCGGATTTCGTATTCTCTGTGTGATCGATTGTTTACATTAACCTCTTGTTTGAGATGAATAGAAGCCAAACCTGAAGCGTTGCAGAATCCCAGCACTTTCTCCATTTCAGCTGAAATGGTTAAAATCTGACAGGGGAGCCCCACAGAGGCAGGAACCCTGCTTCCATCCACTTTCATTTATGTTTCCTGAAGCACGACAGATGTGTTGTATCTCAATTTTCCTCTTGTCATCCCTCTCACTGTCCACCTCTGAGCTCAGATTTGTATCTCTTCTCTCCTCTCCACTTGTCTACTTCCCATCTCCTCAGCCACTCTTGTTGTCGCTTATTATAAAAAAAAGTGCACAAAGACTTCTATCTTGCTCTTCGTCTGCATTTGCCCTTTTGTTCTGCACATATTTTCCTCAGATGATCTTCTCATTAACCTAAAAAGACAATTCCTTTCCTCAGGCCTCCTCCAAACCTTGCTCATATTAATACCTTTTATTGTGATTTTCTCTGGAAGTGGTTTGTAGAAAAAGGTCAGAATTTAAATATGACTAGCTCCTGAGATCCCCCGCAGATGTATGAAATGAAGCACTGTCAAACATTATTTTAATTTCTTACCCCATGTATTTGGGTCAATTTTACCTTTCTGTGTTCAGTTTTGGAACAATATTTGTACTTTTGTATTTCCGTTGATTCAGTGAGGTTGGTATTTTGTTCTTAGCTGGTTGCCTGCTGCCAACATTTTTTAACTGCTTCAGGCTGCATGTGTGTGGTTTTTTGATTAAAAATTGCTCCAGTGTGCTCACACAGAATCCAACAGAAAGAGTAAACCCCGTCAGCAGCTCTCACAGGTCCCGTACAGTGGCCCATGAGGGACAGTATTTCTATTAATACATAAATATATTTGACAGTTCAGTGTATGAATTATGAATTACCTGTTTTAGCTTCTCGTTTTAATTTTCATAGGCATTGAGGGTATATTTGAACCACTGAATTGTGATGGAATTAAATGGCTTATACAAGACTGCAGCCATTTGAACATTTAAACACTTAACAGTGGGATTGAACTTTGTATTTTTGGTGTAATTTTGTAATGTTTTTTATGATGACTTTCTAACATACCCTTAGCTGTTTCTTAGTTGTTTCTCTCTCAAATAAGAATAAAGGCAAATTTCCAAAAACAAGACCTTACATCATAAAAGTTATGGATATTAAAAGTCATCAGTTTCAATGTCTATATCAGCTACCGTAAGATCAGGAAGTCATTAAAACAGAGAATTGTATAAAAGGTAGAGACTGTATATAAACAATGACTGTAGCCACCATGACATCACCCACGGGTTTGGATTGTATTTTTAACTCGAGTATTTTAACTGTTGCCATGTTGGTTCTAGAGCCAGGAGTTACCATATTTGGACAAGAGCATATATGCTATCAGGTAACACTAGTATTGGACAAATGCATGGCGTTAGAGTAGTAGTATTACTAAATTTATAGTTGCAATCCTTTATTTTAGTACTGTTGGGTAACTTATCCTACAAGCAAGGCATTTATATTAACAGGAAAATATTCATGGCTCTGTCTGCATCCCAATAATGTCATCGTTTAAACTTGATTAGTATTATGTGTCAGCCCTGCCTTCTGCAGACGGCTGATTTTATTTTCTGTGTTCTTGTCAGACATCAGTTTCCTTCCCCGCCCAGCCATGGTGTGGTGTGAGCGAGGGATCCAGGTGCTGTTGACCACCATGGGAGCTTTTGCAGCTTTTGCACTGATGACAGTGGCTATTGGAACTGACTACTGGCTGTACGCCCGGGCCTTCATCTGCAACAGCACAGCCAACTCATCACAGGAGGACTCCAACAATAAGGACAAGAAGGATCCTGGGGCGCTCACCCACTCTGGCCTCTGGAGGATTTGCTGCCTGGAAGGTACAGTTGGTTGTGTGTCTGTTTGCATATTTGAGACTGTGCGATGCTTTCAGTGCGCTGTGGGATGAATTTTGGTGTGTTTCTCATGTGTTTGTCACCAGAGGGTCTTGGTGAGGTCAGTGTGCTCATGAGACATAAATAGGTGTCTTGTTCAGTAACCCAGCCACATCCACCCACAGTGTCTATGTTGCTCTACTTTTCTCTATTTTATTCATCAGTACATTAGCATTTTGTAATTTGTATAAAGCCGTAGTAGCATATGACTGGTAAGGTGCAAGGTGCAAGAATTAGAAGTTGCTGCCTGCTTGGCTTGATTATAATGACATTTATACTATAAATAATATAGCCACATTTTATTGCATTACATCTGTTGAACAAATTACATCTATAGACCCTAACTGCAGTTTGGTTTCTGCTCGAGTGAATAAAGCTCCACAGTTTGGACCACAGACAAAACAATTTGGTCCGGGGTGTGCAGGCCGTGTAGGACATGCTATTAACCTGCTTCAGCCACACATGTTGTACACCTCCACCCCACCTCTTCTTTTATGCTCTGTCTGACTCGATCAATATATCTGTTTTTACTGGTGCTGTTCTACTCTCTTCTGAACGGCGCTCTCACTGCTGCTCTAACTGTCTTCATGTAGGCTCATGGAAGTGCAGCAAAGTCCCAGAACAAAACTGCCAAATATAATCGCCTTCTGATGGAAATAGCAATCTTCTGTTGACTAAAGTATTAAATTTGTAATTAATAAAAAAAACCGATTAGATTAACGATTAAATTTTTTGTTTTGATTTAGGCAGAAAAAGCACCCTCGTCACAGTTCAGGGAAGACTGTTGTTTTGATAATAAACTCTTCATTTTAAGTCAAAGCTGGCTATTCCCATATTAAAGCAGAGCATGACGCCAGTGCCTGAACATAATTATAACAACATTTTAAATGTAGTAATCTAGATTGTGTGTTAAGATGCAGTTGCAAGGCTATAAAGTTCCCGCTCATTTACATTGTGTGAATATAGTGGATGTAGAAGCTATTACTGTATGCTATAGGATGCTCATGAATGTAACCAGAGACCACAGAGCATCCTGTTGTCACCTGTTCACAGTGCAGAACACCGATAACACCAATGTCAGATTATCTGAGATATTAAGAGATGAGCAGCTGTTGCTGTGCCTACAATGGATAATATTTTATTTAAATATGATAGCAATGAAAATAAAAAGTATTTGTGTTTTTCACATTTCAGATTCTACACATCCTAAACCTTCAATATAAAAGTCATTATATTATCAAGTCAGTAAATGCCTTCTTTCATTTTCAGGTTTAAGTGTAATGTTCAAAAAGCAACAGACAAGAATTAAAAGGCCAAACCGTCTCAGAGCATCTTTGTAGCAGGAACTCACATCTGACGTGGAAGTTTAGGAGCTGTTTTAGCTATTTTGTCTTGTCAGATGCGTCAGAGGAACTGCTTTTGTTGCTGCCTTGCATATTTTTTTCTTCTTTCTTTGAAGATAGCAAGCAGATTTCTACCAGTGTATTGACAGCTGGGTTCATTTGTGTATTTTCTTCTCTTTTTAACTGAGTTCCTGATACTTTGCATGTTAATAATTTAATATGGTCTGCCCTGAAAAGGTATAAATTTGCTTAAGGCTTTTTATGACTTCTTTCTGTTTTTGTGTGTGTGAAATGAGCTTTTTACTGCTTTTACCCTCCGGGATACACAGGTATCTCTTTTTCTCTCCTGATGTTAATTTTGTCCATGCAATGCACAAATACCTGTCAAGGTAAACAACCGTTGTGTGTCAAGAAGAAACACAAGCTTATAAAACAGTTTGTACACCAGGAGGGCTGCTGGGCTGCTGTCTTTAGTAATAATATGGAGGAATATTTTTAGCATCTTAGCCTGGCACACAATTAACACCAAGGCCCCAGAACAATGCGCCGTATAGGCAGGAGGAAAACGATACATAGTGCTTGTGTTTCAGAGAAAATTACAGCTTACAACTGTTGATTTTCTTTTTTTCTTGGTTGAACCCAGACAATAAATCATATAAATGCAAATAGCTGCCCCACCCCCATCATTATTATTTTCTGGCCTATAAAGGGTGATTGTTAAAATTATCCAACCATCCAATGCCAGTCCAAAAACAGCAACTATGCTGCACAAACCTTTTGCTGTTATTTTGGCTTAAAGTACACAAAACCCCCACACCATAATACAATACTATTCCACTTTATTTTCATAGTACCAATTAACAGCAACAGTCACCACAAGGGGATTTATATATTAAAGTAAAGATCCTATAATATTAGAAAGAAACCCCAACAGCCACATGAACACATGAACAAGCACTTGGTGACAATGGGAAGGAAAATCTACCTTTAAACAGCAAGAAACCTCCAGCAGAATCAAGCTTGGAGAGGGGGTCCACAATTCCCTATGAAAGGTTTGGGGTGAGGGGGAAAGAGAATAAGAAGAAAACATAGCAATGTATAGGTAGCATATGTGACATGACTCAAGTTATGGTTTTGCTTTTTTTTTGTTGTTGTTGTTGCAAACATTTAGGGCATATGTCTTTTGCTGTGTCATTGGGCCATTTGTCTTAATATCTCTCACCTTACTGGCCTTTGTGATCTTCTTGATTTTCATTTCTCTCTCACTCTATTCATGCATATATATACATGTATCTATATATTTATATCTTTATCTATCTATCTTTATATATAGATATATAGATATATATCTATATATTAACCTTTTTCTTCCTGGTTTGTCCCCATTTTTTAAAATTTCTTTTTTCTTCTTCTTTTTTGTTCCCATGTCTGTCTTCCTCTTTTCTGGCTTTTACCTTTGTTATTTACTGTTTTGGTGCATTCTGTCTTTATGTCTTCGTGGGATTTCTTCTTTGACCTTCATCATCTTCTCCCCCTCTTCTTCTTCTCTGTCTTTTTTCAGGTTTGAAGAGGGGTGTGTGTTCCCAGATCAATCATTTCCCAGACGACGCAGACTATGACCAAGATGCTGCAGAGTATCTGCTGCGTGAGTGACACACACACACACACATACACACACTGTCTTAGAAATACACAATGCACACAAACATGAAGAGAGACATTAGATAACCATACACTAGCAAACAGAACTGCACACACTACAGTCTCCATCACATGCGGATAGAAAGGACAGAAGGGGATGGTGGGCGGATATCAATGCACGGATGTCAGATTCAAGCGAAGCGTTCCTGAAGGTGTGTGTAAGTGTCTGTACAGAGTGTGCATGTGTGTATAAATGCCCAGGTGCATGGGGTTGGGAGTCTGGGGGTGTGCAGAAAGCTGCTGTTTTTTTCACAGAGGAATTGAAAGAACAGCCTTCACTAATGGATTATTTTCAGCTCAGGATTCTGGTTTCACATCCTGCCTCCATTGTGATAGCAGATTCTGCTTCGCACAGCCTGAACCTTTTTGGTTTACAACGCATATGTTCCAGCTTTATACGTTATGTAAAGACATCTATTTCTGTGACAGGTGCAGTGATACTATCTGAAATTCTCCTGTCTGCTTTTCTGCACTTCACAGTCTTTTTTATTCGTTTTTTAATAATTGAAACTATTTTAAATTTAGAGTGAATGACAGTCCTGAGAGATATTAGATGGGTTTGTTTTCTTTAGTTTCATCTAAGTTTCAATAACAACCCTATTTAATGAGAAAGGCCTGAGATGCTGGCCTGCCACAGGCTGGCGACCTGTCCAGGGTGTACACCGCCTCTCGCCCTGTGGTAGCTGGCATAGAGATTGATGGATAGCCATTTGAGTGCAGTGAAGTCATTGTCATGTTCAAGATGATTTGAGCTTTGTGACCTTGTGCATTATTGTGCTGGAAGCAGCAGTCAGAAGATGGGTACAGTGTGGTCCTAAAGAAGTGGACATGGTCAGCAATCATCCTCCGATAGATGGTGGTGTTGAAATTAGGCTTAGTTGGTACAAAGTGTCCATTTCCTGTTTGTAGCTGACAGCAGTGGCACCCAGTGTGGCCTTCTGCTGCTGTTTCAAGGTTGTGTGTCAGATATGCTCTGCTGCATACCTGGGTTTTAGCGAGTGGTTATTTGAATTACTCAGCTCACCTTTTCACCCAGAGATCTGCTGCTCACACCTCATCTTTGAGATTGTCGTGTGGGAAAATCCCAAATGACCAGCAGTTTCTCAAAAGTTCAAACCAGCCCATCTGGAGCCAATAATCATGAAATATTCTTGTGGTATGTGTGTCACTGATTAGATATTTGTATTAACAAGCAGCTGATACATAATGTGGCCAGTGAGTTTAATTTATTTTACCCAGAAACACAGCTCAACCAGTGAAATTGTGTCTGTGGCCAAAAAAGAGGTTATATCATGCTTATGTAGCAGATGGTGAGCTGATGGCGTTTTTTCCTTAAAAAATAGCAGTCTACACAGATTCTCTTAGAAATATTGGACTTATTATTGCAATGAAACCATCAACCATCAAATGTGGCTATACTGGCGCCTAAGAAATGATCTTGTTTTAAAAACATGTGTCTGGAGTTGAAGGTTTAAGGGATTTAACTGTGTAACGTTGAGGTATGGCGACTTCAGTTTTGCAGTTGTTTCACATCTGTCACTCCCTGATTCTGTTTCTTTTTATTGGCTTTTTACTTTCACTCGCTGATTTGGAACAATTACTTATTAGGTTTAGGAAAAGAGTGTGATTGGAATTAAAAGGGTTAAGCACCAACTCTTTAATGAGCTGGAAAAACCCAAAGGCATATATCTGTTTGGTTGTTTTTAGACAATATTTGATTGGTTGTGTGTTTAGTTTTGAAATGGTTGTAATCAGAGAGCCACACATTAACTCCATGCACACAGACAACCACCAGTGTTTTCAAAGTAAAACACAATTTATATTCTTACTTGTGTTTCTCTTTTCATATCATCCTAGTGTATCTGTTGTTTCCCTGTCTCCACCTGTCTTTGTCTTTCTTTATCCCCTTTTATTTAGTTTTGCCTGTTTTTGTTTCCTTTTGTTGAGTCCACTCACCACCATTACTGCAGGTACATTTTTGTCTTGTTTCATTGTGTGTTGCATGATGATTTTATTTATTTATTTATTTATTTTTTGAATGTCATGAGGAACAACAATCATCCCTTTGCCCTTTTAATGTCAGGCATTTCAGCATGTTCAGAAAGTATTCACTGTTAGTTTTTAGAATCGTTAGCAATTCAGTTTACATTTAGTTAGTTGGTATCATTAACACTAATTTTCATGCAAAATGAAATATCAATAGTTTACATTCATTTCTAACAAATAGAACTATATGCATGAGCCGTTATGCAATTGCAGGTTTGCAAAAATCGCACCAACAATTTATCATAATCCATGTTTTTTTCCCAAAGAGGTGAACGTTGCTCACATGTGCGTTTGACTTGTTAAAAAAATGAGACGTGAAATTTAACGTGCATGTCTGACAGAAGCTTCTGTGAATGAATGGTTATCACAGCATTTTTCTTTTACCTTCAGCTCAGAGGCAAAGCTTTAGAAGTCACCTTGAAAATGTGAAAGCTCTGCTTTTCCACATATTCCTGCCTGAGATGGAGCTTTTCATCTTCTATAACGTCTCTCTGTTATCACTTCTGTTTATAGCTATGAAGCATCTGCAGAAGGATATGCTGAAAAGGATTTTTATATAATTCGGCCTTTTCCAGCAAAATTGCCGATTGTGCACTCTTGCTGAGGAGCTGTGGCTACTGTATTTGTAACAAAGAATTATTCATTAAGTTTCAATTTACAGTGTAAAAATCATCATGTTCCCCATAACTTTTATTATCTCACATTTTGAAAAGAAAAAAATAGCTTTCTTCTCTAGTTTTAAGACGACATGCCATCTAACTATTTTTATTTAGTCTTGGAAAAACTCGGGGACTCGAAAGACATTATGTGCCATATAAAATATAATGTAGGAAACATATAAAAAGACATCTGCTGTTCCACAGCCAATTTGTAGTGTCAGCTGTGCCAAGCCTTGGTAACACTTTTATTCCTCAGAAGTGTCACAAGGCTGTTAACTTTGCACCTTCAAGTGGTGTTGAACCTCAAGAAGAAAACGCATTAATGAACCACTATTAGAAAAGTACAGACTCAGTCGTATATCAGATTCAAGTGCACAGACTGTAAACAGCAGCACTGCAGCCAAAACAATGATGCTCTCATCTGCTGTCTCGTGCAGGTGTGGTGAGAGCTTCCAGCATCTTCCCCATCCTCAGTGCCATATTGCTTCTTCTGGGTGGAGTGTGTGTCGCTTCCAGCGGATTCTATAAAAGCAAAAGGAACATTATTCTCGGTGGTGGGATTCTCTTTGTAGCTGCAGGTAAGACTGCAGCTTTACTGTGGTTTGGGAAAAGAAATCTATATTTCCAGTCAGAGTTTGAAAAGAAGATTTTGTTTGAAGGTATGTTTGCTACATTTTTTATTAACACTAAAATGGGCAGTTTGTATTTTACCCCGGCTGACTTTGTAATCCCTAACAGATACCGTGTCCTTAAAATCTCTGTATTCTGTTACTAAAAAGAATTTCTGAACACTTAGATGCTTCTTTTTTTATTATATTCATGTAGCATGAGCCATGAAACACGACCTAGCATATACATTATACAGCTTAAGATAATCTGCAGTGCCCATGCCAGGATGAACCTATATCTATCAGTCGTAGAGTTAGATTAATCTCCTTATGTATGATGTGCAGATTGACTGTCATACTGTGCATGCCTCTTCTCAGTGTAATTGAGAGGAAGCACTTCCAGAAAGCCTGTCTGCAAAACAATTTAATGAACCAGCAGGTTAATTTGACTCAGAGGAGCACTTGTATCTCTCTTGTATCTTTCTTTAGGCCTCAGCAACATCATTGGAGTGATCGTGTACATCTCAGCAGCACTGAGCGACATCTCCCCCAAGAAGGATGAGGATAAGAAGTGGCATTATTCCTACGGCTGGTCATTCTACTTTGGCGGTCTGTCCTTCATCCTGGCCGAGATGGTCGGCGTGCTCGCTGTCAATATCTACATCGAGAAGAACAAGGAGCTCCGTTGCCGCTCTCGCACTGACCTCTTCAAGAGCACAACGCACGCCATGCTTCGTCTGCCCAGCTACCGTTTCAGACGGCGCTCGCGCTCCAGCTCACGCTCCACTGACCCGCCGCGTTCGCAGGAGACCTCGCCCGTTGGAGCTTCCAAGACCTTCAGCTTGCCACCATCTGCACCGCCATTCTCTGTGGCCACTCTGCCCAACCCCCACCACACCAGCAGCAGTGGGAGCGGAGGAGGTGGAGACATCTCCATGTACACCCTCTCAAGGGACTCCAAGCTAGGCAGCCTCGGAGGAGGTGCCCCACCTCTCTATGGCACGGTGGACCGTGCCACGCTCTACCAGCTCCACAACTACTTCCCAAAAGATTCCAGTGGCAGTGGCAGTGGCAGCGGTGGAGGAGGAGGAGGAGGAGGAGCAGTGATAAGCAGCAGTACGCTCCCTTCCCACTCCAAGTCCAACTTGGCAGCAGCGGCAGCTGTAGCCCAGAACGCAGCACCGCTGAATACCTCCACATCAGCTGCTCCGACCACCCAGCCAGCCCCGATATCTACAGCCACCATGGAGCGGGACAGGGGCAACGTGGGAACCCTGGACCGACTGACAGCCAAAAGGGACCGGGATAGCAACTCAGATACACTAAACAGGAAAACGACACCAGTTTAAACTCAGAGAGAGAGGAGAGGAGAAATAGAGATGGAATTTAGAGAGGAAGAGTAGGGCTGTAAATGTGTGGGTGGCACGTCAACAATAAGGTTTCTGTCCTTGAGCCTGAGGTATCGAGCTGCCATAAATATTATAAACAGTCATCAAACATCTGATGCTAAGAGCAAATTCATGACAGCCGCCTTAAAAATTGTCATGACTTTGAAACCTGTTTTGTTAATTGCACAGCAGGGGTACAGTGGCGGATTCGGGAAATGTTTCTTTTCTCTGTTTTTTATTCCTGAATTACTCACTAAATCATAGAGATACAAAACTCCCAGATGTGTAATAAAACAGCCTCCCAATGCAGCAGTTAGGTGCCTTGCCGAGGAGGCAGGGGAACGCTTTCGTTATTTATTTCCCTTATCTCAGTTTTGTCAGTTTCTACAAGGACATCTTTTTAAATCCTGAAAGAAACAGTAAAGGAAGCTTTGATGATTATAAACCCCACTTACAAATCACTAATTTGTACACATCTTAGATCGGATTGGCCTTAAATCTACATTTTCTTTTCACAAAGCAAGACACAGAGTCCTTGCTTTTTGGTATTCTAAACTTTGCAACACTTTTTAACATAATAATTAAATTATAAAGTGGCCAGATGGTACAAGTCACAATTCTTTCTTCCATTTCTGTTTTAAAAGGACGAGAGCGTCACAGACGGGTACATTCTGCCAAGTAACAAGCTGCTCAGTGACAAGTTGACTGCCAATTGAAGGTCAACAGTAGCTCCTTAACCTCTGGACCCGAGAGAGAGCGACCTCAGCCATATCTAACGTAGATCAGAGGAGGCTGCCGCACTGTGAGCCTGATTATTTTTCACTGTGTGTCAAAGGTATTTACAGTGACAGATGGGCATTCACCACAGTTCTAAGGAAAGGAACAGCCATGGACTTAAAGCTTTAGTCTTAACGCCTCCATTACTCCACTGCCAGTTGTCGCAGTAAGATACGGCAACATGATCGTTTGAGCAAGTAACTTATTTTGGCATCAAATCTTTCTAGTATTTGTTTAAACGGAAAGATTTGCGTTTCCCAAAGTGTTGCCCACAATTCTTAAACCATTGGAAAACTTTATAAAATGTAAATAAAAAACAGGAAGGAGACGAGGCAAATCTCATAAATAGATATTTTACTCACACATATTAAATGTTTAAACTGAGAAAAATCTGTCATTTTGAAATTGATGGAAGCAGTATGTCTCGAAAAAGCTGGGTCATTCCCATGTTTGTGTGCATCATCCTCTCTTACAATATTAGACGTAGGAATGCTGTTCTACATCTAATGTTGGATCCTAGTGACTCAAGTCCTGGGTCTCCTTTGTTGTGATGTCATGATGCGTCAGTTTTTTGTTTTGTTTTCCAGTTGGGAAATTCAAGTTGGGAGTTCAAGACATGAACTCCTCTGTGGTTTAGCATCTGGTTGGAAGCTTATGTTGCTCTAAAATCTGCATTAGTGCCAGTCTTTTTGCACTCCCTTTTTAACTGAACACTAACAGCAAGCCAGATGGTTACTTTCCCCTTTAGTCTGGAGGATGCCATGTCCTTGTTTTCCAAAAAGAAATTTTACATTTCAATTTATTTGACCACTCAGTTTTCCACTTGGTCCCTTTTAAATGAGCATTGGCCAAGAGAAGTTGACATGATCTAAGCTTGCTTGACAGAGATTTAACCTGTGTTTGTGGACGGCACACTGATCTGTGTTTGCGCACAATGATTCCTAGATGTGTTCCTGAGCACATCCAAGGATTTTCATGACAAATTCATGCTTGCTTTTAAAGCAGTGCTCTGCGAGGGCCCAGAGAGCACAGTCGCCCCGTATTGATTTTTTGCCTTGTTGTGCACAGATTTCCCAAGAGTATCTGAAAGTTTTGATGATATTATGTAGCGCAGACGATGAGTCATCAAAGTCTTTGCAGTTTTGTGCTGAGGAACATTATTCGGATATTGTAACCCTACATGTCTAAGCTTTTTATTTTTACTCAGGTTACTGACCTGATGTGAATTAACCTAATTAGTCCCTCCACCTGTTTCTTTTTAATAATCCTCACTTTTCCAGGTATTTGTTGCTCCCATCCCAGTTTTT
Source organism: Astatotilapia calliptera (assembly GCF_964374335.1). Classification (NCBI taxonomy): domain Eukaryota; kingdom Metazoa; phylum Chordata; class Actinopteri; order Cichliformes; family Cichlidae; genus Astatotilapia; species Astatotilapia calliptera. Next base: position 4,282,773 of record NC_137442.1, on the reverse strand, counting down.
TGAGACATGTTGTTGCCACTAAATTCCAAATCTATTTTCCAGGAAATAGTAAAATGTCACTTTTTAACAGTTGATATATTTTCTGTGTTCTATCATGAATAAGATATAGTTTTATGAGATTTGAGTATTACTATATTCTATTTTTACTTACACAATGCATATTTGGCACATCTTTTTTCAAACATAAAAAAAATGTGTCCAATTTACTATTTTGAAAATTAATTTGCACAGACAGCGCTTCCCTTCTCATGCTTCCCCAACAGCAGACTCAGTATATCTTTCAGCTGCCTCTCCAGAGAACCTCTCATTGTTACATTGTTACAATCTTAGATTGACATTAGTCTGCTCTGGAGACCAACAGAGAAAATGCTGGAGAGACACCATAATACAATAGACTTTAATTTATTTGCCATAATTGCCAGTTAATAAGGGAAGAGCCAAAAATAACTTTATTTTTAAAAATAAGACAACAATAAGGAAGTGATAACCATGGTTAAAGTTGGAACATAATCACCATCACTCACTCACTTACATCTTCCTGCTCATGATTCATGGTCATTTTGTCATCTGGCAGTGGAAACATTGTTGGATGCCATTTGAAATTTGAAAGCGCTCGTAGAGCTGGACGTTTATGCACTTTATGTGTGTTTTTAAATGAGTAAAACTGATTCCAGGGTTTGTATGACTGCTTATGATAACGATTTGATACCGAAGGCTCCAAGGCAGTATCTGTTGAATGTCCCGCAAAGGGCTGCAAAAACCAAGGACATGGTGGGGTTCAATTCAGTTTACACTCAGGGGATGGAGATTTAGTTAGAATCAGAAGTTACAAATTACTCTAATATAAGAGATCAGCCATTTTACTCAATATTTAAAAGTGAGCAAAGCAAAAAACGTTCTAACCATTCAGTCAGATTTGAAGTAAAAGCCTATTTTTGAGGGGGTTTATGAAATGTTGCCTGAGATTTCTAAGAGGAAAATTCTACAGCGAGACATGTACCACATAACATGTGCTCTAAATCTGATTACTGGACTGATATGTAAAAGTCAGACTGCACTTCTGAATCAGCTGCGTTTGAAAATGAATTCAACCCAACCCCGGTGACAGAAAGTCGGAGGAAGAGGGAAAGAGAAACGAGCGCGCACACCAGCTTCCGTTCCTCTTCCCTCGGTCTCTTTATTAGCTATAACTATATACTATTTCTGAAACTAGAATAATAAATGTATTATTGAGTATATTATCAACCCATTCACTAAAACAAAAGCACATAATGTCTGTAAATGGTAATCTTTGGGTTGTCTTTTCATTCTGAGTGATTATCATCTCTAGGTTACATGAGATTGTAACTCCTTGAATATTATTATCATGTTGCTGGTGTTTCTATGATCGTAATGGTTATTGCAGGGTATACATTTTTTTGTAATATTTTTATATTCGTTTCGATGACTTTTTATTTTTCTTTCTCTTGCTTATGTACACTAACAGTCAGTGGTGTCACGTGGAAAGCATGTGAACAAAAGTGAGAGGGTGTGTAAATTCATTTATATATCATCTTATTCATTTTATCAGCTTTGATTTGTTCGGGGAAAGTTGACTGAGCATGCATGCTCTGTTTCAGCAACACCCTGCTTCACCCTCACAACGCTGGAACTGGAAGCTGGCCGATAAAAGCCTCCCTGTTGGGTCAGTTTAGGAGTGGCTCCCCTGGGACAATTGGGTGTTATGTGCCTTGCTCAGGGGCACGTCAGTATTTGAAAGAAAGTAATTTTTCTTTTCTAACCATTCTACATATAACTAGACAACTTTCTGGACCACAGTTTGTTTGTTATTTTTGCTGTTGTTGTTGTTTTTTACCCAGTTGTCACTTTGAATGTGTATAATCTTTTTAGTGTAAATGTTTTTTTCTATTCTGTTTACATGTAATTAATTCTTCCGTTGTCTTTTAGAGAAATATTTTTGAAACGTTTGTCTTATTTGCGAATAAGGTTGGGCAACTGGATCAATAGGCCCATATAACCCGTCAGCTGTTTATTATTTATGTCATTTAGTTTTTCTAATTTAGTGGTCTGCCTCTATGAAAATTCAGTTTGGCAAGACGTCGAGGTGTAAATCACAGTTACAATTAGCAGCGTTAGGATGTTCGCGTTTATTTTCTTGAGAGTGAGTTGTCATGGAGACCTGACATTATATGGTAGTGATGGCGCTGCAGAATGTCGAGTTCCTGTGAAAGTCTTTATTGTCCGACAACTTTCCAAGCTAACAAGTGATTCCAGAGCTATGCTATGTAAGCTAGCTGCATGTTGCACATCAGTACATTATAGTTTTCTGCACCTGATCACTTAAAAACCCTTTCAGAACCTGAAAGTTATCCTGCTTCATTTGGGTCTAACAGCTTGCAAATTTAGTCCAGTTTAAAATAATTCTCATAACTATTTTGTTTGGGGTTTTTTGGCAGTGAACAAGAGTGTGTGCAGCTAGGGGGAGAAGTGGCTGCTGCATACACGCCCATCCTGTATAATATAAAGGCAACTGCTGATTGTTGGACTGACGATGGCCAGCTGGCAGATTTTACCACGTCGCCCGGCCCTGTTTCCTAATGTTAGATTTTTCTTTGGTGTTTTCTCTTTCTCTAAACTATTTTACTCTCCTTCCATTTTATTCTTCTATAACCCTGATCCTCATTTCTCTCCATCATCATTTTGTCTTCATTTCGTTGTAGGAAATGAATTGATGTTTTACTTTCTAAACATTACCAACGTAGCCTAATAATCAGTGTTTTTAATGTTCTGACTAGTGTATAACTGTAAGCGATAGACTTTATATTAATCTATTTATTTTGGTGGTGGTATGTATAGATATTCTTAATGTTATATTGTTTCAGAGTTCCTACACCTGTAACTTTGGGCTATAAAAGGCTTTATGCCTGCCTGTGACATATGCTCAGTAGCCTAAGTGCTGGCAAAGTAAATGTGGTCTGTGTTGGTGCTGTCTATGGTTTTTACACAATAATCTTTGAGTACAACAAACTACATCTTTGTTACAGAACTAAATCGACTCTAGAGCACGTCCTAATCTTGTAGTTTTGCTTTCTGCAAAATGTTTATGAAAACATGCTCAAAAGCAGAGATCTCGTTCTTTCGTTTTCAATTCATGTCCTGATGTGAAAGCCATTTTAAAGCCAGCGTGAGTCACCAGGTTCTTTTCCCAACACCTAGGCTGCTGACACAAGTCAAACATGAAGCTCTTCAGATGGAAAACTAGTAAATTTCCACTCAGCAGACTGATACACGGAAGGAACAATATGGAAAAGGGGAAGCAATACAATACAATATACTGATCCTCATTGGTAAAGACAAAAAATATAAGGTATATATAAATATATACATATATAAATATATAGATATATTCAATAAAGTTCTCTATGAAAAATGGTAGCGTCTTGTGCATTCTTGAGTGCAAATAAAATTCAAGGTATTATTGTTGAACTTGGTTAAACTGATTATCTGTTCCCGTACATGTGCATCATTGTCCTTTTTTTCACCACAGCCAATATGACTGTGGAACTATAGTACAGTATTTAATTTATTATTTCATGTTATTTATTATTGTTTAATTTGGCTTTCAAACACCCAGACAAAAAGATTAATATTAAAGTTAAAAAATCAGAGTAAAAATCAAAGCAAAAAAATTGTAAAACCATGGGAGTCAAAAGCTTGGGGAAACATTTTTGCTTCTTTTATGCTTGGAAATGTATTAGACTTAATTAATATCTTGTTTACTAACTAAACTTGTTGAAGAATTGTAACATTTTGTCCCATTTGTTTATCACAGACTGGAAAAATAGGCTCATTTATAGCATCTACCTTTTCAGTCTGTAATGCAAATGTGGTAATTCTTTGTGCTAAATGATATAATGCTACTGCATGACACAGAAGGTGTCCACACCAAATCCAACGTGATGAAAAGCAAAGTTTAAGCAGCGATTTGCAAGTAATTCCAAGCACTGTGGGATAATACCTGAAGCACAGCTAAGGGATTAATGGGAAAGGTGATCAGCTAGGATTGCCTTCAGGAAAGGTGAAATAATGTCGGTAGATGAGAAGGCCCTTGTCATATTTTTCTAAGATCTCACTTTTGTGTCTTTCTTGCCTCCAAAGTTACAAAAAACAAAGTCGTGTAAATTATTCAAGAAAGTCTGTGTGTTAGCATTCTCATAGCGACAACAGACAAGTGCTGGAGGTGGTGTCAGCCGAGACGGTTAAATCTAGGACATCGCTGGTAGTCCGCTGAGTATACACTATATTTACAATAAAATGAAAACCTTTTTTTTTCCCATTTCAGCTTGGAACAGTACACACCCAGGGTACGTCTTCTGTCATACTGGTGTTTCTGGTGTGATTTGAGTGTGAAATGAAGCAATGCTACATGATGCAGAGGTGTAGCAGTCATTATTCACCTTTGGATCTTCACTGGATGATGCAAAAATAAGCTTTTATTCTAAGGATGGATGGATGGACAGATCGATCGAGTACTGCAGAAGAGAATAATTTTCCAAGCGAGGAAACAGTAGAGACCATGACAGCCAGTAATTAAGACGGTGCAGTCCCTTAATAATGCCGAGCTGACGTCCTCTCTAGAGAATAACACAGGGAGGGCCTGTCAGCCCAGGGGAAATGTGGCTGCTTTTAATCCATCCCGCTGACAATAGATCTGCTGACAGAGCACACAGGAGCCTGAGATGTGTTTGGTCGAAGGAGCGAGGAATTTGGTGTCAAAGTTTGTGTTTCTGTTTGCAATCATCCTGAATCAGCCTTTATGTCTTTTTGTGGCAGGAACAGGCACAGCAGCTCTGCACTAGCAGCTTCTATAATGTGAACTGTAGCTTCAGTTTGCATTCTTCCCATATCTTTGTAACTACAGACATAAGAAACCGTGTACTTTTTGTGGCTCGCTGCCTTCATTCATTTTGCAGAGAAGAGAAGGTTGGTTGAGCTCCGCTGCTTTTTCTGCTCAGTCAGTGCAACGATTCTGTTTCAGCACGGAACAATGACAACTGCACAACTGCAGGAAACTATGAGTTTTCAGTCTCGCTTACAGACTCTAAGAATAATATTATGTAATGGCTGCTCCACTTGCTTTCATATCAGATTTACTTCTTTAGATAGATAGATAGATAGATAGATAGATAGATAGATAGATAGATAGATAGATAGATAGATAGATAGATAGATAGATAGATAGATAGATAGATAGATAGATAGATAGATAGATAGATAGATAGATAGATAGATCCACCGTCCTTCCTATGTGGAGTTTACATGATACCCCTCTGTCTGCATGGGTTCTTTCTGGGGACTCCAGGTTCCTCCCACAGTTTAACAACACGCAGTTAGTGGGGTTCAGTTAGTTGTATTCAGAGATGGGCAGTAACGTGTTGCAAGTATAATGCAATTACTTTTTTCAAGTAACAAGTAAAGTAAGTGATTACTATCACAAAAAGTAATTAGATTACTGTTACTTTCCTGTAAGCATGCCGCATTACTGCATTTGTGAGAGTATCTCATGACAATGACGTAAGCGCGTTCGATGCCCATGGTAACAGACATGTGCAGATCAACAGTGGATAATATGCATGGAAGTACTGACCTTACTTTGAGTTTGATTCCATAAAAAGTGACAAAAACATTAGCGTCTGCTGTTTACTCTCCGTGGGAAGAAAACTTTTTTCTACAGCGAAAAATTAAACTTCTAATCTGAGCGAGCAGCGAGCACGCTGCCACAGGAATGTGACATTCACAGAGAAACCCCTGGATCCCACTGACATGACCACTGCGGCACCGGGCAAACCTCCGCTTGCTCCACTCCTGCTAAACAGGTGAAAATAGAAGTAAGAGCGACAGGACTTAGTGCCGCTGAATCTTTGATTTTATTTATTTTTTGCTGTGTTTTACTTGCATCTATTTGAAAGAATGAGTGTAAACACATTTTTTTTATTATTATTTTATACTCTAGAATATGCAGAAAATATGTTTAAATGTTAAATAAATTTCTTCAAGTCAAAGACAGTTGCATACAATTTAATTTGTGCTTATTTATACATTTTTGCTTAATGCTATGTGCATAAAGTTAAAAGATTAAAACTAATAAAACAAGTTTTGTAAAGTTGTTGTCATTATTGCTATAATGTCTTTATAGGAAGATGTGTAAGTGTTATACAGGCACATTCAGGTATAAACACTAATGAAAGAGAAAAACAAATATTTGACACGAGTGGCAGGTCAGTACCTTTGATGGATTAATGGCCACATAATTGCATTTTCCCTATAAAGACAGTTTTTCTGAAGCTTTAATAAGGTAGGAGCTTCCATTATTGTATATCACACTGTGTGGGCAGTGTTCAGCATTTAATAAAAGCCCAGTGCACCACATCCTATCACAGCAGACTTATGTCCACCGTGGGGTTTCCCACGGTGCTCCTGGCTAGCCTGTATTATTATTATGTCTGCAGCATGGCCATACATACATTAAGTAACGATAATAGCTACCGCCTTGTGTCAGCTTTCATGAGTCAACAGGAGTCTGCCACCAGTGAAGACACTCTGCATTTTAATTTCCTCTCTTCACTCAGTCTGAAGCTCGCCGTCCGGCTGTCTCTTCTTCCAGGGCACTTTGGTGTTAAAGAGTGCACGCCTGCAGTCACTGATAACGGCTTCAGGCTCGACGACAGACATCCACATGCTGGTGGGGAGGTCTGTCACTCAAGATTACACTCTCATTTCCTCTTGTCCTTAAATCCTTCTTCTTTCCAGGAAACCTGGGCTGTCTGAGTAACACTCGGGTTCATGAAAACTCAAACAAAGACCAAACTTCAGAGATATGTTTGTTTTGTTAGTCATGATATAGGCACACGTATGTTCATTATGATTTTCTTTTCTAATGTGTAAAAAAAACTATTAAAATGTATATCTACAAATATTTTTTAAAGACTGTAAATTTAAAGGTACATATTTCAGCTAAGATATGACATGTAATTAACAAGAATTTCATTATGCAGTGAAACCTAATTATAGGTTATATTCATTCATGTGGGGAACCTCTTTGAACCTGGCAGCCCTCACCCTTAATATTCAACACATCACTTAACAAGCCCATGCAAAATGAAATCTACACAACCTCGGGGGCGCAAAGAAGTAAACTCTTCCAGAAATAAATATTATCCCAGACACTCACACCCCAAATATTACACCACAAGTCAAGGTGGAATCTAACAAGTATGATTAACCAGTTAACATATAAAAAACAAACAAACAAACAAAATAAACAAAAGAAAGGCAGCAAAAATACTTCTCAGGCTGCAAGAAGGCAAGAGAGAAGGAGTTTAGTTAAGCTTATAAAATTAGCCAGAGGTCACAAAAGCCGGTACATCTTAACGTAAAGTGTTTTTCAAACTGTGTGACCTTTACTTATCCAAATGTCTAACATCAGCACAAATACATTAATGGTACTGGTCAAACTAAAGAGCCACAAAAACTATATATTTCCAAGAAAGTAAAAAGGTTTCAGCATGGTTTGATTGATTGATTCATTGTTTTAGGAAGAGCAAGCTAACTCCACACGGGAAGGCCCCAACCTGCAGGTGGATCCAAACTTCCTGATGGTGAGGTGACCGTCCTAGCTACACTATAATGCCAAAAGTATTCACTCACCCATCCAAAACATTGAATTCCCTTCCATAGCTGCAGTTGCATAAAATCAAGCACCTGGAGATGCTTCTGCAAACACTGGTAAAAGAATGGGTCGCTCTCAGGAGCTCAGCAAAGTCTAGTGTGATACTGTGATAGGAAAGCAGCTGTGCAACAAGTGAAATTTGTTAAAAATGTGCTGCAGATTAAGAACAAGAAGAAGAACCCTTAAATGATGTCATGGGTCTGGGTGCTTTCACCCAGCATTTTCAGTTTCTTGTGTTCTAGTAATATTTTGTATTATGGTTTATATTCATTTATAGTTTTAGTCATTCTATTGTGAGTTTCTGTTATTCCCTGTTTGGATTCTTGATTATTAGATTCCCTCTTGTGTCTTTGCTCTCTGTGTCTCTCTCGTTTTCTGTCGGTGTTTATGTATCCTGTGTGAGCTCTTGGGTCTTGTTTCCTTCCTTGTCTTCCATTCTGTTTCCAGCCCATCATGTCTCCTCTCGCTCTCCAGTGTTCCCTTTGTCACGTTTCGTAGATCGGACTCACGCGCAGACCACTAGTGTCTTCAAAAGGTGCGTTTATTTACAGTGTTTCCTACAGTGGAATTCATATATACACATAATAGTGTCAAAGGAAAAAGGGGCCGGGGTTCCAGGGTCCAGGAGTGAAAGAGGCAGGAGTCCAGGAAGGGAAAGTTTCCATTCAGTCCTAGCACATCTCCTCTCCTTTATCTCTCTTGCTCCCGTTCAGTCGCCAGGCACAGGGGAAGAACAAGTCCAGAGGCAATCTATGCACAGGCAGAAAAAAACCATTAGTCTCCTGGTTCAGACATGCTCATAAACTGACTTTACAAAATACAGGACGACTGACGCTGATGACTCAACGATCCAGCGACGAGTAGAGCAGACTCGCCCTCTTAAGAAGGGTTCCAATCTTTCATGATCAGCGACAGATGTGCTGATCACCTCCAGGTGCGTAGGCCAGGGGCAGGAGCCCATACTGAGCTCCGCCCCGGCAGGAGAAAGAGAGAATGGAAGAGGGCGAGAGAGAAAGGGAGAGCAGAGGTGAGAGAGAAAGGTAAACAAAAACAAAACACCTGACGGCTGTCAGCTGACGAGGGGCGGAGACCATGACAGTACCCCCCCCTCAACGGGAGCCCCCCGGCGACCCACCAGGCTTGTCCGGATGCAGGCGGTGAAACTCCCGGAGCATGGGCACATCCAGAACGGCCGCCCGAGGGACCCAGGAGCGCTCCTCCACGCCATAACCCTCCCAGTCAACCAGATACTGACAGCCACGCCCACGGCGCCGAGAGTCCATGATGCGAGTGATGGAGTAGGCCGGCAAGCCATCCACGAGCCGGGCGGGAGGAGGGGGCCTGGAAGGAGGGCACAGAGGACTAGAGCGGACAGGTTTGAGTTGTGAAACATGGAAAACATCATGGATTCTCATATTGCGAGGGAGTTTTAACTTCACAGAGACAGGATTGACCAAGGCGGAGATTTCAAAAGGGCCAATGAAGGTGGGTGTAAGTTTCTTAGATTCAGTCCTGACCGGAACAAAGCGGGTAGAAAGCCATACCTTCTGGCCGACAGAGTATTCGGGTGCTGGAGTCCGGTGCCGGTCTGCGATGCGTTTGTTGTTCTCCTTCGTGCGCAGTAGAGCCGCTTGAGTTGCCCGCCAAACTCTGCGACACCTGCGCAGATGAGCCTGGACGGAGGTACAGAGGTACAGAGTGCTCACCTTCCACAGCAGGAAAAAGAGGAGGCTGATATCCCAAGGAAGCTTCGAAGGGAGACCGGCCGGTGGCAGAGGCAGTCAAGCTGTTATGGGCGTACTCGATCCACGGCAACTCCTCACTCCAGATGGTTTGATTGGTGGAGGCGACGCAGCGCAGGGCGGTCTCCAGTTCTTGGTTGGCCCGCTCGGATTGGCCGTTGCTCTGAGGATGATAACCCGAGGATAGACTGACCTTTGCGCCCAGGGAGTTGCAGAACTCTTTCCAGACCCGAGAAGTAAATTGAGGCCCTCTGTCGGACACTATGTCTTCCGGGATCCCATGCAGGCGGAAGACGTGAGTGGCGAGTAGGCGTGCAGTCTCTAGAGCTGTGGGAAGCTTAGGCAGAGCAATGAAATGAGCCACTTTAGAGAAACGATCGATTATGGTGAGAATGACAGTGTTACCTGCTGATGGAGGTAACCCGGTGATGAAGTCCAGTGCTATGTGAGACCATGGCCTGGAAGGAGTGGATAACGGATGGAGCTGACCCGCCGGGGGTTGGTTCGATGGTTTGTTTCGGGCACAGACCGTACAAGCAGTGATGTATTCCCGAGTATCTTGGGTGAGTGAGGGCCACCAGAAGTACCGCTGGAGAAACTTGACGGTGCGATGTATCCCTGGGTGGCATGAGAACCGGGCCGTGTGAGCCCATTGCAGAACCTGGGATCTGACAGAGCGCGGAACATAGAGTCGGTGGACGGGCCCCCCTCCCGGATCCGGTTCGGCTATCTGAGCCGCCCGGATGGCCGCCTCGATCTCCCAGGAGATGACCCCAATAGTACAGGTTGCCGGCAGAATGGAATCTGGATCCGCCTTTTCGTCAGCAGCGGAAAACTGACGGGAGAGAGCGTCCGGCTTGACATTTCGGGAACCGGGTCTGTAGGTGATTGAGAAGTGAAAACGGGTGAAAAGACAGGGCCCATCTGGCCTGTCGAGCGTTGAGACGTTTCGCCGTTTGAAGGTAGGCCAGGTTTTTGTGATCGGTCCAGACCACGAAGGGTTGAGTGGTGCCCTCCAGCCAATGCCGCCATTCTTCCAGGGCGAGCTTAATCGCCAAGAGCTCCCGATCGCCCATGTCGTAGTTACGTTCTGCAGGGGTGAGACGACGGGAAAAATAGGCACAAGGGTGCATCTTACCTTCCCTCTGTTGGGAAAGGACGGCCCCCACCCCTGAGTCGGATGCGTCGACCTCTACCACGAACTGAAGAGTTGTATCAGGTTGGACCAGGATGGGCGCTGAAGCAAACCGTTTCTTGAGCTCCTGAAAGGCTGATTGGACAGCATCACTCCACTGAAAAGCAAGCTTGGGAGAGGTTAACTGAGTTAATGGTAAGGCAATCCTGCTAAAGTCCCGTATGAATCTCCTGTAGAAGTTAGCGAAGCCAAGGAAGCGTTGCAACTGGCGACGGTTGTTTGGTTCTGGCCAGTTCACAACAGCCTTGACTTTCACAGGGTCGGGTCGAAGATCTCCCCGCTCGATTATGTACCCTAGGAAGGCAACCGAGGGCACATGAAACTCACATTTCTCGCTTTTGACGAACAGCCGGTTCTCCAGAAGGCGTTGCAGCACCAGCCGGACCTGGGTCTCGTGTTCCGCCTGGGAGGAAGAGAAGATCAGAATGTCGTCTAGATAGACAAACACAAATCGGTTAATAAAGTCCCTTAGAACATCATTGACCAGAGCCTGGAATACTGCAGGTGCGTTAGTGAGGCCGAACGGCATGACCAGATACTCAAAATGTCCAAGGTGGGTATTAAACGCCGTCTTCCATTCATCGCCATCCCGAATCCGGACCAGGTGGTAAGCGTTTCTCAAGTCCAGCTTGCTGAAAATGACGGCGCCCTGGAGAAGTTCGAAAGCGGAGGTGAGCAGGGGCAGTGGATATTTATTCTTGACCGTAATGTTATTGAGTCCCCGAAAGTCAATACAGGGTCGGAGGGTCTTATCCTTCTTTTCCACAAAGAAGAAACCTGCTGCGACGGGTGAGGAAGAGGCCCGGATAATGCCGGCAGCGAGAGATTCAGTTATATATTTCTCCATAGCCTCCCGTTCCGGCAGCGAGAGGCTATAGAGGCGGCTGGTTGGTAAGGGAGCTCCCGGCAGCAGGTCTATGGCGCAGTCATAGGGCCGATGGGGTGGCAGCGACTGGGCTCGGTCCTTCCGAAACACCTCAGCGAGATCGTGGTAAGCAGACGGCACATCTGCTAAGTCGGAAGACCGCGATGGCTCTGGGCCGGTGACAGATTTGTTAGAAGGTACGGCAGCCTTAAGGCAAGTCATATGACACTCCTCTCCCCAGCCCGTAATGCCTCCTTTCTGCCAATTAATCGTGGGGTTGTGTTGCTGGAGCCAGGGATGACCGAGAACTAACGGCGTCTGAGTGGAGTGAAAAACAAAAAAACTAATCTCCTCCGAATGATTGCCAGACAGTGTGAGGGTGAGCGGTTCAGTGATGTGTGTGATGTCGGGGAGGCGCTGCCCTAATAAAGCCGTGACGCGTAAGGCGTGGGGTAGTGACTCCACAGTCACACAGAGTCGTTTAGCTAGTTCAGAGTCAATGAAATTTTGTTCTGCTCCAGAATCAATAAGCACAGAAAGTGAATGACACTCGGAATGGACCAGAAGCTTAGCCGGCAAGGCTAAACGTGGAGGAGATTTATCCTGATTCAAACCGCCCACCAGTACTCCAACCATCACTGGCGGGCGCGGCCTTTTGCTCGCGATGGACAGGAGGCAATCATGTGTCCCTTATTACCACAATACAGACACTCACCGGCCGTGATGCGTCGCTGACGTTCTGCAGCAGTTAGGTGAGAGCTGCCGATTTGCATGGGCTGTACCTCTCCGTCGGCGCCCCCTGATGTCCGGGAGGACCGGTAATCGGCCGAAGCCTCCGCCCATCGCGGTCCTGCGGCCTCCTGGGAACTGGAGTTCCGTGCTTGCCTACGAGCTCGTAGCCGCTCATCCACCTTAATACATAACGACATCAATTCGTCAAAAGCAGTGGGTAGGTCCCGCATAATCAATTCATCTTTCAGATCTTCCCGGATGTTATTTAACAATGTGCTCCTGAGCGCATCCGGTCCCCAGCCGGTTTCTTCTGCCAAAATCCAAAAGTCGATTGAATAATCTGCCATACTCCGCTTACCTTGCTTAAAGTTAAGGAGGCGGAGCGCCGCAGCCTCGACTCCAGAGCCCTGATTAAACACAGTCTTAAAGTTAATCACAAACCTCTCAAAAGAGATCTCCGGGTTGGAGTTTAACACGACCTGGGCCCATTTCAAAGCCCGGTCACGAAGCATCTGTACCAAGAACGCAATCTTTGCCCCGTCATTGTTATGAAAACGCCGCTGTTCGCGGAAAATCAATGAACACTGGGCCAGAAAGCCAGAGCACTTCTCTGTCTCCCCTGAAAAGGGCTCAGGCGAAGGCAGAGGACCGTCAGAGGATGGGGTGGCTGCCGATGAGGGACCGGCCGTAGCCGCCGCGAGTGTCTCCTGCTGGGCAGGGCGAGCCGGCTGGGAGGTCCCTGGCTGTACTCCCCCTGGCGTAGTCAAACCGGAAACAGCTTGAGTTAGTGCAGCGATCTCACCTCACAGCTGATGTAACATTTGTTCGTGGCGAGTCAGCGCCGCTTCTTGGGCAGCCAGTGCCTGACCGATGGTATTCTGATCTGCTGAGTCCATGTTGTGGCTGGATCGTTCTGTCACGTTTCGTAGATCGGACTCACGCGCAGACCACTAGTGTCTTCAAAAGGTGCATTTATTTACAGTGTTTCCTACAGTGGAATTCATATATACACATAATAGTGTCAAAGGAAAAAGGGGCCGGGGTTCCAGGGTCCAGGAGTGAAAGAGGCAGGAGTCCAGGAAGGGAAAGTTTCCATTCAGTCCTAGCACATCTCCTCTCCTTTATCTCTCTTGCTCCCGTTCAGTCGCCAGGCACAGGGGAAGAACAAGTCCAGAGGCAATCTATGCACAGGCAGAAAAAAACCATTAGTCTCCTGGTTCAGACATGCTCATAAACTGACTTTACAAAATACAGGACGACTGACGCTGATGACTCAACGATCCAGCGACGAGTAGAGCAGACTCGCCCTCTTAAGAAGGGTTCCAATCTTTCATGATCAGCGACAGATGTGCTGATCACCTCCAGGTGCGTAGGCCAGGGGCAGGAGCCCATACTGAGCTCCGCCCCGGCAGGAGAAAGAGAGAATGGAAGAGGGCGAGAGAGAAAGGGAGAGCAGAGGTAAGAGAGAAAGGTAAACAAAAACAAAACACCTGACGGCTGTCAGCTGACGAGGGGCGGAGACCATGACACCCTTGCTCCCTCTTGTCTGCCTTTCCTCCACTTGTCTGTCAAACTCAGTCTTGTGTTCCTCCATTTCCTGTTTTATTGTGAAGGTCTCATGTTTCCATGTTCGGTGTGTCTTGTTCTGCTTCCCCTGTGGCGTCATGTTAATTCATGTCAGCTGTGTTCCCCGTGTGTTCTCACTTCCTTGTTATCCTTCTGTGTATTTATGTCCGGGTCTCCCTCTGTCCTGTGTCACGATCTCCCTCATTCCTCACTGTGTGTTTCTGTCTACCAGCTTGCCGGCCCATCTAGTTTATTTTGTATTCTCAGTTTAGTTAATGTTGGTTTTCCTTGTGTTCAACAATAAAGCTGTTTTTTTGTTTTTTTTTTAGTTTACCTTTTGCGCCCTGGAGTCTGCATTTGGGTCCTCCCTCCCTTCCTTTCGTTTAAAGGCCCACTGGGCTGCATGGTCATGTGTAATTGTAGAGACACCAGAGAGGAATGTCCAACTAACTTCTCCCACACACTTCTGGTCTGAATTCAAACCAATAAAGCTTCAGATATTTGAGAGCCTAATATCAGTTTTCACTGAGTGCACTCTTCACTTATGGAGATTTCAGTTTATTAGAGCACTGTGTTTTCTTTCTGGTAGATTCCATGACACGGCATGTGAATCGCTATTGGAGGTTGTGGCTTAAATCTGATTCTCCACAGAGTTTTCATTTGGCATTAAAGTTTGAACATTCAAAACATGTTGAGCTCCTACTGTGAATAATTTAAAAGGTGGATAGGCTGGGCTCATAACAGGATAATTTAAAAGGGTGCAATGATTCAGGGCCACATGGGACTGAATCTCAGTACAAATGACAGGGACAAGGAGCTTTGTGACAGCACTGTGATGAATAACTTCATGGAGATTTCGCCCTGTTTTCACAGATATTCCTGTGTTGCCACTTCTGAAATGCAGTTTCTATTTACCATTTTATTTACTTTTTAATAACCAGTTTTGGTCAAGTTATTTGAAAAAAGTAATTAGTAACTAATTACTGATTACTTCTCCAAAAAGAAATCCTGTTACTTTACTTATTTTCAAGAGTAATTCATTAGTTACTTAGTTACTTTTTAAAAACATGATACCTGAATACGTAATAAAGCAACAGACCTTTCAGCCCAACTTTTTCTGCATGATCCATCGTATAAAATTGAATCAAATGAAAAAGTTTCTTTTTAAAATTGTTTTATTATTTTAACTTTATGCACATAGCATCTAGCAAAAATTAAATTATATGCAACAGTCTTTGAATTGACGAAATGTTTTAAGATTTAAACTATTTTCGGCATATTCCAGCATATAAGTAAAATAATGTTTTGTGTTTACACTCACTCTTTCAAATAGATGCAAGTAAAACACAACAAAAAATAAATAATAATAAAATCAAAGATTCAGCGGCACTAAGTCCTGTCGCTCTTACTTCTATTTTCACCTGTTTAGCAGGAGTGGGACTGGTGGAGCTTTGCCCATTTGCACAGCGGTCATGTCAGTGCGAGGATCCGGGGGTTTCTCTGTGAATGTCACATTCCTGTGGCAGCGCGCTCGCTGCTCGCTCAGAAGTTTAGGGGGTTTTGCTGTAAAAAGATGTTTTCTTCCCACACAGTCTACAGCGGACGCCAATGTTTTTGTCACTTTTTATGGAATCAAACTCAAAGTAATGTGAGTACATCCATGCTTTAAACGCTGCACAGTTGTACTCTCTCCCGTACTCGATATATTATCCATTGTTGATCTGCACACGTCTGTTACCACGAACGTCGCATGCGCTTATCTCATTGTCATGAGACACTCTCACAAACGAAATCACGGTTTAGTGACGCAGTGAATCAGCGTGCTTACGGGGAAGTAACGGTAATCGAATTACTTTTTTGCAATAGTAATCCCTTACTTTACTCGTTACTTGAAAAAGTAATCAGATTACAGTAACACGTTGCTACCCATCTCTGTTAATAACTGATTCCTTGTATCTCGGTGTATTTTGCGAGCCTCCTCTAAGTGTTTCTTTGTGTCATGTTTCATTTGTTACTTCCTGCTTTACCTGTCTTATCTGTAGTTTTATTTCTTGTGTATGATTACGTTGATTGCGCAACATCTCGTTTCCCCCGATTTCCATTTCCCTGGTTACCCTCATGTGTGTTTCGATAGTCCAGTCCTTTCCCTCAGTCACACCCTGGGTGCTTCCTAATTAGATTGGTGAACTTTAAGACTTAAGTTGGTTTTCCTTATGGAGCTTTGAGGAAACAGGAAACTAACACTGACACAGAGACTAAGACACATGAGCTTGATAAGCCCAAGTAAAGACAAAGAAAAAACTCAGACTTGGCATGCGGAACATAGGATGGAAAGAAAAAAGTTAGTAACTAACAAGATCAGAATGAAAACATAACCTAGGCAAAGGTAATATCAAAAATGGAAAACTACAACTCAAGCTGAAAACTGAGTCCAGTTTGTTAATGACAGGCACATTGGCCAATTTGGAGGGGCCTGATTATCTCCAGGGTTCCTCAGACGTTGACTGAACATGAGTGGCAGGTGTTTAAATGTAAAACACTATGTACTGTAAATCAGGGGAGGATGAAAATGCGCAGGGCCTGGTGCAGACTGCCGACGCAATGAGAAAAGTTGTAGTTCTAAAAGTTTAGGCTATCTGTGCTTGCTTCACTTTATAGCTTCTCCTATTAAACTCAGGATGATAATTTGATTCTCTGTGGTGCAGTAAAGTGGATTGGATGATGTCAGGAATGCACGATGCCAGGGGTTCAGTTTAAACCCGATTCACACTGTGCTCACCCAGTGAGTACCACGTGTATCATCAAATCTGTGCACCACGCAGAGAAGAGATCCAGTGTGTAAATGTGTCTCAGAACAAATAAATTTGAGTGTGTTTGCATGCACAGCTCATCTCCAGGTTTGTGTTTCTCCTGCTACGTCAGTCCTATTAGCCACGGTTTATTTTTAGCCAGGAGGTCGCAGCCAAACAGCGTGGGAGACCATTCAGAGAGACGCGAGCCTGGAAGGAGGTCAACATGGTGACAGAGTTGTGCCGTGAGCATGATAACAAGAACTGAACCAGTGATGAAGGCAGTGCGGGGTTCTGAAAATCCAGATCTGAGCAATTTGTACATGCTGCATGAAAATGCACTCAAAAACCATTCTTATCCCTGCACGTTTTAATGGTATCCTTCAGTGATCCAGAGTGTTGTTCCATAACCATCTGCCATTAGCCAAAGAGCATAGGATAATTGTTTGATTTGAAAGTAATAACACCAGATTATTTTACACTTACAAATTCAATAAAATGTAAAAGGATAATGTTGGATATGTTAGTAGTTGCTGATGTGAAGAAGGTGATTTAGATGGTGTTCTGGCCGTCTAAATGTGTACTGTATCATATAACAGCATGTAACATGCAACTGAAATGTTCAGAGTTCAAATTTAGCCGGGGACCTTTGTTATATGTCATTGCACTCTTTCTCTTTTCTCATTTTCTGCAGTTCTTTACAGTTTGCTGTCTTAATAAGTCAAATTTGTTCAAATATCAAGATTAAAAAAATATTCATGTGCAATAAGTAGGAATATCCTTTGAAGAGATGTTTTGAGTTTTCCTTTTCCTTATTACAAAGAAAGCAGCTGTAGTGAAGACTGAGTGCAATCCAAAACCCAGCTGATAACAGTGCTAATATTATTCACAATTCTCTGGTTTCCACTGAATTTAAGATCAGAATGTGAGCTAAAGGCTCTGTGTGGCATACATCTAAAGATTACAGGACACATTAGGAAAATTCATATTTTATGGATTAACCTGACAGTCAGATTACTTATGCTCAATTCACATGAGGTTAAATAACCTTTGAGTAGTATAGTTGAATCTATGAATTAGTATCTTTGAATGTATGAAATTGTGAATCACTGTGAGTTACAGTTTAAAGTACCTTCTGTGCTAACTAATATTGAATCGTGCTATATAAATTCCAGACTTTTACTTCCTGTTGTTCTTTTCCAAAATGCCAGGAAGAAGAAATCTTAATAAAGACTCAGAACTGGATCTTCACCTGCTAACTTTTGCCTTTACTGACTAATAAGATTCAGCTGATAATTTTGTGATTTTTATTTCACATGTACAGTATCTATATGTCTCTTTGTGAACTCAGCAGCAGGATAAATATAGACTTTAAGGCAACTTTATTACCTTACTCATAGTGTCATCTAGTTGACACTTGAACTACATTTACAACTTACGTTTGTCACACACCTGCGTATGCGAGGTGGTGGAATCGAAAAGTATTGACTGTGCCTATAAAAAGAAAACACATGCCGTATTAGGTAGCAATGATACACTGCTCGAAGTGCTCCTGTCACTTGCAAAATGCTTGCTTGAAGTCCTGTTCTGAATGCATGTCATGCACTGCCCAGAGGACATGCTGGAACGCCAGCTGGGGACTGTATCAAGACACTGGCCCTTCAACTTGAATTTTACCTTGGAGAGGAGGACACAGCTGCAGGGGGTACAATGTGATATGTAAGAAAAGTGGGGAGTTTAACCCCGGGTCACAAATTCACAACCCCATGAATGATGAAAAATACCAGTTGAACCATCTTCAGTCTTTGTAGCCTGCAGATTGCTGTTTGGTCTCTGGATCTCCTGTGGATCACACATAGTGGATTCTGCTCCACTGTGCAATGCCTGCACATATAAAGTAGTCACAAAAATGCATGTCCTACTGTTGATGATGCAAAATAATGTCAAAGTATAAGTGTATGTTACACAAATGTCACTGGCATCATACCTATACCAAAGCACCATGAAGCTAACACAGAGCAAGTGTATCATCACATCCACAAAGTGTAGACACACCTGCGAGTGTATGTGAGGTGCAGGGCAGAGTGGCATCATTTAATGTAGCAGCTAGGGTTAGCTTAAACACTCAGAGATAGGGACAGGAGTGGTAATTTAATCTGTGAATAAATTAGGAATTTAGTCCTGAGCAGTTTGCTCGACTCCTCAGCAACACCATGACAGCCAAACTGCACTTGTGTGAGTAACTCAGTCCCACTAAGGATGTTTGCTGTGAGAACTGAATCTCCAGGTGTGTGAGAGAAGCTGCCGGCCAAACTTTAGCCAGCCATAAAATGTGTAAATAAGCTGAGGCTACATCATAGCGCTTAGTGACAGGCTTCCATGACAAATGGTTGTTTGAGAGAATCCAGTAGTGCTCCTGTTATTTAGTTATTTAGCAATGGATCGCCCAGAATATAATCATATGTGTTAAAATTCCATAAATATTTCATTTTTACATACACAAATATCATTAGTACCCATATATCATCACACCCCTACTGTGAACCAAACATACTGGTAAAAAAAAAAAAAAAAACTCACTGTGGCACAACACATCTTTGTTATGTTGTGCCAAGCAGAGCCAATTTTGTAAAAAAAAACAAAAAACAAATTGTGACCCACCAAACATTTACACACCTGATCATTTAGATGCAGCGAGATGGACAAGGACAGGTCTGATCTACTCAAACATCCTGGTGTACAGTATATGCCAGACTTCAGGTTTTAATCTCAAAGCATGTTTTTTATTCAAAATACAGAATAATACTTCTGCAATATTACACAGCATTTTAATCTGATGAGATTCCAATGAACAGAACCCAAAGAAAAAGTATGAAATAGAGCATGTAGTTAACAGTTCAGTTATGAGGTGTAAAGTGGGACAGTTCATAAAAGCAGCGATAGTGGAGGCAGCGACTGTAAGCCAAGAACGTGTTGAGAGTGCAGAATAGGAGAAAAATGGAACCTGATAGAGGATGACATTAAATATTCATGTGATGTTTAATAATGAAATGAACTCATTCATACTCAGTCGATTCAGTTCAAAAAAGTTGCAGCGACAGTTCACCCTTCATTCAGAAAGAGAAGCACTTTGTTTTAACAGAAATCATCCGAGAAAAACCTTGAAGGTAAAAACCTGGCAGCTGATTAACACAGTGCAGCTTCTGCAGGACTGTGTAGTCCCCTCTGTACTTACATTTAAAATGTCAAACCAATACTGTTCTTACAGTGTTCTTGTATCTGCATGTGATGAAGATGACAAGACAGGAGTGTTACGCTACATTTATAACAGCCATATATATATATAAATACATGTATATGTACTGGTACAATATTACAACAGGATGGACCTGTCTCCTTGAAGTTATATTTATACGTTGAACACAGTGAATTGTGATCATTTATTTTATCAGCCAAATATATGGAAAGTTTTGTAAGCTCATATATGACCTTGAAAATATACTCAAACAAGCTTTGATCTTATTATAATTTCCATTTCTGATTACTGCAGAAATTCTAATGTTTTCCAGTGAACCAAGTAGCAATAGTGATATTGAATCATATCAGCATTATTTAGTGCTGCAGAAGCTTCATGGCTAACCCGCAACATGATCCCTTTTTGGCTTTTAAAAAATATAACTGAAAACCATTTTAAAAGCATGTACCGTCCATTTTCTTCTGCTTATCCAATTCAGAGGGATACAGCCCAGTAACAATTATATTTTACTGACAAGTTTTTGTCAGTAAATACACAATTTAGCAGCTTTTTCTTTTTAAATTTACAAAAGTGATTTTGTTTTGAATTAAATGCATATAATTGTAATTTCAAGAAGACGGGCTCATACATGGTTATGCAGGTAATTCGAAATAATCTCAATATACACAAAGGATCAACAAAAAACATCATAGCAATAATAAAGGAGCTCTGCGGGAGAAAAGGCAATCAGGGTTGTTTTTTTTCACACATCACTAAAAATAAACTTTATGACTTTCTCAAATTGGCAGTCAGCACACAGTTCTGATGATGGTGTGGTCACATCGTTACCTGAGCAGAAAGGCAGCTTTTTAAAAGAAAATGAGAAAGCTATTGAAGCGTAGCCACAGTAAATGTATTTGGGGTAAAACAAGAGTGACATTAACACAACATTTAACTGCTGAATGCTCTCGGCTTGTGCAATTGTGCATCTATGAGCAGAACCTTTCTCAGAGTAAACACACAGAACAAAAGTCATTTTAAAAGCTTATTAGCTAATGGGTGAATTAGCTGTGTGAATAATAAATAAGGAGAGAAATTAACTGGAAAGCATTTTAATATGTGTCGAGCATCATAAAAATGTTAGCAGTGAAGGTGGCAGATATTTTAATTGGCATTTCAGCAAATTCTTAAATAAGTAGTGAGTTTAAGTAGAGGGATGAAAATCATGAATATTAAAAAAAAAAAGTTGGAAGGAACAAAATTTTTCTTTTCTTTTTTTAAATCATTTTTGAATTATTAACAACAATAGCCTCTAAACCCTGCAAGATCATTAGTAAGACAATACAGAAGTGTTTCCCACACACATCTGAGCAATAAGGTCACCACATTCTTTGTAAATTAATGGCTTGTTGTGCAACAGAAAGAAATTAAAGCTATTTTTTACTAAATTAGGATACGATAATGGCATATTTTGGTAAATGCAGTAACTAAAGTAAAACCAGCGACTCTTTTAACAAAATTGCTCTAAGTCAACAGAAAAAGCTATCTCTTTGGTAAGACATCTCTGGGAAACCTCCTCACTTCTCTGCACCCTCCCCCTTACAAGAGGGGCAGATAAAATGCACCATCACCTCCAGTCCACTAGCTACTGCTGTCCTTGTGAGGGAGGCACTTCTGCCAGGGGCTG
Source organism: Astatotilapia calliptera (assembly GCF_964374335.1). NCBI lineage: Eukaryota > Metazoa > Chordata > Actinopteri > Cichliformes > Cichlidae > Astatotilapia > Astatotilapia calliptera. The sequence goes on along the minus strand of NC_137442.1, from coordinate 4,261,233 downwards.
TAGGGCAACGCCAACAGCAGGAAGAGGATCCCACCCACGATGAGGACAGCCCCCGCACAGCCAATACACGATACTGACCAGGAGAGCTCATGGTGGAGAGGAACTGTGTGATTGCTGGCAAGAAAAGCCAAAACAGACTGGTGGAAAACCAAGAGGGACAGGAGCACCAGAACACCTGTGATGGAGGAACCAGAACGAGCTGTGAGAGGTATAGTTTTGGATAAATTTGCCTTTGTGAGGGTAACTTTGCTGCCACCTTTACTGACCTGACAGAATGAAGCATACAGATGCTGGTTTAAGGAAAAACAGGATCTCCTTACTGAGAGCCATAGTGATGCAGATGGCGCCCATCACCATCAGAAACAGGCTGAATAGGGCCAACATTGCTGCTGCCACATTCAGATCTACATAGGGAATAATGACGGTGTTAATATAAGTGGATTTTGGACAGAACTCGATCAAAAGGTGGTTCATTTATTTCTGTGTTCAACAGGGAAAAATGTATCGTATCTAAAAGACAGAGCGGACAAGTTTGTAACCAGCTGCTGCCTTTTAAATGCCGCCATTGTTTTTGTCTCACTGTAATGTTGCTGTAGCATAGCATTAGGGGGTGTCAGCACAGAAGGAGACTACCAGAGAGGATACCACTGACTGAAATGATGAAGTGGTAAAAACATTAGATGGTTACATACACAACTGGCGCCTTGTTCTGTAGCAATCAACTGTCAGCAACAAAGCGATGCATGACGAGTAAATCGCTTTAAATGCGGACAGGGCTTTCGTGTGTAACAGCTCGTAGCAAGGTTGAACAAATGATACGTAAACCATTTTATATTTGTGTTAGTAGGAGTCTATTTCATGGAAAAAATATACACAATTAGCCAGTTCACTAATGACGGGGGTGACACAGTTGAGGAATGACAGTAACAAATTGCAAATGATTTCCAGTAGGAATGATAAAGCAGCTTTGTACGCAGTTTGGTTTGACTAATGAAAAATTAGCAATGGGAATGATCCCATGTTGCAAATCACAGCTTCCATGTTAAGGCATGAGGTTTCAGGAGCTTGCTCAAATAAAAGCTGCTTAACATTCCAGTTTGTGAATCACTCTGTTGTAATAAATGCTCAACTAACATTGTGACTGTATACCCAAACTAAATCTTAAATTCATGTTTTGGGGCATGCTCAATCATCCAGGTAAGTAAACGCTAAAAGGTTGATTCTGTTCATCCGGGCGTAACGTTTTCAGTGGGAGAAACGTTTCGTCACTCATCCAAGTGACCTCACAGCCCATTGTTCATTCAGTGGGCTGGTTTCAGTCAATGTGCAAATGTACTGTTTTTAAGGTTGGGGAAACCTGCAGCTGAGCCTGAAGAAGTCAATTGGATGAGTGATGAAACGTTTCTCCCACTGAAAGCGTTACATCCACATGAACAGTGACACAAGTTAGGTTGAACACAAAATCGGAAAACCCTTGGCTAGCATACACTCATTTAGATTCTGGAGATAAAAGTTAGTATTTTGACCTTTCCCGTAAAACCAGCTGATATCCAGGCCAAGACTTCCTCTTCCATGTGCCAGTCATTGTTTATGAATGCTAAAATGTCATTGGACAGTTTAGGTTTTGGCAAATTTATTTCCTCAGTTGCGCTGCACATGGACTCATTTACATGAACACAACCAGAGCTTTCTAAATTTGATTAGACTTCAGGTGGAATACAAATGCAAATAAGAAAGCTTGTAGTAATAAAAAAATGTTTGTTTATAGGTGATATTTGATTCTACTTATTTGCAGAAATTGTTTTGCATAGATTACACTGAAGACACATTTGAGTTGAAAATGTGTATATTATATATATATTTTTTAACTATAAGACAGCGGTCCATAACCTTTTTTGTGCCATACACTGGTTTATGTCCAACAATATTTTCATGGACTGGCCTTTAAGGTGTAGCAGATAAATACAACAAAAATTAAACCAGTACCAAAAAAAAGAACATCTATTCATAACACACAGAAAAAGACCCAGGGAAAGCGAGTTAACGATAAAAGAAATAACGATACAAATCAATAAAAACCCTGAAAACTATAAATTTCACACCCAAGCCTCAACTCATGACTGGTCCATGGTCCACTGGTTGGAGACCACTGCTATAAGAGACAGAATATAAAGTAGTGCGATAAAGTTGGGAAAAGATAGAAATTTTAGGGTCATCTTATTTGTTGGATTCTGACAACATATATCCTGCCAAAAAAGAAGACAGCACTTTCTCTGCTAGCTACAGAGCTACAGATAATGTAACAGAAAATTTTTGTGTTGAACAATTTTCAGTCCCTCCAAAACCACCGATGCTACAGATGTAAATGGCATGTTGGATGTCTTGGAAAGTGCTTTTATTCCAATAACACAATCATCTTCAGATGTAAAAGGTTTGGATAGGTGTATGGATTTTGAATTAGACTCCAAATGAATTATTTTTCATACTCGTGGCGACTTTAAATCACTAGATTGAGGCTTATAGCGTGACAATGATGTGGCACCAGTGAACAATGAGTTTTTAATGTACGTGCGTCTTTCTTCATTCAGTGTATGGCGCTGTGTGATCTTAATACATTATGAAACTGCCAGTGAAATGGGAGGTTAGACAGCAGCTCGGAGGCACTTGAACGCAGCGTAGGCGGAATGCATTTCAAACACTCAGGGAGCAGACAATGATCAACCTGAAAGAGCGTAGCAAGGAGGTGAAGGGAGACACAGAGAAAACGATGGGACAGAGAAATACAGGGATAGATCATGGGAAAGGTGATGGCAGGATAAGAGAGGATAAAGATGAAAGGGCAGAGAGGGCACAGGTGAAAGGGGGAGGGGGTGGGGTCAGTGAGAGGTACAAGTGGAGAAAAAAGAAAAGAGAGGAGTGGGCAGCTGAAAGAGCCTAAGTGACTCACTTTTCTGTGTCGTCTTCTGAAACATCACAGCATTTTCCCCTGTAGTAAAAAACTTGAAGTACGTGCAGTTTGATTCTGCAGGAGACGAAAGGAGAGCGAAAGACAAATCGCTATAAGTGACATGAACACTGACAGGTAATCTCCTGTAGTTGCAAATTATCTTGATCATCTTTTTGAAATTCAAGAAGCCACATCCCCACATCCTCTTCCTCGTCCCACCCCTGGATGCTTTGGTTTCAATTATTCTCCATCAAACATAATCAGCCGTGAACGTCAATGACAAGCTCAAGGTGACAACCCAATGCTTCCTGCGCAATTTGTATTCTGCCTTCTTGATGATGTGTTACAGTAATTAGAAATTGGCCGTCAAATAGATTGTGACACCTCTATCTGTTCCCTTGTGCATTGGCAAACACGAGCATGCACAACACGCGCACACATCACTCTTAATTAGTGTGATCAAAGCCGCATCCTCAGTGTTCTGGCTTGGTCTCTTTTTTTCTGCTGCCGCAGCTATAAGAGTTTCAGCGAACACTGCAGCACTCTAAAATCCCAATTGGCAGAATTCAAATCCCATCAACAAATAAAGGCTCGCTGTAGCTGGCCAGTCAGGCAATAATTGGACTTTCCTTTCATTGACCACAGAACATGTGTACACTTTAATCCCCAAAGGAATTTGTGGGCCAGCATTTCCATCATCAGTGTCTGGCTAAGAAGAAAACCCCTAAAATAACATCTCACATTTAAATTGGATAAAGGATCTTAATAAAGCAGGAAAGTCAGAACAGTCAGTGATGTAGCAGTTCATCTGACTCATGATCCATCAGTTCCCAGGTTATTGCCTGTAAATGTGACCTTGAACACAGAATGGGTGAAGACAATATTGTAGGTGGAGTAGCAGGTCTCCTGAACTGTGGACAGACGGATGGATGGACACATTGTTGTGGTATATACTGATCAGTCCTTTGACTGGATGAGCTAAAATCTAAAAATTCAATGATGATCATTTTTAAATTCTGAGGTTTGGGTTCAGCAACTTGCTGTTTTTCATGTTCTTCGAATAAATAAATCTGTGAATGAATAAATATTTGAGTTTTTATTGAAAGTTGTAGTATAGACTAAAAGCTAAACTTTATATACATCCATATTATATTAAGAGGAGATTTTATCTCAAATTATACTCCATACATTCATAAATGGAATCACTGAGCTTTTTCAGAATGCATGTATGCGTCACTATTAGTCAGAGGTGGGACCAAGTCATTGTTTTGCAAGTCTCAAGTAAGTCTCAAGTCTTTATCCTCAAGTCTCAAGTCAAGTCTCAAGTAATGTCAGGCAAGTCAGAGTCGAGTCTCAAGTCACTGGTGTAAAAGTCCAAGTAAAGTCACAAGTCTGAAATTTTGAATTTCAAGTCCTTTCGAGTCTTTAAAAAACAACAACGAAAAAAGCATGTTGCAGTTATATGCTAAATGTAAATATTAGACCATGTAATTTTTAAATCTGTGTTTTTCTCAACACATGACAAAATAGTGAACTTAGAAAATATACACAAATTGTGAAATTGCACCTCTATAAAATGCAGCTCAATTAAACCTAGCTCCAAGAATAATTTTCACCGACAGTTCTGAGATAAGCTGCATGTTATTCTTGGATGCGCTTGTAGGACCGGCTTTAAAATCGCATGACAAAAATATCATACATAAATAAATGATATATTTTTTTAAAATATCATTTAAAAAAAAAACTGCATCACCAACGTAGCCTGGAAAACATTTGCTAGTTAGATGAAGTCAGCTATCTCATCGTAGCATATTTATATGCATATTTATAATCATACGCTTCTTGGAGTGAGTGCATACACTCATGAAGTTTAGTAACTTCAGGTCACTGCAACAAGCCCAGGTACAGTTTACCGACGGATGGGTACAGGACCTTGAAATGCACCGTGTAGAACGAAAGACCATCGTACGTATCATAAGTTTACCAGTCTCACAAATCGTCGTCATGAATACACATTCGTTAACCGTTTATTAATAGGACCTTTGAGCTCAACGGTAATTAATTAGCAGTGGAAATAATTTCTGGTACCCATCACAGAAATGTAGCAGTGACAACAATATTGTATGCTGTAATCGTACTGGGCAATTAGTGATACAAAAAACCTGTTTTATCCTGTGAATAAAAGTATATGTTTTTGTCAATGTACCATAATAACAGAAGCGAAACGCAATATTGTGTCAGGACAATTCACTATTTATGCACAATAAACAAAGGAGCATAGCGCCACAATTTCTGTTCAGCGCCAGACTTGCTTGTAACCTATATCACCAATTATGTTAAGAAAATGACGTATTAACTACTAAAAAACACTGACCTTCGTGTAAATGCTTGGAGCAGACTAACCTGTGAGCTGGAGTGTTCTGGGACGTTATATTTGGTCTTTGAATGGCTGCAATCCAGTCGCGTCTTTGTTACTTCGGAAACATGGCTCGAACAATTTCTCTTCAACGACGTAATCCGATAACAACCAATCTCTTTACCCGTCGGCTTCCCGTGGCTGTCATGCGACCGGCTATTGCAGTTAATAATACAACGGCTTCTTGACATTTTTGTGTTTCTTTTTATCGCTGTATAACTGATTTCAATTGAAAGCCTGCGTGCGCTAGTACCTCTTGCCATGAGTTCCCAGAATCCTTTGCGGTTCTACCCGTGAATGACATCACATTTTCAATCTCTATATAATATGCATGTTAAATTTTATATTTGGGGTAAAATATCAAGTCTTTTCAAGTAAACCGGTTCAAGTCCAATTCAAGTCCCAAGTCATTGGTGTAAAAGTCCAAGTCAAGTCACAAGTCTTAGAACATTTTTTCAAGTCAAGTCTAAAGTCATAAAATTAATGACTCGAGTCTGACTCGAGTCCAAGTCATGTGACTCGAGTCCACACCTCTGCTATTAGTGCTATGTGACATCTCAATATGGCTACATAATATCTTTGTTTAAGCAGAATTAAACCTTGGTAAATCTAACCATCCATGTAACCATATAAAAAGAAAAAAATGATCAAAATGAGAGTATATTATATTAGTGATGGGTGGTCCAGCTCTTTTCAAAGATTTGGCTCTTTTGACTCGGCTCCCTTAGAAAAGCCTGGCTAAATGGCCCTTCATTCAGAGCATTGTATTTTAGCCTAATTTAGCAGTTCCGAGTTATCTTACTTTTGCATTTTGCTCGTTTCTTTAGCCTTGAATTCAAATTCATCTCCTCGTCTCTCTGTCTCTTGCCTGTACCGCTGCACTCGTTGTCTCCTGAACCTCTGCCTTCTTGCTTCTTTTACATAATGTTATGATCCTTGCCTGTCTTTGCATGTGATTGGTCTGCTTGGTGTGCCCAGCAAAATAAAGAAGATTCTCAGCAGAGCTGAGCAGGAGCGGTTGAAAGTTGTTTTGCTTTTGATGTTTGCTACAAAGAATCGGCTCGTTTGCAAATGACACATATTGCATTTATTGTTCTACTGCCCATGATGTTCTGCAGGGTGTTTGACTTTGTAACACGTGTACTGCACTTACTATGTTCCAGTAGTTTCTAACATTGTAGTTTAGCAATTTAAAGGAGTCTATAACATAAAAGAAGGTTTGTTTTGTTCTTTGACAGTGAATCTTTTTCCTGATGCAGGGTGCAGGCCAAGAATTTTACTCGTTTCAGCTTCATATTCATTCCTTCCACATGTTCAAAAAATCTTACTGCACCCCCATTACCCTGTAAAGCTTTCTCACTTGATGATAATCAAAGAGATCTCTTCTCTGATAAGATGCAGAGATGTCTCTGTGGACTCCTCAGTCCTTAGACTCAATACTTGAAATGTGCAATTCACTTGTATTTTTATTTTTATTTTTTTTATTCCTATTTATTCTATTTATCCCCTTTGTATATTTTATTTATATTTGTCTCTGTATTTATATATGTGTGTGTGTGTGTGTGTGTGTATATATATATATATATATATATATATATATATATATATATAACAATTCTCTTTTTGTAACTGTAACTTCGGTCGTTGCTGTGCTTTTCTTTGGAAGTCGAATTTCCCAGAGGAACCCACCAGAGGGATTAATAAAGTTCTATCTTATCTTATCTTATCTTAAAATCTCAATTTTGTTCTTTTATACGAATCATTTAGCAAAAAGAGGAGTTCATACAGGTGAGTCATGGAAAATAGGAGCGATACTGCAAATATGTCCTGGTCCTGGGTCTGGTCATTCAGTGTTTCTGATTTTGAATTAAGTTATACTTTTTATATTATGGCTTTCTGGTTGTATGGTAATTATAGTTCTGGTTTTTAGGTTTTCTGTTCTGTTTCTGTGTTTTTTACTGTGTTCCACGTCTAGTCAGTTTTGCCTCTGTGCCTCATGTTTCCTCTGTTCCCAGGTCTGTCATGTTTCCACGTCTTAGTGTCAAGCGTCTGTGTGAATTGTCTCATGTTTTTATTTTCATAGTCCCTGTCCTGCGTGCAGTGTTTCTAGTTTTGCCTCCCCTTGTCTTGTTACGTTTGATTACTCCCAGCTGTGCTTTCCTCCTGTGTCTCATTCCCTCATTTCCCCTCACTGTATTTAAGCCCTGTGTTTCTCTCTGTCAGTGTTGCTTTGTACCGTTACCATGCTGTGTGCTTTCCCCCCCTCCGTGTTCTTGGTAGGGTTCTACCTCTATTCCCAGTGTCTTAGTTCCTTGTCATTAATTTCTAGTGTTCTGTTTTTGGATTTTTGGTTCCTAGTATGTTTTTGCTACAGCGCAGTAAAGCTGCCTCTTTTAGTTCACCCTTGTGTCCTGTGAGTGCTGCATTTGGGTCCTTCATCCTATCTGCCACACAGCACACCTTGACAAAATAGCTTTAACAATGTTTCCAAAGTTTTCCAACCCACAGTCTCATTTTGTTCTGCTGCTCCTGCACCTGAAACTGTAAGTTGTGAGATCAGTAGAACCTGATTAGGCTTGAGAACTGGTAGGGTATATGACAGCATAGAGTTGGAGCATTGGGTATTATTTTAGTCCATTGGTGTTGAGGCGCTGTTTTGGACATTTTGAAGCCTCAGCTGTGGGCTGTTTGAGCAAGAAGAGACCATATTTGCATTAGAGGTTTTCATTATCAGCTAATGATAGCAAGCTTGATTAGCAGGCTGCATCCATAAATTCTATAGGTGCAGCACACCGATAGACTAGAATTTTACTCACCAAAACTAAAGCACAAAATTCTTGAGTGTTCTAATTATTAGTTAATGGATCAACAGCACAAGTATGAAGGGATGGTCAAACTGAGTATATATGAGCCAAAGCTGTTTTCATACCAGGATGTAAACATGACTTTTATTGCTGTAAAGTTTGGCATTTTAAAATGGGATTCTGAGATCTGAAGTTTTTTGCAGTTCAATGTGACAGTTGTTTTGCTGCTTCGGTATACACTAGACAAGTCAGTCTATCACAAGGATTACATATACCACCACATACTCTTCCATCAAAACATATGATCAGTTTAGAATGACCTGTTTATCTAATGTGCATGCCTTTGGACTATAGGAAGAAAGTACAGCGAGAACATGCAGACTCCACGCAGACAGGCCCCAGCCAACCACTGCTGAACACTGCACCGCTCTCTCATCGTGGCAGAACAGCATTTGAAATCATTAAAACAGATATATTAAAACCCATGCAGTATGAACACAAGTTAAAATTCAAGTGTTTAGACACTCAAACAGAAGCCGGATATTGTTGTCCTTGTTCTGTTGTATCCCTTCACTTGACCCAAAAACAAAATGTGGACCATTTCACTCTGTAACAATGACTCAGTCAGTTACTCAGCCAGACTATTCAGCCTGCCAGCCATCAAACAGTGAGCCAAGCATCATTTGTCTAGCCAAAAAGTCAGGTAGACCACTCCTTCATTCTAACTCTCTCCCTCAAACTGAACTGTCCAACAAGCTCGACGGTTTGACAAACGTCCAGTCAGCTGATTGCTCCATCAATCATCTGTTCAAACCTCTTTTCATCAGACGGACTAGTCATCCATCATCCAAAAGTTAGACACACATCCACCCAACCAGTCAGTAATTTCACAAGTCACCTCCAGCCAGTTCAGCAGGTCCGCAGCTCTCTCTCTCTGGGTCAATATCAGACACCCACAGGGTCTTGGTGCAGCCCTTCCACAGCCCATAGTGGGCTGTCAGACAAGTCTGGAAAACAAAGACTGTTGATTTAAAATCAGGGGTAATATTTTTTGCCATCGATCACAGGGTTTTGCCCTTTGGACCAAACAGCCTTTCATTTCTAAAAGGAAATGACTGTTTAGTTGGTACTTTAGCCCGTACTACTTCTACCCTGGACAGATAATATCTAAGACACTCTGTCACATCTGTTTATCAGTGAAAACAGCAACATAGCTCATGAACAGAAAAAAGTCTGACTTTCACCTGATTGTTATAGAAACTCTTCGGCGGTGCCAGCTCCACCCAGAACTCAGTCCCGACCCCGAGGACTGTCAGGACTACACCAACAATGGCGACAAAGAATGCTAATTTGATCTGGTGACAAAACAAGAACAATTTAAGTTAACGTAAGGATTTTTTTTTTCATAAATGTACTGTCACTGGCGTGTGCTCAAGTCGTGAGGTGTCGTCAGTTACAGTGTCCCTTACACGCTGCCCTTTAGTCTCTAATTGTTAGCGTTCATTCCCAGATTATACAGTCTATTCCTATTTGGTAGGGACCCACACCTGCCAAAATCTAATACACAACAAAAGATAAACAGACTAACTAATGTGCCCCATTTATATCATATTTTATTCACAGCATTGTGCAAAAGTCTTGAAGTACCATTTCTTTATATTTTGCTTGGAAAATTGGAACTAGTTGCAATGATTATTGAAGCAATGCGGTATATAAGGCAAAACCAGACAGCTTGTACTCTTTTAGGCAACCTTTCTTTTAATTTCTTTTAGTAGTCTTCAGGAATATCCCTAGCCCCACTGCCTAAAATATAGGCCCAAACTATGACAGAGCTATTTCTTTTCTTTGTCATTATGCAAATGACCAGATGTTCATGCAAAGAATAGTGTAACTGCCACTGCCTCCAGTAAGAACACCATTAGATAAATTTCCAGGTTATTGCTTATAAATAACTTTTGAATACCGTCAAATTCAATGTAGTGACAAAACGGGATGTAAACATCTTAAATAAATATGTTTAGATAAAACTAAATATACTGCATATATATGAGAGAGAGAGTATTTAATTGAAAGTTAAACAAGCAAGTTAATGAAATGAAATGAAGACATCACTTTCAGTTTGTCACATATTAATTTATTTCTAAATGTATTTTTAACAGTAGTTTTTAGGGCATTTTACTGAGGATGTGTTGATGAATTTGTTGATTTATTTCTGTAATTTAAATTTTGTCAGTTGTGATCCTCCATACCATCCAAACAATAAACGGCAGCATAGAAATAGGACTCCTACCCATCACTCCTACACACAGCACTACACAGAATCAAAATGGTGCTTTCAGAGGTGTCTGGCTGAGCTCAGTTACATAAAATTACTTAGATTATTTAGACTAAGTCTGTAAAGCACATAATATTGACTTTTTTACTCATAAATCATATATGATTTGGTCACATATATGACTATAGTGACCAAACAAAGATATGTCCCATTCCCATTTTTTCTCACTGCCTGATGTTGTCAGATGAATGACAGACAGCAAGGCCAGATTTGACACCTATAGATTGCATTTCAGTTTAATCTTTATCACCTTATTGTCAGATAACTGAAATTAATCTTTTCAAAACATGTATTTTCTAATATTCAGAGCCATTTTCTGATCCTGTGGTGTGTTCCCTGTACCTTGACTTCACTTAAGGCAGCTATTTGATTGGTTCTGTTACCTCCAGACTACGATCATGCATCCAGAAAATAAACATACATCTACACAATATAAAACCAGTTACCTTTCCCTCCTGGGCCTCACTCATGGCATGTCCTGTTGATGTTGTCCTGCGGCGCTTGTTCCCACCAAATGTACTGCGTCCACTCATCAGGCTGGCCAGACCCCCTGCACCCTGGGCTGGTCCTCCTGGTACAGGCCCGCCAGCCACTCCGGGGGTCCCTGGGCCTACAGTGCGGCCCTCCTCGTCAGTCACAAAAAACGTTGACCACATTTTGAGAAAATATAAAACTACCAAGGAAGCCGAGCAGGGTCCAGTCTGTGGTCTAACTCGATTTGGGCTTTTCTTCAATTCAAGATTAAGAGTAGAGCAAAAACAGAGGAAATGGCTAGTTAGGAATTGAAAGAAAAACTATTAAAATGTCCAGAATGGGACCAGAAACTAGACATACAACGTCTTTAGGAGGAAAAGGTGCCAATTATCCTTCTCTTGAAAAGAATGCTGAGGAAAAATGGTGGCTTGGATGACAGATACAAAACCGCTAAGTGAATCATCATGGAAAAAATAAACGATTACAGATTAAAGAAGATGTACTGAGATCTTCTGAACATCAGTAGAGGTAGGTCAGGAGAGTAAGAAAGGACACTTCCTAGAATGAAAAGAGGGAACAAAGAATTAAAATGTAAGAGCCATTAAATATGTTTATATCATCATAAAAGAGGCTTCACATACAGAATGTGCAAAACATGCAAGAGTCACAGAAATATTCAAAAGTGTCAGCTAGTCATTTTGCAAAAGGCTTTATTATATAAAATTTTATTTTAGTAACAGAAATCTGAATTCTCAAATATACATATACAAAGTCAATATAAACTAATTCTTATCTTTTTGGACATAAAAACCAAAAAGCATTAAATATGCAGAATTTAAAAAATGTTATTACAGGAAATGCAAATGTGTAATATCATGATCTGGCTCTTTGATTCATAAAAAACCCAGCAATTTAAATCAAATGATTACATCTAAAACCATTGTGAACTTCATCAGAGGTCCCAACTCATACAAAGACATATTACACAGGTCTGTAACAAAAGAACTCCATAGGATTTTTTGACTGTTTCTTATAGATGTTTACTATGGAACAGGATTAGGGCCACCGGTGGAAAAAAACAAAAAAAAACAAAAAACGGGTGCATCGTTTTGGTTTTTTTTTGTTTGTTTTGTTTGTTTGTTATGGTAACATAACATTTACCAAAAATATCCCATGCAGCTGAATATTTTTTTCTTGAAGACCTGTTTTATTTGTGAGAAAGTATTGTATTATAAAACTAAATCCAGCTTTGACATTTCATTGTGACTGACCCATGGCTCAAGCAAGATGGTTATTTATGTCAGTGAACAATATAAAAGTCCATTATGAAGTCTCATTATCCGTATATCACCCAGGTGTAAATAATGTCAAACTCTCCAAAAATAGAAACTTTCATGAATGTCATTTGTTCAATCTTAAAAGTAAATGAACAGTTCACAAGACTCTAATTGGGCCATAAAAATGTCTATTCTGTTCTATTCCTGTGTGATCTGAGCCCACATGAAGCAGCTGTTCTGTAACAAAAGTCCACTGTAATTTGAGCCAAAAAAAATGACTGCATTAAATAACCAGGATTCAGTGCTTTCATCAGTGCACTTAAAAAAAGGAAGAACACAATACTGGAGAGAGCTCGCAAATACTAGAAATCAGAAATAATTATCTGTGCCCTGTTCTCCATTTTTCATAAGGACACTAAGCCAATATAAAGGCACTTAGCATGGTGGTGTCAAAATCAATTATCTATTTTGAGATGTTGACAGCAAGCACATAGAGAAATAGTCAGCATAGTGAAATCTTAACCTGCTATCTATTCTGAGATACTTTGTGGTACCTCAGCGATACTCATCATGTTCAAGACACGACCAATTACCTATTCTGAGAAACTCTGTGATACGAAGTCACACAGACACATCGCCAGTGAACTCAGTCTTAAACCCTTTGTTTCTGGAGGGGGAATGACGCGGCTGCCCCGCTGAGTTCCACCCAGATGCGGTGACAACAGACACAACATGCAACCCTGTGTCTTGTTAGCAAAAATGAAAGCTGTTCCCTGGGGAGAAGACGCAATTTTACTTTCATATCAGCATCTACCTTGTGAATAAGATAACAAGTCACAGAGTGCAGGCTTAGAGACGTTTTCAGTCAGGTTTGTGAAACAGAGATAATAAGCCACAACAACACAGTAGAATATAAACATATGATCACATTAACAGACAAAATCCTCCACTTAATGCACATCTTCAAATTCTAAACCTTTACATATAATAATGCACTTCATTATAGTGATTTATCTCTGTTGATTGTGAAAGTGTCTTGCACAGTAAGTAGAGTTTTTTTAAACCTCTTATCGCAGGGCACAGAAGGATTTGAGCCTATCCCAACTGACATCGAGCACCCTGGACAGGGCGCCAACCATACGTATTTTCACCTTTGGCCAATTTAGTACCACTAATTAAACAGACGCATGCAAACTCCACAGCAAAAGCTGATCAGCAGGTTATGAACCAGAACCTTTTTGAGTGTCTTGGGGACATCATTAATGACACTGGCATTTACAAATGTTATAACAATTTTATAGTGATTTGACAGTGCAAATGTATTAACTGCAAAGCAATTTGTTCTAATAGTCAAATTAGGTTGTAAACATTAGGGGCTCTCTACATAGTGTGTGGCCTAGATTAGTAACAGAAAGCCACAACTCAGAAAAAGTAATTATATACTTGAAATAGCTCTGGTTAGCACACACATTTATCCAATGACAAACATGTTCAAACACTGTTAGCAGTTAAATTCAACATATCTTCTTATATAGCATCCGTGTTATCTGCACATTTACACTAAAGTGGAAAAGAAAATGCAAAAATAGTTTATAGTTTTTCTCAAATGGTTATCTTGCATTAATAGGTAACATTACTCTGGTGTTAAGATATTTTCTAACAAGATTAAATTTTTGTTTAAAAGCACTTTTGTGCCTGATTTATTCATGTTGCAGAACTGCAACTTTTCCCCCTAATTAAGTAAAACTAAAGTTAACTCTGCTCCTGAGAGGGCAAAGGACAGCAGCACTCTTTATAAAAAAAACCAAACATTTATTGCATTTTGTGGTATCATTTGTCTTTGTGCTGGCACTCCTATAATAACGCCTACATAACACTGTAAAAATGACATAACAATACACTGCAGGCAATTTGTCAAAAAAACAGTGGTGCAAAGTGGTCACTATGAGCTTCCATATCTAAAGCAACAGCAAACACAACCACAACAGCAAAACATCACTGACATATTTAACTGCTCGTAGCTGATTTCAAATATTTCTTATGTAAAGTGTCTGGGCACCTGTTTAAAAAAAAAAAAAATTAAAGTCTGCTATCCTTACTCATCAAAACCAATCAGGTCTCACCTTATAAGGCATCCAATATAACACGCTGGAAAAGCAGCAATGAAGCATGAGCAGGAAAGTCCAGCGTCAACCTTTAACAAGTTCACTCACTTTCTTAGTGAATCCAAAAATAAGCCAACATGGAACCCACACAAACACGCACACACAACAAACACCATAAACACTCTGTAAAGGCAACGTTTGAAGTTCAGCTTTATTCCCCCACCAGCCCAGCCCCCTTCACACAGTTCAGCAGCCAGAAATTATCATGCTGAAATTAGACACATTAGTCTCACTTTTTCACTCTTTAACACGTGCTGCACGCCTGCTTCACTGCGCTCGCCGCCATCTCACAAATATCACAACAATGACATTATCAAGTTGCTGACCTGGTTTTTGTGTGTGTGGTTCTGCTCGGAGTGACGGAGGGCGAGCTGAGGCCGGGAGAGGGAGTGATTGAGGGAGGGGAAAGTGAAAGGGTGAGGGGGGGAGGGGAGGGGGAGTGTAGGTCAAAGTAGCTCAGTATTACGTCTGAGGGGGGGTAGATGGGGTAACATGTGCTCATGCTTGAAGGAGGAGGTGAAAAAGAGATGGCGCGTGTGCGTGTTTGTGTGTGTATGTGTGTGTGTCTGTGGTATTCAGTCACACTGTAGCTTCTGTAAGTGAATCTGTTTGTTTACGCTAACATGGACAGTTGCGTTGGACGGCTGTCTCAGCTTCAAAGTGTACTTGTGCGAAAATGAGCACACACATTCAGACCCATCCCCTTCACTGCATGTGTGTGTGTGTTCCTGTGTGTGTGTGCCTCCTCTTTCTATTTTTGCTGCCCACCTGTTAATGACACTAAATCCGACCCAGGGGAAAGGGCTGCAGCAGGGGGCTTGTGTCAGCTCCGCCCTGGCTGTGAGGTTCATGTCTGCGGCCACAGCTACGATCCCGCTGATTGAAGAGGGAATTGTAGATTCAACACCTCAAGTAACACTGCCGGTTAGCTGTCGGTTGGCTCGCATGATCGGATGTTAGACTGGTGAGACCGATTCCACCAGACAGTGAAAACTTGATAGCTTACTGCCAGCTGACAGCAGCAATGAGACACCTTATCCAGTTTGTTTGCTATAACCAATTTAAAGCATTTAGTACGTTAGTCTTTAAGGACTATTATGAAACTTAAAATGAACCCATCAAACATTTGGACACTCAGAAACACTG
The DNA here is from genome assembly GCF_964374335.1 of Astatotilapia calliptera. Classification (NCBI taxonomy): domain Eukaryota; kingdom Metazoa; phylum Chordata; class Actinopteri; order Cichliformes; family Cichlidae; genus Astatotilapia; species Astatotilapia calliptera. Next base: position 4,245,669 of record NC_137442.1, on the reverse strand, counting down.
GTAGACCAAGAACTACTTAATATTGTCATTTTATGAATTAAAACAAAAAAGAAAAACAAAGAAAACATTCTGATTTCTGTGGAAGTAATGGAAAGTCTGCAGCATATTGCTTTGGATTCCATTTTATTCTCTTGAACGTCTAGATGGAAATACTGAGCAGAGAAGAAAGCAATTAAGTTTACCATGCAACAAATATACATTAATGTTATAAACCTGTTGTTTACATCATTAAAAATCTGAATCCAGTTATACTTGTCTATGGATCTTGTGCTTGTTCCTGTGCTGACATGATTAGTGCCTCTGTTTTGTCCTTCGGTACAGCTTTGTCCAGCCACTGGTAGGATTTCCGGATGCAAACCACTTTCTCTATTTGCCGGTGGTACATACTGTGCAGGGGTCCTTCCATGATGGTTCGTCCTCTCAGAAAGGAATTGGCAAGAATACCAGAGGAGCAAAGCAACAACTACTGGTAGACAGAGCAGTCACCCAAGACTGCAAGACCCGGCTCCCCAACCTGTGCACTGCCTGGATTGATTACAAGAAGGCCTACGACTCGATCCTGGACCCACACCTGGATCCTGGAATGCCTAGAACTATATAAGATCAACAGGACCCTAAGAGCCTTCATCAGGAACTCAATGGGGATGTGCTGAACAATACTAGAGGCCAACTTCAAGCCCATAGCACAAGTCACGATCAAGTATGGGATCTACCAAGGAGATGAGCTGTCCCCACTGTTGTTCTGCATAGGCCTGAACCCCCTCAGTGAGATCATCAACAAGACTGGCTACAAATACTGACTACGGAACGGAGCAGTTGTCAGCCGCCTCCGTGACATCAAGCTGTATGCCAAAAGTAAATGAGACACTGATTCACTGATCCACACCACCAGGATCTACAGCAGGGACATGGAATGTCGTTCAGATTGTAGAAGTGTAGTCGGATTGTAATGAAGAGAGGGTAGGTAGTCAGAACTGAGAGGATCGAACTACCAGAATGCAACTTTGAGACACTGAGGAAAGCTACAAGTACCTGGAGATCCCACAGCAAATGGGAACCATGAAGAGGCCGCTAGGAAAGCTGCAACCACCAAGTACTTGGAGAGGGTCAGGCAAATCCTGAAGAGTCAGCTGAACGATAAGATCAAGATCCAGGCTATCCCTGCCCGTGATCAGGTACCCTGCTGGGATAATAAGTTGGCCAAAGGAGGCGATAGAAGCCACTAACATCAAAACAAGGAAGCTCCTGACCATGCATGGTGGTTTCACCCCAAGTCCAGCACCCTGAGGCTGTATGCTAAGAGGATGGAAGGAGGCCAGGGACTAGTGAGTCTCAGCACCACAGTCCAGGATGGAACAACAAACATCCACGAATACATCAGAAAGATGGCCCCAACCGACCGTGTGCTCAGTGACTTTGTCTGGTTTCTGGACATGTTTCCTTTCCATATGAAACATTGTCTTACTGCTATTGGATTCATATGCTTTATTTGGTGTTGGTGTGAGTATTAGCATAGTTGTGCAAGAAATTGAAAAGCTTGACTAAAGCATTATTGCTCCTGACAGTCATCAAATCAAACAATCAAATTGATTGTTATTATTCACATTTCACTTACATGGGCTCTAAGTAGGACTCACAGAAACAGTGGTCAAACAAACCCTCCCTCCAAAAAACAATCCAGTAAGAAGGCATCTCCACAAACAAAGCAGTCTCTAAAACTAAGGTGATGTTGATGTTGTAACAAATACATGTTTGTGGGCTCTAGCTCACTGTGTCGCAGTGGTACAAGCAGTTTGTTTTCCAACTGTCTAATCAGAGGGTCAGTGAATGGCTGGTCCTCCAGCTGCCAGAGGGAGAGAATACTGCAGTCAGATGTGCCTGGCATTGTGATAAACTGTGTGTGAACAAGCAAGAAGGTTAGACACAGAGGCTGACAAAGATGGATGACTGAGTGTGAGGGAGAAAAAGAGAAGATCAAGTAAAAGAGGTAAGGAACTTGGAAGAAAAAGAAGAATCATAGAAAGATAAACAGAAGACATGACATGTCCAGACAGTTCACCTCACTGCTTTGGCAGAGCAGCCAAATTAAAATGCAAAGCATCCAAAGGTGGCTGATGGAGGCTCAGAGTTATGAACTGATCAGGTTTTAGCCACTAGAAATAGAAAGGTAAAAATCATGTTTCACTTGAAATTTGTTTTTCTAACTGAAGACGTTACAAATAAACATTGAATGCACACTGTAGATTCAATGGTTGAATCTATCTATTTATCTATCTATCTATAGGGTATAGAAGAAAAAGTTAGGACGACAACAAAAGGGAACAGATATTTTTTTAGGTAGCTCACTAAAGTCAAAGTCAAATTTATTTATATTTCACATTTCATACAAAAGCTGTTCAATGTGGTTTACGAAGACAAAAATAGAAAATATAATACTTACAATAAAATTTATTTTTCATGTAAAAGCTATGAAAAAGAAAAACATTTTACAGCCCGATTTAAAATAACTAATAAATTTTACACACCGCAGGTGTGAGGGGAGTTTATTCAACAACTGAGACACATGAAAACACTAAATGCTGCCTCACTTTGTTTGGTTCTAGCCCAAGGAATATTAAGTATACCTGTTCCTGAGGACCTAAGTGGCCTAGATGCTTTATAGCTCTCAAGTAGGTCAGTAATATATTTAGGCCCAAGACCACTGAATGCTTTATAAACCATTAGCAGAATTTTAAAATCAATCCTTTTACATACATGCAATCAATGCAACGATTTCAAAATCGGTGTAATATGATCCATTTTCCTGGTGCTGGTCAGGACCCAGCAGCAGCATTTTGAATAAGCTGCAGCTAATAAATTGATTTTTTTTTAGTAAGACCAGTAAAATACATTACAATAATCTGGACTACTGAAAATAAGTGCATGATTAAGCTTTTCAGTGTCTTTCTTGGCCACAAGACCCTTAATTTTTGCAATATTTTTAAAGCAGTAATAGGCTGAGTTTTTTGATTACTTTGAGTTAGAGAGGTAAAGATATGAGGTCCATCTCAGTCCATGCGTCCATGTGCATGCAGGTTTCTCCCACACTCTACAGAGGGCAGTGACTTGTGACATCACTAAACATTAGCTTGGGTTGTCTTAAAGGGACACCACACAATTGTAACTGTTACAGGTCCCAGAACAGAACCCTGGGGGATGCCACACATAACCTTTATTCGGTCAGAATTATAGAATGATACAAAAATAATTCAAATGTGTCACATAAGATTTAAACCAATTAAGCACAGTTCCTGAGAGTCCCACCCATTTCTCTAACCTATCAAACAGTGTGTTGTGATCAGCCATATCCAATGCAGCAGTGAGGTCAAGCAATACTAAGACTGTAACTTTTGCTGCATCACTATTGAGCTGAATATCATTTAAGACTTTGATAAGAGCGGTCTCAGTGCTGTGATATGGTCAAAATCCAGATTGAAAAGCACTGAGAAGATTGTTCTGAGTGAGAATAAAAAGAATGTGCTTGAAAACAAAGTTCCTAAATAGCTATGCCAAAAATGTTAAATTAGATATGGGCCAATAATTACTAATTACTGAGGCATCCAATTAGGATTTTTTTAAAAATAAATAAATAAATAAATAAAATAGGTTCAATTACTGCAGTTTTCAGGGCCCTGATTGAAGAAATATATTAACTATCTGCAATAGTTCTGCAGATAGTTAGCTACACAATTAAAAAGGTTTTGTTTTGTTTTTTAACTGGTGGACAATATATCTAAAGAGCAAATTGTGGACTGTTGAACTATTTGTGTCAAAGATACAAAGTCTAAATGTTTTAAATTTCTTAAATTGTTAATAAAATAAAGGGGCACAGGTGTTATTACTATATCGCCAGAAATTGAGACACCAGCACGGACGTTGTTAATATTGTTATCGATGATCTTTGAAAAAAAAAAGGTCTTTCTTGCTCATTTCAACTTTTGATTATATATCTGAAGACTTTGTTCATAATTATTGTAATGAATCTGCAATATATTCACCGTGTCTGCACTCCCTTTTCTGAGTTCTAACCATTAAATCATTCCTCCAAGGTGAGCTTTCCCTCTACAGATAATTATGGTCTTAATCGGAGTAATAGCATCCATAACAGTCAAAGCATGAAGGTTAAAGCCATTTAACCAAGGTCATCAAGAGAATCCAAAAGCAAAGATGATGGTGGTGTGTAAGCCTAAATAAGCTGTGGACAGGTATCATCATTGATACAGCATTTTTTAAATTATTTTAAATTCACCTTTACCAGTAGTAATACAGACTACTGGTAAAGGTGACACAATAATGATCTGAAAAAGCTGTGTCACTGAGCACAACATCTAATACATTTAAACCTTTACAGACAACTAGATCCAATATATGACCCTTGTTATGCTCTGGATATGTCACATGTTGAGAGCATGTGACATATCCAGAATATGTCACATGCTCTCCAAAATATGTAACAATTCTCCAAAATATTCTCCAAAATATGTAACAATTCATTAACAAATCAGTTTTTTGCATAATCTAAATGAATATTAAATATTACAATCTCGCATCAAAACAACACAATCAAAATGAATACGAATAGAAGGTTAGAGAACTCACTAAATAATACTGCTTTGTTTCCTCACTTGACTTTTTTATTCTACCATTTCTTTAAATTGGAAAAGGTGACTGCACAGCAAACTTTAGAGAGTTCAGCTGGAATGACAGAAGACTCAGAGCTTTGTTCAAGGACAGTGGATACTCAGCATTAAGGGAAAGGAGATATTACTTATTCATTTTCTTCTCCCAGTTCACCCAGCCAATCATGAGATATGTTTCCGTGACCTTCTGGTGCAGTGCTACCAGCTTATTAGCATAATATTAGTTTTAAATAACAGTACTTGATGAAATAAATGTAGTCATGTATTATTAAAGGAAACCTGCATGCGTATATGTCCCGTGTGCAGTAGTGACCTCAACCAAAAGGTGGCAGTACCTGGCAGAGAGGTATATAGGGAGAGAAGGGTGAAGGGTGTGAAACTAAGCTGCTCTGATCCTTAAGGCATGCAGAGAGTTAGGACCCTGAAGCGTGAACTTGTGTACTGCAGTGAGGTCTAATGAGATTACACCAACACGATGGGAGAAGAGGATACATCAGGGTGCGTGAACCACTGAGGGTGAGCCTGTCCAAGTTCATGTTTACTAATCGAGTATCTCGAACACTGTTATTCTGGTTCATTTACTGGTTCCTGGGTCATTTAACCCTGCGTCTTGAGTTTTAATATATTTTGATGTTTGGTTTATGTTTAAGTTCATTAGCTTATCTAAGTTCATTACTATTTTTCCTATGTTGACTTGTTATAGTTAATTGTTTATTAGATTCTGCTTGTGTCTTCAACCTCTGTGTTTAAGTCTCCCTCGCCCTTCATATGTTTCATGTTTGCCTGTCTTATGTTTCCTGTTTTATTTTGAAGAGGTCTCGTGTCCCATGTTCATTGTGTTTAGTTTCACTTCCCCTGTGGCGTCATTATGTTCATTCTAATCAGCTGTGTTTCCACTTCCCCTGATCACCTCCTGTGTTTTTTCAGTCATTTGTTGGCTGATCTTCTGTTATCTTGACTTTTTCCTATCCTTGCATTGTTTCCAGGGTTTTTAATTCATGCCAGGTCTCCATGTCAGATTTCTATGTTCATGTTCCATGGTTAGCTTTAGTTTACCCAGTTTAGGTTGAGTTTTCGCCCCTGCCCTTTGTTTGTATTATTTTTGACAGCCTTAATAAATGGCTTGGTTTTTGTTTCACCAAGTTTTGTCTCTTCACCTTCCTGCACTTGGGTCCACCTTCTCACTCCCACGCAGTCAGCTTCTCTGCCAGACTGTGACAGATGATTTGGGCTTGTTTTGCTGTCACAGAACCGGCACACCTTACAGTCGATTATCAACATATTCTAGTCAAACTTGAGGCTGTCATTCAAACAGCGAAAGCTCAACTGACTTTCAATCATGCAGCAGGGAAATGATCTCAAGTAGGGCAAAAGATCTACAACAAAATGGCTGAAAAAAAAAAGAATTAAGGTGTTGCAATGGCCCAGTCGAAGTCTAGACTTCAGTGTTATTGAAGTGAAAAGTTTGGGGAGAGCTGTGCATTAACAAATGCTGGAAAACCTCAATGTACTTAATGGGGCAATCGTGGCTCAAGAGTTGGCAGTTCGAAGGTTGCCAGTTCGAGCCCCGGCTCGGACAGTCTCGGTTGTTGTGTCCTTGGGCAAGACACTTCACCTACTGCCTACCGGTGATAGCCAGAGGGGCCGATAATCCCTTCAAGTTATTTGCTTCTGAAGGTGGTTCTACAAACTATAAATCTTGGGGTTCACTTAGGTTTTCCACAGGACTGCAGTGGTTAAAAAAGGAAACTGAACTGCAGCCACAGACACTTAAAAGCCTAACATATCCTTAGTTCTCTTCCTTCTTTGTGTCTCTGCTGTTATTTGAATTTTCTTTTGTCTCCTGCTGTGTCTCTCATTGTTTGTTTCTTTTATTTTGGTAATCACTTTCTTTTTGCATCTAGTCGCTTTGCTGACTTTATTCTGTCTCACGCTCCTGTGATTGTCAGTTCCTCCCTATGAGATCCCCATGTGTTTATATTTAGTCTTGTGTCTCCTTTGTCAGTTGGTTTGTTAACTTCTCCTTGCTTACCCCTTTGTGACTCTGAAAAGTTTGAGTGTAGGTTTTGATTCTTGTTAGTTTCTTCTTCTGTTTGCCTTTTTGTTGGACGCATCCTGGATCTTCCCCGCTGTGCTTTTAGTTGCTGTTCTTTCACTTGTAACGTCACTAAAAATATTTTGTGTTCGCCAATCGAGCTTTCTTGTCGTTCTTCACATGAGTCTTCATGTGATCCACAGTGACATATCTTTTTAAGACAGAGAAGAAACATTTGGTACTGGCGTTAGTCATTGTCCTCCACGTTTGTTTAGGGCAATGTAACTGATATAGACAGTTACATTTAAAGTAATGAGAGAGTTTGGAATCAGCTCAACTGTATCTACAACGCTGGCTCCAGGAACGCAGTACTAAAATAAGTCTTGGCCAAAATATCTCACTGGCATTGAGATATTTGAACGGGATTCCTGTATATGTAGCCAATCTGCATATTTCCACAGTGAAGGAAGTGTTGTGTCTGATGGCTGCTCTACTGAATCTGGATTCTCAGGCTTCTGTGTTTGTGTGTTCTTTTAACAGCCACTGCCTCAACAAAGAAATGGGCAAAGATATGAAGATATGAAAATTCTTATTTTGAAGAAACAAATGAACATGATGGATCTAATCAAGACCAACCTTCTCCATAATCTTCCTCTCCCTTTAAGTCTCATAGCCCAAATGCAAATGAAGGCAGGCAAAACTAAGTACTATACACATCCTATTTTCTTTGTTCTTCAGTTTCTCTGTGACCTTGTGGTTTATCTGTGCACTGTCTCCATCATCAGCTCTCTTTCACTTTCAGTTGTTATTGTCCAAATGACAATTAGACATAATCATCCATGCGTCATTGGTGACCTGCATGTCACAGTGCAAATCATGATTTTAACGCACTCTTCCTCTTACTTGATGATGTTTTCCAGTTATTATGGCAGAACTATACTCAAACAAAAGGAAGCTCTTTCATTGGTCATGGCATTCAGACACTGACCTTTCTAAAGATACGCTGAGCAGAGTTTTAAAGATGTCGCACATTCTTACCGCGTTCTTTGTTTCATCTCTTTATGCTGCATACGAGCATTTCAAAGCCTTGGGATAAAAAAAGGATTTGGCCAGTAATTCTTATTGGAGCTTTTCCTTCCCTATGTCCTGGATGCTCCTTTTCCCACAAGTACCTACTTTTTAACTCCCTAGACCAGAATGTGGTCCAGTAGAGACAGAGCCCTTAGTGCTGCTGAGCCTATTGTCTGGGACAGACTCCCCTCTAATCTCCAACATCATATCTGAGCATTTTCAAAGAGCACGTGAAATGTCATCTATGCACTAAGGCCTTGTTGCACAGCATGCACAGCAACCCTGGATTCCTTGAAAAGTGCTATAAGTCTGAGTTATTATTACTAGTATTGTTATTATTATTAAGGACCCCATGATTGCCACAATACACATTTGGTCCACTCTACTGAGTGATCCTTATTTAAGGGAAACAGTTTACTGTCTCCCAGCCTTCTCAACTTGATGGTACTGCAAATGTCATCTGACAGCTTCTTTTTTATCTTGTCACAATTCCTACAGCTGCTAAATGTTTTTGTCACTTAAACATAAACACACACCAGTCAGCCACATTATTCAAAGTAGTGAGAACTTAAGTGATGATCTCACTTACAGCGAATTCATGTGGATGTTAATTTGACACATACAGCACACCGAAACCAAACGACTAAGCAAACACTCCACAGTAGAAATGGCACTGGAAGCTGTTTCCTGCAGCAGGACATTGTATCCTGCTAAAGTAGAAGTTCGGGCTGGAAAACTAAGTTTCCTCCTGAAATACTTCAAATTGCTTACTCATTTACATAATGTGCCTGTATTCCTGTTAAATATTTAGAAATTAATGGTAAATGGACTGATTCTTATATAGAACTTTTCTACTCTCCTGGAGTACTCAAAACGCTCTATACCACATGCACACCCAATCTCACAAGCACTTTCTCTATACTTATCGCTGTCTAACTACATTTACACATTCATACTCCAATGGATGCATCAGAGAGCAACTTGGGGTTAGTATCTTGCCCAAGGATACTTGACATGCAGGCTGGAGGAGCCAGGGATCGAACTACCAACCTTCCAATCAGTAGGTGGCCTGCTCTACTTCCTGAGCTACAGCCACCTGTACCCCTCTTGATGTTTAGTTCACAAACACTTTTTTTCAATGTATTAATAGCAGTGTTGAATATTCTTACACAGTAAAAAAAAACTTTTACTTTTACTAATTTACTTTTATTTGTTTATTTGTTTACAAAAGGTTTGAGGTGTGGAATAAACTGCAATGTAATTTCAAAAAAAAAAAATGGGTGTGTGTGTGGTTGTAGGATGTGTTTGTGCAGGGAGGGGGGGGGGGATTTTCTTGTAAAACAAAGGGGGGGCTAGCAAAAAAAGTTTGAACACAACCTCTCGCTGTCTGTGTCTATGATTCAGCTTTCTAACCAATATGGTCACTTTTGGTTAAAAGTTAAAGTCTGCTATCTCATAGCTTAATACAGATTTATTCTCTCACATATCTTCCTCTCACCTATCTAAAAGCTGATGTTTTAGGGGTTACGTTAGGCCATTTGTTCGGAAATGGCACTGCAAGCTCTCGAACTGTCAATCAAATGTTTTATCAGATTGCAAAGTTTTCTAATCCACACTTTGCACAGAAATATTCAAATTTATTCATAGTTTCATTCCTGTGTGGTTGCGTTTAATACGTACTTATCTCATTCTGAAAACTATTATGTGTCTGTCAGTCCTACACTGACTGAAATGCTTTTACCACATGAAGAGCTTTGTTTCATTCTGGCATGAATGCATTTGGGAGTAAAATAATATTCTGACATCCGTCACTCAACAGCAGTAGAAAGAGAGCGAGAAAAGACAGTTGGCATGAAAAAATAGTGTAATTTTTCAAGATAGGCACTCAGCTAGTTTAATTATTTGTGATCCTACACAGTCCTACTCAGAGAATTTATCATCTCCAAGGGTGATTTGCATGTGCTTACAGAAAAGAGCTATCTTAGTTAAAACTAGTGAATGTACGTAGTGGCATTTGTCAGTGGATGCATATTACAATATCAAGAGAAAGAGAGCGAAATAAATCAATTTACCTCAAACTTATGTCGTATATGGACTGTAATTGCGGTAATTCGTGCACAGTAATTGCAGTATCAATAATATTAATAATAATATTAACACTATCTGCTCCATTAAGGGGCATCTATATAGAAAGTCGATGAAAACTGGCAACTGCCTCAGCAGGCAGAAAACGTGCTGATAGGGAGCTCCTAAGTCAAACTTTTATCAACCTCCAGAAGTGATTGAACTATCAGTGATTGTGCAGGATACTGTTTACTGATTTATAATGGCCACTAAATAAACTAAAGGGTTTCCTACACAACCAGAACATTCAACATTCACTAGCAACTAACTAGCAGCAACAAAGCAATCGTCTGTGGATTCCCCTTTAAAGCTCTTCAGTGGTGGTTGTGGTTGTAGTCAGGAGTTCTGAGTATGCCAAAAACTGCAGTTCCTTTAACAGCAACCTGGTTCCAAACTGGGGTTGACCCACCCTAATTGTTTGTGTTGTCAAGTCGATATTGTATGTGTGCAGCTGCACTACTCATTGGGATATTTATGGGTCTGATGTAAATACTGTGTCTCAACAGGAGAAGCAACTGTCTCCTTACCGGTTCTAATTGTGTCCGCCTTCCATATCTTTTATCATAAGCTTATCTTAAAAAGTATTAGTTCACTTCCTTTTTTTTGTTGCATATATTTCACATTTACAGGTTTTAGATGATTGAATAATTTTTAATATACAAAGATAACTCAAGTAAGTACTAAAAGCAATTTATAAACATGATATTTATTTATAATCACCTCTGTTAATCCTTGATATTTCTAATTGAGTGATTTGTATATATTAGTGTTATTTCTTAAGTTTGTAAACTCTGTAACATATTGTATTGTTTAGTCTGTTACTGTTACTGTCTTGGAGCAACTGTAACCCACATAATTTCCTTAGGGATTAATAAAGTATTCTGATTCTGATTTACTGATGGAAGAGGGCTATCCAAACCTGCCTGGCCCTGTGTGAGAAAGTAATGACCAGTTTTGTCTTCAGTTTCTGTCACTGGGGTCTCTTCTTTTACCTCAGAACAAGAAAAAAGGGGAAAAAAAGCAGAAGTTGGGGATGATTTAGACTTGATGTCAGATATGGAGATAAAAACAAGTGATTCTACAATATTGCAATTTACTGAAAAATGGTAAAAGATGGAACCATTAAGATTAAAAATTGAAATGTAATTGAAAATCTTTAGGTTGAATCACAGGATTTAAACCTGCAGCGGTGAGGAAATGAGCCAAGGTGCAGTTTTGCATTGAAAGAGGCTTTCTAGACCCTGACTTAAAAGATTTGCACCATTTAAAGCCTGTTAAGATGGTAATTAAGAGTCAGTTTGTTGTGGTTGAAGTTAATAACATTTGGGTATTATAAACTTAGACGATTACTTACACTTTCAAACATGACATGTTTAGGCATATTTTAACAGGTTTGTTTCTGTTTTTGTCATTGTTGTGATTATTATGTTGCATCTGAAAAATATATCAACTTACACAAATAAAGAAAACAAATAAATAAATCAGATTTAACAGATACTTATATATAATATATTTAAGTATCTTCATGAAAAGCCTAGAACTTGACTGATTCAAGTCAGTGTCATTTGTTATTAGAGCAAAATTGTTTAATGTTTTATAACAATGACAATTTTAACTATATGTTTGGGTTATTATTTATTTATTTATTTATTGTTGTGTATTTGTTTGCTTGTTTCTATAATTGGAACAAATCATATATGACCTAATCTGAAGGTTACAATAATAACATTTAAGCAGTTGTTGGCTGTCTCTGTGTCTGTGATGCCATAACCAGAATAACAGGGGTCAGGGCAGGGAAAAAGACCTGGATTTAGATTGCCTGACTGCGAGCGGGTCAGCTTGAAACAGGCTTATGAAACATGCTTATAGGCTGAGGAACAGTCCAGACCTGCAGGTAAGCTGTCAACCTTACTGGTGTGATCTCAACATGACTCGTGGACGACATCACAGTTTTAAACAGAGCTGTAAACATGAATCAACATAAAAAAGAATGATATGTTAATTTCTCCAACATTTTCACAGGAATTCTGGGATAAAGAAGCTGCTCACCAAAGTACACTGAAGGTGACAAAGTTAGGTAATGAGTTCTATGTTATGAGCTGATTTTTAAAACTTTAGGTTATATTATTTCTAAAAATGGACTCAACGCTCGTCCACAAATCTGAAACTAGGAAAAGCAGAAAACATGAGAAACTAGAAAGAAATATTTTGTCTAAAAATAAAAATCAATTATTGGATTTCACATAAATGATTTTGTTTTGTTTAATGGAATGATGCATTAAGACAAGCTTTTTTCATGTTTAATGATTGATTTTGTCCTACAGAGTACATTTACAGACAAGTGACTACATGACATCATAGACTGGTATATTCAGTCTCCAGAACTCAGTCCAACAGAAAAACTGTGGTGGGGGCTGAAGCTTCAAGTTTTTTAAGTGACAGCCAAGAAACGTAAAGGATTTAGAGAGTTTCTATCAAAAGGAGCGGGTCAAAGTCTGAGACGTGCCCAAACCTGATGACCAGCTACAAGAAACACCTTACTGCTGTACTGACCAACATTTTGCCAATGTTGTGGTTCAGGGGGTTGGGAAGCTCATCTTGTAACCGGAAGGTTGCTGGTTTGATCCCCAGCTCTGTCTGTCTTGGTCGTTGTGTCCTTGGGCAAGACACTTCACCTACCCCCTACTGGTGATGGCCAGAGGGATGCTTATACTTGTTTCACTCAATTACATGCAAATCGATTTCCAACGTTTATGTACTGTGTTTCTATTTGTTTCTCAATTTTTGCTTGATATTCTGTCTCCCCGCATTCAAATGAAACTACCATAAAAATGAGTGATTATTGATAATGTGTAAGCTTGCTGAAAATAAATAAATAAATGTTTTTTCCCCCACAGAGCTTATTCTCACTGATTTTGGGTGGTCTTTTCACGTTGGATTACATTATACACTTATTTATGTAAACATCTGTAATGTAATTGTTGAACATTTGATAAACAGATACAATTCTAACATTTAAAACATTTATATAAAAAGATTTAGCCCCTTAATACAGCGTGTCAGGTATTAGGGATCAGAAACGGTGGGATCAAATACTTTGTTGTAGCTTTTATATTGAGCTTAGGAAGAGAAAAAACATCTTTATTATAGCCTCGGCTGTTTTACAGCCTTGGAACCCATCATCTATCTTCTGATGGAGACAAAGGTCAGTGTTTTCATAATTCTGGTGCAGCCGCTCGCTATACAGGCCAAGATTTTTCTTCTGTGCAGCAGTTTAACAATGCAGATACCGGTAAATTAATTTAAAGAAACAACTGGAATTTTAATGGTGTTCAGACTGTGACCTGTTTTTGGAATTATATTTTGGCCATGGGATTTCTTCTAAAAAGCACCTGGCCTCTGGCATCAACAGTCTTGTCCCTTGCCTACATTATTATGTATGTTCATATGCCGATATCAGTGCACAGAGATCGCCTGATGCAAAACCGAGCTGGTTACAATATTAGTGGTGATGCTTATTAAAAAGTGTTCATCACTGGGTTAAAGGAGCCTCTGAGAATGCAACAGAAAGAAAGATCTGCCTTTTGAGCTAACATTAAGCAGCATCGCTCAAAATCATACCCGGAGAAATCCACCAAAGAAGCACAGAAAGCTTCTCTACACCCACATGCAGGTTCAGAAAATAGACCAGAATACAATGCAGACACAAGAACTGTTACAGTTTGTCCTCACTTTTTTTTTCCTAGACTCACTTAACTTTCACACTTTTGTTCTTACTACCACTACCACTCTCCACCTACATCTGCAAGTACACAGTGAGCTCTCACTACAGGTCGTCAATATGATCTAACATTAACATATTAATACTTTATTCTTTTGTCAGAGCCTGTAACTACACTCTATTTCTATGGGTTATTCCCCAAACAATGTTATAAGTCATGGTTAATTCAAATCAGGTAGTTTTGAAAGCCACACTGCATTTTTTACAGTTGGTCTGTCTTTAATTTTGTGCTTTTCAGCACAGCTTTATTCAGTCTTCCTGTGCTTTTAAAGGAACTTTGTGTTTTTCTTTATTATTAATCTGTGGTCCAGTGTCATCATCACGCTAGAAAGCAAGTTCAGCACAGTTAGACTTTCTCTGCATTAGCTTAAACCTAAATCCTAAAACCCCTGTGAGAGATAATAGAGTCACAGTAGAAATGGCCAACCTTCCTTATCTGGTCCGGGCTCTACGCTTCACATTCTGTGCATGCTCACATAAATGGTGGCTTTGACATGTCATTTGGCTTCCTCAGTGCAAGATGACCTCTCCAGGGTGACAACTTTAGTCAGAGCCATTGTCAGACAAACAGCTGAAAAAGCCATATGAAGAACACGCTGTAAATATATAACGATTAAAGTCAACACAGGTGCTGCGAACAGGGTAAGAGAGCAGTGGTGGTAGAAAACCATTAATCGTGTGAATTCCATTCATCCACACTTTTTCCACAGCACTGACCTCCACCATCCCCACCACCTCCACCAACTCTTCTGGGTAGACACCAAGGCATTCGTAGCATGTCCCAGGTCTGCCCCAGAAACTCATCCTGAGCTGTTTGTGGATGTGAAGGAGCAGCAGCTCTATTCTGAGCCCCTGCTGAATATCCTCAACTCTCCACTCGCTTACAACGAGTAGTCTCCAGATTCACCAGTTCACGCGTTCACCAGTTCATTCCCAAAGATATTTCTCCAGCTCTTATGAATTTATATTAGTATATTTCTAACAAGGCAGCTGGACCTTAAAGCAACTGAACTTTCAACTTTATACATTTGATCATTACAGGTTATTCAGTGTTTCCTCACTATATGAAACTCATAACATTATAAAGCATAAATCATATTTATACATTTAAATCTGAAAGACTGCAAATTCCTCTGACTATGAAATAAAAGTACACACAGACTGTGCTGCTGTAGCTTCACTGTACAGCTTCACTCGGCTGTATTTTACACAGGCAACAAGCTGTGCAAGTACAAATCCCTTCACACGTAGAACATGTCCTCCTGACATGAATCACTCGAGATGTGGCAGTTCCAGCAAATTTTAACCTCTGTCCTCCAAACATAACGTGCTCCAGGTTATGTGTTCAACTTAGCTCATCATGGTGATCCAGCCAGGCACAAGGGTAAAAACAGAGCCACCTTCAAAACATTGCCTTTGGACTCAACATTCCTGGCTTATTAATATTTCTTCGTGGTACAGCCCTCAGACTGCCTGCGGCCATGATGACAACAACAGCTCCTACTGTATCCTTCTGCTTTGATCCTCCATTGTTTTGTATGCAGTGCAGCTACAGTTTTATAAGGATAGCTTGGAGCACTTGTGTTACCTTTAAGAGGGTAAATGGGCAATGACAGGCCGCCTGTATTAGAGGTGAGGTAACTGTGTCCTAGACACATGGATTTTTTTTGAAAACATCTACAAAACTGCTCAATAACGTGACTTAGTTTGTTGTTGTTGAGTACACTAATGACACCCTTAGGAGCCCTGAGAACCAGCCAGTCAAGGCGTGTAGGACTTTATCTGTCTGAATCGTTACTGATCTTCTGTAGCACTAAATATTGTACACGGTTGGGCGTGGTTGCGATTTGTGTGAGTGATCCAACTTGCCTCCATCTTATCTAAGACACCTGAAAGAGTCTGCAGTTTATTCAAAGTACAAGGAAGGCACGCTCACATTTCCTAAATCAGGTGATCACTTTAGTGTGCACGATTGCCTATTAGTCCAAAAATTAGTCCAAAGGTCTCATGATTACTTTTGTTGGTTTTTCTTGCATCGCTGAGGTTTTAAAAGTTATTACCTGAACATTTAGAGTTAAACATTTTGTTATTGAAGTACATAAAAAAAAGTAGTCAGGTGTGTGCGCAGAAGAGAGAGAGAGAGAGAGAGAGAGTGAGTTAAAATTATCCACCTAAAGCCAATCCTCCTCAAGCTGATCAGTGTGTTGAATGGACTAACCACCTTGGCGACTCCAGACTTGCAACAGGTAAGAAAAGCTTTGCTTCTTTTTAACCAAATGATGCACTGTTTTCTAAAATATCGACCTTTGGGAAGATTCCTAAACGATCTCTCTTGTGAGCAAGTAAATTGTTGATAAACAAAAGTAAAGTGAAATTCACGGCCCCATGGATGATGTAATGCTTCCACAGACTGAATGAAATGAGTAAATTAAGTTTAAATAGTTTGTGGTTCTGATTTGTTAATGTAATATGTGATTTATTTAGTGTGTACTGGTTTACACATTCGCCTAACATGCGAAAGAGCCCCGGTTTGATCCTGTGACGAGACACAAATCCCTTTGGGTAGTGACAGGAAGGGCATCCGGCATTTTAAAAAAACTCCCCGCTGTGGCCACCACTGATGAATAACAGAGCAACTGGAAGTAGCTTCTATAAAGTGTGATTCATTTAGTTACGCAATGCATATTTAAGGATTTTTTTTCATGAGGCCTCTGTCAACCAGTTACCATAAGCTGTACCTTAGCTGCTATATGTACCTACCTCAAATAAATATAAATAAATGGGATTTTACATATTAGTAAATCAGTAGATTTACTGGCCACAGTTCTGACTTTTTGTGCTACAAATGTAACTATCCAGCCAAATCCTCATCAAAAAATTCTACTTTTTACATTTTTACTTCTGTGAATCTCTAATAAACTGTAGGTGTGATACTTTATTATCTGCATCTTATTTAACCATAAGACACAAAGTAAACTGAGCTGAATCATCTGAGGTCAGATGAGTTAAGATATTTTGTGAAAACGTGTTCAAATGAATGCCTGGTACTGTAGGTGATTCAAGTCCCTTTGTTCTAGACCGTCTTCAACAGATGTCTTTCTCAAGAGCTTATTAACACGTTAGAAGTAATTGCTTTAAAACTGCTTGAAATTCAAATAAAGTAAACTGGAGGAATGAGGCTGAATGCTGTTCCACTCACAGGGTGAGAGGAAGCGGTACCACCGTGGACCAATCACCAGTGAAGTAATATTCAGCATAATTATGGCTACTTTTAAGAGTTTTCAGTCTTTTGTTTACTACTTATAGTATTTTTTTTCTGCATGCTAATATTCTGTTACTAGTTTAACACATAAGAGGTTTTATAATATTTGATTTGTCCTCATCTCTGCATACACCTTCAGCCGTCTGTGTTATATTCAGTGTATTTTTGATGAGCTTTGGCTCACGTGAAGCTAAGATTTCAACGTATTTGGCATTTTATTGAACTCAACTTCTTTCATGGGTGCAACATTTTAAAAGTGAAGATTCTTCTCAGATTTTCTGTAGTAGCTCTGTTGCTGGTACCTTCTTATATCCACGGTTGTATCTCAGGGATTTTTTACACTTATTTCGTTCATTGATTCTTGTTTCAGTGAACATTTGTGCAGTATAGCAATAGCATACCTGTGATAACGTTCCCTTCCTGTGTATCCCAACAAGTCTTTGGTCAAACCTGTTCAGTGGAGATCAATTGGGGCCACGTGCGGCACTGAGCCTTTGGCTTCACGCCTCTTCGTTAGCTACAGCGAGGGCAGAGGCAGCTTAAAGAGGTCAAACAAAATGTGAAGGTGATCCATCACAGTTCAGATCAGAAGTCCACATCTTTAGAAATGTGACACCTGTTCTCACCAAAGAGCACTGATAAGCAACCAAGCTATTGTGAAAACTGCAACTTTAACCCTTAAAATGATGAGAAGAAAATCAAACTTTGCAGAATCGATACTGGACATTACAATTATGGGAAATACTAATAGGCCTACCTGAAGTTCCTCTTTAGGAAATCAAGGCACCAAAGAAAACTGACACAGATAAAAAAAAAATTAAAAAAAGAAAAACATCATAAAGACAGCAAAGATTTGTCCTCAGAGACACAGGGAATGCTTTTAGTGCTGAAAAATAAAGAAAAAAGATAATTTACTACCCGTGAGAATTAAAATGCCCTCTAGTCAAAGACCCGCCTGTTACACTGCACTGTCTGGACCTTTGTTAAGAAACCTGAGCTTCCTGCATGGCGCCATCCATATGAACTGTTGTGCTAAGCCAGTGTATTGTCACATTGGTTGATTAATGTTGCCACTCTCAACACTTGAGCCTAAGAGCTTTCCACACTGCCACAACTATCCTGATTATGGTGACCACACTGAGGGTGGTCTCTGAAGTTGGACCATAGTAAAGTCAGGTAATGTGTTAACTTGTTAATTCTTGACACAAAGGGAATGGCTGAGTTCATATGATGAACATTTACATTATGCGCTGGTGGAAAGTAGAGTTATTATTACAACATGTTTTGGCTTTTTTCCCCACAATTTTAAACCATGTTTCCTTATAAAATGTGGACTTTATGTAAAGTTTTGAGACAAGTTGATCTTGACAGGCCGATAAGAGTGAGATGTGTAGTGATTTTGATGGCGTACTGGTCTTTCACACTGAAGGCAAAACTGTTGGTATACAAGATTTACAAGGCTTTCGTCGCCTATGAGCATGTGCTGTGGGTAGTGACTGAGGACAAAGTTCACAGAATCGAGTGTCGGAAATGATGCTCAGGTTTTAGTAAAAGGCTTCACTTTTGTGAAAATGACAGTTGGCTAATTTACTGACATCAAAATGCACTAAATTAAAAAGTACAAGGGTGCGACAAAGCCTCTCAGCAACCAGCGCACTTAGCGGCTTCACAGTAGAGGGCTGTTGACCCAACCAGCTCTAAACTCTAATTTCATGTTGCTGTGTGAATGTGAGGCATGATTAGGTTCAAAAGGGACACCTGTAACTCTTCTTTATCCTTTTTCCAGTTGTTAAAATGTTGCCTGCTTTGTACTGACAGGAAGGCAGAGAGCTTTAGTGTATGAGTCGACATATCGGCGCAGTGCTTGTTATCATGCTTGATCACATTCTGTTGTCTGTCAGCTGGTTCACTGTAACAATATGGCTGCTGTATATTTCCAGGGCTGAGGAGTCATTTCAGTTGTAATTTGGAACGATTTGCATGTCTGTGGAAACAAAACACAGTCAGCTAAGCAGGTATATTTTATAATGCTTAGTAATATGTCTCTGTAATTTGGTGCAGCGGTCATGTTAAACGTTACCCTATTTTACTAGACTTCAAGCATGCAGCTTTGTTTTTACTGAGCGATGTCAGGAATTTTTCGGCATTTTTTCATGTTGACAAAGGTAAAACGGGAGCTTTAACAACAAAATACAAATCTGAACAACAAAAAAGACACATAAGGACTTTTAAATATGGTGTCATTGTGAATAAGACGTTTAAATAAATTTTTGCCTGCAAGATGATGTTATATCCTATATATCCCCAATATAAAAACAACAGTGGCTCATAGGCTCTTCCACTGGTGATTATATTAATAGGGAGTAATAATATTGCTACTAAAATACTTTTTTATTTATTATTTATTAAAGCTACAGTATGAAAAGCTAATGTTTAGTTTGAATCTTGTATTAAAATAACAAACTCCATATGATACAGCAGGTACATAAGGTAATGTTTTCTTTAAATAACTGTAATTCTATTAGATTTCATAATGAAATCTAAAATGACAAACTAACTCATTTATTACTTCATTAAATGTTGAAACACTAGCTTAAAAAATATTGACTGAAATTCAGACCTTTTGAATTATTTTAATATGCAACTTAATTTAAAAACAAGCCAACCAGTTACGGTGTTAAAAATGCCACCTGAGCATTCAACAGTTTTTTCATCTCACAACTAAAAAAGAAAAGATTAATTTGCTTTTAGGACTTAGACTCGCTCATTAACGCACTCTGAGGCGTTTCTTTTGCATAACATACCTAACCAAACTTTTAATAATGAAGAGTATCCTCACATAAGAACAGATAAAATTATTAAAAACTTACTTTCACTCATAGTTTTATGCTAATACAAAGTACACACTGCACCAGCTGCTCAGGATGTGATTGCCAAATCTCTTTTGTGTGTAATCTTATATATGGAGGAGGCATTTGATAGATGCTGTCAGGCACAAACGTGGCATTGCTTTTAAACTGATTTGTTTTTCATTTATGCAGCAGATTCTGAAAAATGACTGTCTCGAGGCATACATTTTTAAACTCTCTATACTAATTTTTTTATACAACAGTACTTTGGGGAATAATCATCTTTTGGCTTTAAATATGTCAGATGTCATGAAGTTTATTTAGCAAAAAAGAGAACATTGTACTTGTGTAATTATGTCTTCCAACAAATTGATGCATTCTGATGTACTTAAATTGAATCCATTAAAAAATACACACAGTAGGAGCAGACACTGTCTCACTGTCTTAAATAGAGTGACTTGGATGGACTTTGCCGTTCCGCCTAATCATGTTTTACGAATGTGACTAGAGACCAACCACATACGCAGTATGCCTAATAAGTTCCTTTGTGACCCTTTAACATTTATATATGTACGTTTTCACCAACTCTATCTGCTTATCTTTATGCATCTCTTCGACAGCTGATCCTTCCTCCCTCAGTTCAACCTCACCCGCCTTCTCCTCACCTCGAGTCTCACTTCCTGCATTGAAGTCAGGGCTGTAACACATGAAAAGTTACATAAATATACTCATGTAGTCCTGATAGTCAGCAGATTAGACATGAGTCCATCCCATCTCTGGACAGCTGATGAGCCAGCTAAACAACAACAGCAGCTGGTTACGAGCTAACATGATGTCAGTTAAAGTTAGAGTATCCTGAAAATCACATTTTTTCACCAATAAACAGTTTGATTACATTCTCACACCACATGAAACACAAGCGTTCAAGTCCAACAATGCTACATCCACTTCAAAGAAAGTTTCACTAGTTCCAGCTAACAACAGTTAACAGCTAGCAACAGCAACAGTTCAGGATATCCTCGACAACTTTCCTTGAAATCACATGATCAGAAGTGATTCACCGATTCATCAACTCATATCTGACTCCCTTCACAGAGTTTTGCAGTCTCCTAAAAATGAACAAGACCAACAGGCTACGATCACTACAGCTGAATGGCAGCCAGAGTTTGTGAGTGACCTGTGTATAAAATTGTAAAATACTGCAAAATATGTTTAGGGTTTTTTTCCTGTAGTATTTTAATAATATGGCGTGTACACGAATGTTTTTATACATACACAGTAGTAAAATCGGGTTGGCTAGCCACAGGTACAAGCTAAATGTTTTTAATCTCTTAATTGTTTAAAATGGTTTCATCCTACAGTGGTCACCATAGCAATCTAACATCTGACAGTGAGATTGTTCACACTTAAACACTACTGCAGCACGTCTGACTTTTCCTAGTGAACATTTATATTTTGTCAAATGAATCCTCTTCGGAAGCACGGCCCTGGAGGTTATTAAATCAGTGAAGGCCAATCAGTATCAATGTGAGGCATTGTGTCACTTACTCTACAGTGAATCTAAACACACTGGTCCAAGTTTCAATTACTTCAAGTGAAATTGTCCTGCAGCCTTTTGGAGTCTGTGCTCTGACACATATCACAACATCTATGCATCATCAGTCATCAAAGTGCCTTTAAGCTGCAGACAGGCCACTCAGTTGAAAACTGAAAGTGTATAACTGACCCAAGCAAGGGCCTTCAAAGTGCACATCTTAATGAAAGCAAAATACAAATGTAGTATAAAAACGGGCTTTTTTGTGTCACCTGACACAAGCACAAAATGAACTTGAGCTCTGTCAACACACAAAGCTTTTCAAATCTATTATAAATGCTGGAAAAGCCACTGAAATACTCGATTGTATAAGCAATTTAAATAAGACAGCTGTTAGGAAAAGCTGCAAAATGTGTATTAATGCAAATTACATTAATACACAAGCTACTGGCTGCGTGTCAAGCACATGCGCTTCTCCTGCAGTGACACGTGTGGCAACAGCAACTTGTGGGTTGGAGGGAGATCATCTGGCAGAACCAGGACCCTGCAGTCAATCCCTCATTAAAGAGCATTACATCCAACCAATCCTATTTGACCGTCACCCTTGAAAGAAGAAGCAGGAGCTATGAGGACACGGATGTGATCCGTACGGGGGAAACATGAGCTGATCAGATGACGAGATCAGCTTGATGTAGTGAATCTGCAAAGGAGCGCTGTCACTTTGTGCTTTTAACTACTGAAGGAGTGAAAGTGACAAAAGATAATAATTTCTGACGTGAGGGTTAAGGAAACCTAATGTGAACAATTCCATTTGAAAAGGAAGGAAAAATAACGATGACATTTGGGAAATTTGATAGAAGTTAGAAAAAGGTTTCTGCTTTGTCTGCGATTATATTCTGAATTTTAAGAATATATTTTTTAAATATGAAAATAAAACATCCTTTCTATATTGTACTGGAGAACAGCTTTATAGCATTAAAACCTGCTTTATGGATTTTTAAATGAGTTTTATACACAGCATACAACATATTTTATAAGTCAGTGACACATTTTAATATGTCCTTTTTTTAATGTAGGATAACTGGATTAATTAAATATAAACTTTTGTTGTTTATTAATCCATCCAGCCATCTATCTTGATCATGGTGGGCAAAGACAGAGTATAATACTGATATGACACCAAATTATAGCTGAGTTCATTGTTTATCCTATTTACAAAAACATAATGAATCATAAAAAAACAACAATATCTTTTAAAAGTCTCCACTATAATCATCAGGAGCAGTTACAGCAACCTACTTTTTGTAAGCTTTGCTATATAATACTTTCAACCATTATGGTGTCTGTGCAGCCTCCATAAACGTAAGTCTCACTTTTGCTGGTTGCTAAATTTTAACAGCGTTCTGCAAACCTCAAGACACATCACGAACATGAAGGCACAACAAAGTGACACAGATGGTGTGTTGATTTGTGTCTTTGCATTCATGCTAGCATGGAAACCTATATAAAATTAGAAAGACAGCAACCAGTTATCAGTCTGTGCAAATGTGCAAATTTAAAGTTGTTGTACTACTTTCACATGACAAGAGCACAGTTAGATCTCACTCAGCCCAGGTTATGTGGAGCCAAATTAAAAGTTGGCTCAATGGAAACTTGATCATTTCCCCACAAGGCAAAGAAAAAATGTATGCAGGTCCAAGGTTCTCCTACCCTTTCCATCTTTGACAAAGGAAGGTTATAAACACAAGCAATCATTATAACGTTGTACATAAAGCAATGCTGTTTGGACTAGCATGTGATGCCACGTGTCTCAGTGAGGTATCATGTCATGTAAATCTCCACTAATGGTGTCCTTAAGTATCAGACAGCAGGGCACACTGTTTGATTATGGCTCTCACGTAGTGGCTGCGTGCACATCGTTAAATGCCTCTCAACAAAACATGTTTGTTTTTAAGAAATGGCTGATGAATCCTGCGGTGTTTCTAATAATGAAATATGAGACACCATTAAACTATTAATGATCTCAGATGTTATATCAAAGTATCAGCCAGAATTCTCTAAAATTTAAATTTCATCCAAATCATTACACTAAAGTGGTACGTTGTATGGTTCTGTTTATCCTTTTGATAGTAAGCACTGGTGTTGTGTTTATAGAAATAATGCCTCAATGCTAAATCGGTCATTTCTTCTGGTAAAAAAGAGAAACTTCTGTCAAATTTAGCAGAAGTAAGTGAGAATCAGAGAGTCACTGTATCCTGTAAAGAAAATCTCCTGACAATTCATACCTTATCACATTAACATATCAGGTTTTGTACAAATTAGACTAACAAGTTAGAGCTCATCAATTAGTGAGCTTTAGACTTAATGAAAGGTGGATGTTGTCACCTTTAGACAAAGCAAAGGCTTTCTGTTTTTGGTCTTCATGGAAAGCTATGTGGCTGTTGGCTGTAGTTTCATATTTACTGTACACACATGCTGTTCTTATTTACCCCTTCGCTAGAAAGACAACTGGTATATTTCCCAGAAATTCTAAGCTAATATGTAATTAAAAAAAAATGCCTAAAATCGCAAAAAAGTATTGTCATTGTCGTTTTTCTCAGAAGGACAGTGTCACAGAAAGGGCGGTGCCAGAAAATCGGATGTTTGTACTTAATGTAATGTGTGTTGTGGGTGTTTAAAGATAAGGAGCTTAGAAAGAACAAGCTCCTTATCTTTTCCTGTGTGTTCTGAAACTTGTTCTTCTTGGCTTTGCATCGCGCTCTCGGGCAAGACCAACGAGCATGCGGTTGATGCATGTTTCTTGCTCTGCTGTTCAGGTCTAACAGAACAAGTATAAACAAAAAAAATAAATTATTAATACATTATTATTAGTTGTCCATCATCAATAAGGAACACCTATTGTACAGTAGATGTGGTTGAATGCTTTTCTTCCGTGTAATAATAATGTGGACATCCCTCTTCTTTGAGTATGACTCTGTCTCTCCTCGCCGTGCTGCTTTTAAACAGTCAGTCAGCATGGCAGGCTGAAGGCGGACAAGTTCTGACACTGATTCATGAGACTCGTGTGAGTGACTGGGCTCAACAGGCATGCCCTTGTCTCAGCAGAAAACCAGCTTTCATTATTCGAATGATTGCCCTGTGGCTTTGACGGAAGATTAATTGACCATAATCTGATTATACTGTGGCCTGCTGCAGCCCTGAAGACCCCCAACCACCACCACCACCAATCAGCCCTCCCCTCTGTGGCGTCTGTCTGTGTGTGAGTCATTAAACTTAAACTGCAGTCTGCTGGTTAAAATAAAACATGCTGACCACATGGATGAGCATTTTAATATGTGGAGATCAACTGCTTATGATGCTGAACAGCTCTGGTACCTTCCTGCAGCTAGAACTATAACAAAAGCAGATTTTTAAGGTAATGTTGAAAAAGGTGTTTATCTAGTTTTCCTTCTCAATATGAGTGCATCAAAACCATGATTGAGTCATGAAACTCTTTATGGTTTTGTTTACATCAATATTCTCAAGTTCAAAGATGAGTGTGAACCGGAAACTCACTTAGTAATTAAGAT
The DNA here is from genome assembly GCF_964374335.1 of Astatotilapia calliptera. Taxonomy (NCBI): domain Eukaryota; kingdom Metazoa; phylum Chordata; class Actinopteri; order Cichliformes; family Cichlidae; genus Astatotilapia; species Astatotilapia calliptera. The sequence goes on along the minus strand of NC_137442.1, from coordinate 4,220,765 downwards.
GGTCACCAGTTATAACCCAATTCCTGTCCTTTAAACCTGTTCTCTCCTCTCTGCTTTGTCTCACTTTGCCTCTTGACAGTCTTACTTTTTCCTCAACCTGTAGCTTTTTGGGTTTGTTGTTGTTGTTGTTTTCCAGTTGGCTGAATCATATATTGATTGCACTGTAAATAATACTTAAAACCATGAGTGGAGATGATCAAAGCTTGAGCTAGCTGTTTGTTTCCATTATGTCTCTCTTCTTCTTGACTTGTTTTGTTGATGTCTTGTTTTCTCTGTCTCCCAGTAGGTAATGGCAATGTGATGGATAGTTAGAAGCCAAAGTTAAAAGGATTATTCCTGGCCATCGAACACAGAAGGTCTTTGAAGCCAGAAGAAATCACCTGTCTGGCGATGCCCCAGCACCTCATCTCAGACAAAGTGGATGAATCTATCAGCTGAACTTTCTCAACCTGTTAACTTACCATGGTGCCAAGAAAGCTTGCGTGATTCTAAAAGGTGTTCTTGAAGACAAGCAGCTGGAGTTTAACAGTCCCCTTTGTTCCCAATGTTCCCAGTGTTTTTAGAGCCCTTCCTTGGAGTTTCTGTCACTTATCCTCTAAAGGGAATTTATTTTGTTGACATGATTAGCACCAACACCTCTCAATCAGAAGCAAATGATTTCCATTGATGGTGTTTGTCCCCACAAAACTAAAGCCTTTGAAGACTGTCAATTTCCGAGGAATAATTTGGACTCTGACCAGATATGGCCAGAGACGTCCGTCCTCTGAGCCAAATGCCTTTGTCTACAAAGCACGTGCAACGGGTGGGAGCTACTCTGGGGCTTGTCCTCCCTTTCATCCCCCTACGATCTCTTATTTTCTATTACTTCCTTTCATGTGCAGCAGCAGCAGGTAGTTTACCTGGCATAGAATATGATTATGGCATTAGCCCCAAATTTGTTTGTACTCCCATTCCCCCAGAAGCAGATCCCAGCTGCTTCTCGCCACCCAATGTGCCCCATGGACCAAGCAGTAACAGCCATAGCAGTGACCACAATGGCGGGAGCAGGCGAGGCATGATGTCCGACGAGGCCAAAGCCACTATTCTGCACTTGCGTGAGAGCCTTGTGAGGCAGAAGGAAACCATCCTGGACCAGCGAGAGACAATCAGGGAGCTGAATGCTAAGCTCACCTTATGTGAGGGCTTTGGGGGTCACCACAGCACTGGTCACCATGACAGTCATCACGACAACCACCACGACAATCATCACGATAGCCATCACGATAGCCATCATGACAACCATCATGAAAACCATCATGAAAACCATCATGAAAACCATCATGATAACAACCATAACAACCATCACGGTACCCACCATGACGACCATCATGGACATCACGGCAGCCATCATGCATCATTGTCACTGCACCATGGGCCTTCAGGATATCACAGCAATGACCACCATTATTCCCACGGCAGCCACAGACTGGACCACAACAGGAAGGGCTCGTCATATAGCAAACACAGTTCCTTCTCTCCAGAACAGACTGGAAAAACCCTGCAGACACTAAAGGAGAGGCTGGAGAACTTGCAGGTAAGCATGAAAGATTATAGTTTGATCATTTTTTGTAGCGTACTCACTTAATAGCACTTAATAAAAAAAAATCACAACTGGATAAATGAACTCACTGCGCACTAGGACAGGTGACTGGGACCATGCAGTATCTTCAGTTTGATTTGTTTTGCAATTTTTAAAAGTGTCATGCTTTAAAAATTGCTGCACAATGACCTTTTTTTAAATTTCAAAGATGCATGAGAGCTACTTGCCAAAGTCTGAGCTGCATGGGAACATCCACTGAATATCTTCCTCAGTTATGCAGGAGAAATACTAAAAAGTATGAACCGAGTAATTAAACTGAGATTGCACTGCAATAAATTATGAGGGAAATGGCTGTTAAAATCTTAGCTTACCAAACGGTGACTTTACCGTGTGTGCCTGGACCTCTTCACTATTCCAAGCTTTCTGAGGGCAGAAACAATGCACAGCAATGAATAATCCACAGCATTGTTCATTGTTGTTGTTCATTGAAAGCCTTTTTGTATCAGTGGAGTTTGAGTGCTGTCATTGGTGAGCTTAGTATCTGTTTGTTAACAGTCTAGGGTCCCCATGTTTTAAAATATCACAATTTTGTGTGATGGTAGATACCAATAAGAGCTCGAGCTGCTTTAATCGTGGTAATTGTGGTCCGCGCCATTTGGGTGGAGTTGCGCTTTCTTAATGCTCTCATGTTATTTATGTATCTGTTTTACTATTTCTCTTTTAATTATTTATTCATTTATTTGTTTTTAATTGTAATTGTGTGTCAGGCACTTTGTGAGTGTGTATGTGTACTTTATAAACCTTACCTACTACACTTTTTGCACAAAGAAAATTCAAATTGTCTATAATGTGTCTGCAAAGAAAAGCTGCAGACAAGCAGAAGTCTATTAAAGGTTTGACTTAATTGGGGTCACGTCTTACGTCACTGAGAGTCACATGCTCAGTCACCGAATCAGCTGCCTTTGTTATCTGCTGCCAAAACGAGGGATATGTTTCATTAGGACATAGTAACCTGAAGGTTATTCTATGGATGTTGTACATTTTACTGCATCATAGTTAATGCATATTCTCAGGACTAAATCATTAATTTTTTAATTTATGTTTTTGTAATAATTTGGGGGAAATTAAAAAAAATAGCATTCAGAAGTTGTGGGCAATCTGTCTCACACACTCATCACAAACCACCCACCAGTCACTATGAAACACGTACCACCCACAATGCTAATATGAAAGCTGCTTGACTATTGTCTCAGAGTTAATGTCTCTGCATCGTTCTCTGTCTTTCTCCTGGATATCAGTGGCCAAGGTCGAGCTCAAAACAGGAAGAAGCTCTAAGTTGATTAGCTCTCACCCCTGATCTTAACCTCTGTGTGCCAGCAGGAGTAGGATAAGTTAAGCTCCCCTGGTGGAAAACAAGCAGTCTATAGTATTTAAACACCGACAGAATGACAAAGAGTTTAGATTAAAGAAAAATCTTTTTTCCCCAGTAATTCTTGTATACTGGTTTAGCTTTTTTGTGTTTGAACTTGTGTGTAATCTCTTGCCTTAAAGTAAATCACTACACACACGAACACACACAAACATATCACTTTCTCTCTAAAAACACTCTCTAAAATAATATATATTTATAATATAACTATATATTTAAAATGAATGTTTACCCTACACAGCTAATTACTAATCATTGTTATAATGAATTCATACCAAATGCAAATCAAAGTTTTGTCTTGTGGTTCTCACAAAAGTACAGTCATGCTGGAAACCCACGACTGTCTAACAGCCAGCAGGATGTGGAAGAGTGCAAATGAAAACTGCAATAAGGTTACAGGATCATATTTTCAAAACTTTCCATGAAGTCCTGCAATTTCCTTCACTGTTCTCCAAGCCATCTTTATTTCTTCTGTCACTATAAAATAAAAGAAACTGAATCATTCGGCTCCAGCTCCCCTCAAACAGCATCAGTTAGTTATTGACATAGAAAGTCAGTTATTTCAAAGACTTTCCAAAGCACACCGTTGCCTCACAGCAAGAAAGTCTAGGGTGCTAGGGTGTACCCCACCTCTCATCCAGCCGTCCAATGACTTTGATAAGGATAAGCAGCAGAGATGGATGGATGGATGGAATTCCTATTTAATAAGTCCTCCAACAAATTTTACATGGGTTTCCAGTATAATAGAACAGGAATGTCCAAACATGTATAACTTTCGACTGGGAGACTGGGTGTTGATCTACCCAAACCTACTACAATCACCATGGTGTCTATAATTTACTACGACAACTTTGGCTGGTAGAAAACAGACATAGAACAAAATACCCCAAGTACAATCAAAAGCTGAACAAGATAAAAAGGAACCAACTATCAGATTTGTTAACATTACAGCATGTAAAGCATATTAAAATTCACTCCCCATATAGCTGTCGTGAATGGGGAAAATTTCATACAGACCAATACTACTTTATTAACATATCAACCCCCTCACTGGGTTCAAACACCAAAAACTAATTTATAATGAGACCCTCTACAACATTAAACACATATTAGAACAACACCAAGAAAAATGATACAGGCACTTACTAAGACAAGGGCTAGAGGTCTCTTAAAATGAAAACATAACTCTGGTTCATATCAAGCGTTTGTGTTGTTTAAAAAGACAATAATGTTAAATTCATTAACATAAACTTACAAAGCAATAAACATCTTAATGATGTTTTTTACAGTTGTTATAATCCTTCCAGATTCCCAACTATTTAAGTGGTTTTGCTGTCTCACTTTGGTTATAGTTTCATTATTCTGATGTCGTAATGTGAGTCTTAAACCTGGCTGCCAACTGGCCTGTAAAAGCTTCATTATTAGTGTAGGTGGTCTCAGGTCATGCTGAGGGAAAGTGTTGCCAAAAATCCCTTTCGATCTCACTTGAAGGTGTGAGACAAAACAGAACTGGTGCCAGGATTTACCCTCAGCCTCTCCCTCTAACAGGATGTCTACACCACCAGCCTCTGGCCATGCACCGAAGGGCGCTAGCCAACCTCACTTTCAATTAGCTTCATCCTTCCTGACAAGGCTATTAATCGTGGCGTGTGCTGGCAGGGAACAAAGTCGGATTTGCTGGTGAGGAAGACGAGGATGAAGGAGGGAGAGGAAAAAAGAGGACAAGAAAACTTTTCCCCCTGCACTTTTAAATGTCATACTGAAGTTCCTCTTGTACTATTGTATTGATATAACCTTTGGTTCTTGTTTAAAGCATTAAAATGCAAAGTTGTTGTTGTAAAACTCTTATTACCAGCACTCACCTTTCTCCCCCTACAGTCCTTTTCTTTGACATCTTTTTTTATAGTTTTGCTAATAGACAAAACTGACAAGGAGTCACAATCATGCAGTTAAAGTCAGTATCTTTCTCCAGTAATGAGTTTGAAATAGCCTTGTCTTGAAATCAGTGCCTTACTTAAATAGATTTTTGGAATGTTTCAAATGAGGTCTGTGGTTAACGCAAGTCCTACACATGTTTTCACATTTTGTTTTAAAATATGAAACTGAATACCCAAATACCTGCTTCAGGAAACCCAAGTTCTTCAGGGACATTAAATGTCATGATGCCACACATAGGAGCTTTGTGGTGGGAACATTAAAGTCATACTACCATAGTTCATTTTACTATAAAGGTACTTAATCTTTCAAAAATCCTAAAGGGTCCTTAGATTTGTGATGATTATACTAGTTATCAAAACACCTACATATTCTAAATTTCTATTTTTGAGACCTTTTTTCAGCAATAATCCAAAATCCCATTCTCTTTATTCAAGTGAGCCGGGTCAGTGCTGACATCATTTTTGCCCTGCACAAATCGCTGAGACGCTCTATGAAGATTCCCCACAATGTCAGCAGGACCTGTTGAACTCTGTTGCTATTGCTGTGGTTTAAATAGAAGAAATTGTTACTACATTGATGGGGATTATCAGTTTTAAGTACACAAGGTATAGCAGAACCTGATTGGATTGATGTTTTCACTCTGTGGAGGTAATAGATCATTTATAGGTAGGTATAGTTATTAAGCACTATTTTCTTTGTCTACAGGCCAGGAACTCCTCCAGCTCCTATTCCAGCTCCCTGAGAGAACTTCTGCAGAGGAAGATCAATGCTTTAGAGGAACAGCTACACAGGTACTACAGAGATCACCATGACTATGGTCACCATAATGACCACCATGGAGATCATCATGATGACCATCATGGCAACAGCCACCATGATAGCCATCATGATGGCCACCATGGCAATAGCCATCATGATGACCACCACGATGACCACCACGATGACCACCATGATGACCACCATGATGACCATCATGATGACCACCATGATGACCATCATGAGGACCACCATGAGGACCACCACAATACCCATCACAGCAACCACCAGAATAGGCATTGGTACAACCGCCACACTGGACACCATAATCGCCATCGTGATCACCATCGTGACCACCACTATGATGGGCACCATGGTCGGCATTATAATCATTTCAGCAGCCACCATAATGACCATCATGACGATCATCACGATGATCACTATGGTCATCATGATGACAGTCATCACAGAGATCACGATTACCACCATCGACCTGGATACCATGACAACCACCATGATGATCATCATGACAACCACGATGATCACCATGACACCCATCATGGCAATGACCACCACGATGACCACCACCATGACAATGATCATCACCCGCGACGGCTTCCTTACACCAGTAAAGAAACGAGTCTGAGGGGCACTGGACACAGCAAGCTGGAAACAGTACTAAGCCAACTGCACCACAGCAGCACTGACCATGGTAAACATACATGCACGCACAGACATAGCTACACACACTCATGATTTATTTTAGGGATGAATTTGAATTCTCATTTATTATTTAATAATTACAGAATATCTTTGTACCTACTATTATCCGGCTTTTATTGGAGGTTGCCCTATAAAAAAAAACTCCATTAGTTAGGTTGCTGTGGTTGGTGCTAGTAGATTATTATGACCCATAATTACCTCATTTATATGATGAATGATGAAAGCAAGCACAGAGCATTGTTTTGCCTGTAATAATTATATTGATATCATGTAGATAGAGAATATCTCCATAATAATTGGGTCAGAAAAAGGAACAATTCAAGAAAAAGAAAAAAATAACTTGTTTGTTTCTAATGCATATAGAAAATAGTCTAACAAAAGTCTTTGACAGCAGTATTTGTTGATCACAAATGAATAACATGACTCTAAATTTATTCTCCATCTCACCAGGGAACCAAAAGCTAAAGAGTCCCACTGCCTTCCTGTTAGACTTCCCCATGAGGACTAACTACATGTATGGCAGGATGAGGCGGTCAGTGGTGACGGAGATCTTTGCCTTGACCATCTGCCTGTGGCTGAAGGCAGGTGCAGGTCCTGGTCTTGGCACTCCCTTCTCCTACTCGGTGCCCGGGCAAGCTAATGAGCTGGTACTAATTGAATGGGGCAGCAATCCCATGGAGCTGCTAATTAATGACAAGGTAAAGCCTGTCACCATGTCATGTCACAGTGATTTATGATCTAAATGTTGATGAATCTGGACACAAAAGCTAGTTCTGAAGCTCAGCCTATAGTGCAAAGGTTTATGGGATCTTTTTACCAGTCACTAAATAATTTATCACTGTAAGAAAATACTTGCACATCAATGTGAAGAATCTCTAGGCAAGTCAGAAGATGTTTGGTCCCAGAAGCTATCTGGTTTCCTGTTTGTAGACCACATACAATCCAGGTTATCCTGACTAATCAAAGTCTAGCAGGGTCGGGTTGTATAAACTGCTTGTGGTGAGCAAAAGAAGGACTTTATCTGCTAATGTGTGATGATGATTTAGAACTAGCTCACGTTTCACTGCATCAAAGAGTAACAAGGTATAAGTTCAGCATTACTCCACACTAGTTTGGCTGTACCAAAGTAGAGAAAAGAATATACTTTCACCAACATGACCAGTGTTACTGACAGCTAGTAGTACCGTACCACCAAGAAATAAGAGTCAGAGCAAGATGATAATCTGCCAAATTTACTCGGGTGTGAATATTTTTCTCAACTAGCCAAAAACTTCTCTAGTAAAGACTCCAGAGCAATGTAAATGATATATATAATATTGTCATCTCATGTCACAATCACATACTCAAATTCATACACAAAAACTATAGAGCTCATTTACTGGTTGTTCCTTTTAACAGTGATTAGCATTTTGAATATCTGCTGTAATTTATGTATTTATTATTTAGTTTTACTAAAACAGTCTTCTTAAAATGTATAATATCCTCAAACTTCATTGGCATAATATACATTGATTTTGACTTTTTAAACATTTTTATATTTATTTTGGTTGTTTTCACTTGTAACAAATTGTTCACATTTTGGTACTTCTCTGTATACTTCTAATGCAGATTAGACATATATAACGAGCCCCTGCAATTGTCTTTCGGTTGTTTCTCCTAGAAAAAGATTGCAGATGTCTCAGTTCAAATGACAGTAATCAGACAGTAACCCAGTCAGACTGCTGACAAACAAATAATTCAATTAGTCAATTAGCTTCCTAATCTTTAATTCTCCCCTAAACGGAAGACAGATGTTTGTCTATTTCCCTTCTGTGCCCCAGTACTTCGTGCAGTGAGCTCAACAAACAAACGAACAACACAATAATCTGATTATTGTAATTGATTGGCCTAATTGTCTGTAGCACAGACAATACCAGGAGGGATAAACTGACGTGTTTGTTGTCTGTGAGTCACACACTTGGCAGTTATCAAACTGATCATTGACACAGTTCAATGATCTCAGAATGTAGATTAATCTAAGAGTTTAATTACTTTTCTACAATGTTTTATGAGGATGAAATGAGAGAAGATTCACACGTTGTATTAATCCACTTTCCCGACAATCGATAACAGTTGCAGATAAGGCTTGCTACTGTGTGAATACTCGTGCAAAATTAATGGCAGGCTATCAGTCTTTTTTTCTTTTTACTCCATCAACATGATAACATCTCACATCATTTAAGGCTTGATCAGGTGTAAACCGTGCCATCGCGACCCTTGGATAATCTTTTACTTGAAGGTTATGAGACGTTTTTCCAAATAAAAATTAAAAAATAAGTAAATAAATAAATAAAATCTCTTTTTTTTGTCTCTCCACCTGGTTCTTTAGGCGGCGACTTTGCCCATAACTATGACAGATGAAAAGTGGCATCACGTGTGCGTGACGTGGTCCACACGTGATGGTGTCTGGGAGGCCTACCAGGATGGAGCGAAGAAAGGCACAGGGCAGAACCTGTCAGCCTGGCACCCAATCAAACCAGGAGGGATTTTCATCCTTGGTCAGGAGCAGGTATGACACACAACATGCCTTCTGACTGTGGGATAATAATGTTACATACAGACTATGTCAGCAGATATAGGTATGCCAATTCATTTTATACCCCAATGTTTGCTATAAGAGGTTTTAAATTGAGTAAATACAAAGTCAAATGTGTGGGTCATTATTTATTTAATAAAAACTAAACCAAAGCATCTTGTAGAACCAGCATTAGTGGCAGTAACTTCATGTAAAATTATCTGTTTGACTCTTAGAGGAATTCGTTTATGCACAGCTGCCTTAACCACCACAGCATTTTAATGAAACTGAGGTGTGGATTTTAACTGGGCTTTTGTAATTCTGCATTGTATTGCATTCAATGCATTCAATGCATTCTTGTCTTTTTCAGCCATACTGTTGTAGATTTGCTTTCATTCTCTGAATCATTGTCATGTTGCACGAGCAGGTGTCAGCCAAGCTTTAGCTGTTGAAAAGATGGCCTCATATTAGACACTTTGGTATACAGAGAAGTTCAAGGTTAATTCAATGACTGCAAAGTGCCTGTGTCCTGTGGCTGCAACACAAGTCCAAATCCTCACCCCTCCACCACCGTGCTTGACAGTGTATTAGACGTATGTGTTGATAAGCAGTGATTGGTTTCTGCATATAGACATTCCCACTTTGGTTTCATCTGTCCAAAGGACATTGTTGCAGTTGTCTTGTGGTTTGTTTTTTAACTTACTTGCAAGCTTAAGCTTTTAACATTTAACATGCTAAGTGAGGCCTCTACAGTCTTCAGATGAGGTTTTCGTTTTTTGTGCATTTTCTCTGAGCACTTCATGGCCTCCATTCCTGTGAAGATTGGCAGCTGCTTTCCACTTGTGAATAATCTGTCTAACAGTAGAATGATGGACTTGAACTTGTTTCAGAAATGGCCTTATAATCCTTTCCAGACTGATGGGCAGGAACAAGTGTTTCTGATCATTGATCATATGTTTTGTTCTTGGCATTGTGTTACACTTCCTGACCTGAAAAATGCTAAAGCTTCTGCTTCTATAGATTACCAGCACCTGGCTCCTACTTTCCTTTTTAATTCGTATCAATACTGCTGCTGCATTGTGATTTAATTTTTGTTAAATAATGATATGATCTAATATGTCATGTTTGGTAGTTCATCTGTTATATCTATCTCATTTAAGACTGGCTAAGGACCAGATTATTTTATGGCATCTGGATATGTTAAACCTTGGACTTGTAAGAGGGTCTCTTTACTGTGACTGATAGTCTGTCTGTAGTGTGGAGAGCTGAGCTTGTAAGGCCAAACGTTGTCAGTTTTAATTTTTTAAATTTTTTTGAAACAGCTGACTTTGTATAGTGCCTTTCAGTAGATATAAACATATGCACTGAATCTTTATCGTCTAAATGATGTTGGTCATTAGAAAGAAAGCAGGGTTAAGACATTCTAGTATTGGCTTCATTTTTAGGGCCTCGGCTTTACTGATGAAACAAATCAAATTTGTGTCAAACTAAAAATGTCATTTTTACCAGTTTCATATCTTATAGAACAACTTTCTAATCCCTAGAAGGTAGTAACATTTTAAATATCAGCTCTACATTTTGACACATTTGCTTCTCCCTCCACAGGACACAATGGGAGGCCGCTTTGACGTCACTCAGTCTTTTGTGGGAGAGCTGTCAGACCTCCAGTTCTGGTCCAGAGTGTTGACATCCAGTGAGATTTACAGCCAAGCAACCTGTGGCGGCCACCTTGTTGGTGATGTCATGTCATGGTCGGAGGAGTCGGTTGAGCTCCACGGAGGCCTCACTGAGCTTTCTTTTGATCCCTGCCACTAAAGATGGACGCTGACCCCAGGGCTGTAGGATTATCCTTTTCTAGTAATTGATAACATGGTTGTGTCAAAAATGGCTGACAAGTGGAAATACATTATTTGATCATTGGTCAACCATAAAGCGATCGTTTCTTTCATTTCTTCTTCCATCATGTTGGCTGCAGGACTTTAATAGCACAAGCTCAGCTGTGGGCCACGAGCAGTGTGAGGACTTTGGTTGTTTGGTTTTTTTTGTATTTTTCCATTCCTGCCGGATCCTTCTGCCTTCTCCACCTACACCCTCACTTCCTCGCTCGAACGCTCCCAGCAGGACACCTTTGAAGGCTCCAAAGAGTGCAGGGCTTTGGATTTACTGGCTGCACGCTCATGACTGCAGCACCTCTAAGAGATCCAACACACATAATAGGATTTCTTTCAATTGGAACAGGCCCAAAGGTTGCTGGTTTACCATTAACTGCCCTGCGCTAGCTTGTTCTGTGCGGTTTATGAGCAACATAGACATTACAGAAGGTGAAAGAGATGCTAAACGAAGCCACATAGAAACCTGAGTGAGGACTTGTGCGTGCTGCTAAAGAACCGATAGAAAGGTTGCAGTACACAGCAGGGAAAAGCACTGCATACTGATGGTTGTTTTGCACATTGAGATTTTGGCAGACTATTCTTTTTGTATTAGTATTTCATATTGAAAACTCTAAAAATATGTGGGGGGGGGGGGGGGGGGGGGTTTGTAGAATTAACTATAACATGCTTTTGTGTGGCTTTACAATGTGAGTACATGTTCAGAACAGTAAATCGTGCATTTTGTCAATGCAGGACTGAAAATGTTTTAACCTTTGGTTTTTCTTCTGTCTGTAAATGAATCATTGTGAAAGGTTTGTTACATAAGAGCAAAACAGCTCAATGTCAGACACGACACATTACAGCCACGAGCCACCTGACTGCATCAATTCAGGTTAACAACGTGTCACCGCGCTAATGCTGATGTCTCCTTGGGCAACCACTGGCTTACAGTGGGATTTACCTGTGAACAACTGATCTGATCCTGCTTATTTCCGACAAGCTCAAACCGCATGGCAGAGTCAGACACACAGAAGCTAAACCTGTAAAAAGACATTGTTGATCTCGTGTTAATCATTTGTAGCTGCACTTTCATTGTTTTATAACAAGAGTTTGGGTTTTTTGTACATGTGAATCAAATATGAAAGTATTTATTATGATTGTTCTCTGGTTGTAAGCAACTTTTACTTAACCCTGTGTTTATTTGTAAAGCTCATCTTTTGAAATAAACTGTTAGATATTTGCTAATTAGAGCCCTTCTGAATTAAACTCACGTATCCTCCAATGAATTTAATTCAGCAGAATCAGTCGCCTCAAAGAGCTTTATATATAGGTAAAGTAGATATTTTCAAATTATCTTAATCCAAACCAAAAAAAAAAATTCTCCAAATTTTCTCCATATGTTCATATGTTTCTACACACATCTATATATGATGTGACATATATATATATATATGATGTGCTTCTTTTGTCTGTGCTCCTATACTTCACATTTATACCTCCTTCTTCCAATACAAAAATGTGTAGTTTGTAAGCTAAACTTTAAAATGCATTATTAACATAAATACTTGCTTATCCTCACCTTCAGTGCACATTTTAATAGTTTTTTTGGTTTCTTTATTTTTTCTTTAAATTTGTTTTTTGTCTTTTGCTGTAAATATGCTGAGTATAATATTGTATTCAATCCACTACCCCTTCCCACACGTGTAAGCCAAAAACTACAGTATAAACTGAAATGTAAAACTTGAAAAAGAAGAGAAATGCTCTATAAATGCTGTCAAATATTTGTAAATATTTCAGTATTTTGAATAAAACTATTATTACTATTGGGTAGTATTATTATATTATTATTACTTCTACTGTATGCATACAGTATTTTATGGGACTTAAATCGCTCATTAGTGGGAGCAGACTTATATCTCTGCACAGATCACTTCATCTCACACACTTTTTTGTGTGTATGACTGAAGAAGACAATGACCTATGTGTTCTGACACACACGCTGCACATACAATCACACGCTGGTCATGATTGCTGCTTGTGCGTGTTAAATAATTATGCAGATAGACATAAATGCAGGCAGGTGACAAATTTAAGGGAAAATCTGAACCCCTGTTGTTCTGTGGGAGGCAGCTTTAATTGTTTGTTTGTACAGATTTCAGTGCAGTAGTGGTTCTCAAACTATATAGTGGGCCCTCTGGTGGGGCTTAAAGTCAGTGCAAGGAAGTGTTACCAACCAACCAGGGGAAAATATATAGAGAAACTAATCAGAATTTAAGAAAAATGAACAGGAAAATCTTTCTAAAAGGAATCTTGGTTGGTCATTACTGTTAATGATTCATAATAGGTATAAATGTGAGCATGAAGGATTGCCTGTGTGTGTGTTAGACAGGAAAGGATGTATCTGGATGTACCCAGCCTCTCTCCTCATGACAGAAGGCAAAGGCTCCAGCCCCTGGGAACTGGATAAGCTGCTAAGAAAATGGTTCTTTTAGAAGAAAGTGCCACTGCAGATCACACACAGTTGTTCTGACTGATCACCTTAATTCTAAACATTTTTACCCTGATGGGAACGCTCTCTTTGGAGATTCCTCCATCCATTATAAACACATGAATGTTTTCACCAGGATGACAGTTGTGTAAAGCATATGGCCTCTGCAGTGCAAAATGTTGGGTAGACATGTTTAACAGCTTATATGTTTATACTGTGAAGGAATAGCATTTAACCCTCATCCATAAACCTGAAAAACAAATGCCAAAGAGTACAGAAGCTATTCTAGCAGTAGGCGGTGGCCTAATATCTTAACAACGCACTTTAGTTCATTTTTTTTCCTTTAATATGTCACCCATGCATACATTGAAATGTGTATGTATCTATTTCCCCCTTTTTTAGAGGTCAATGCCATTTTCAGGTATAAAGAAGGCTCGATTGTAACTTTGAAGGGGTGAATCTGGTCTGGCAGCAAACATTTTCCATGGGTGTCCCTAACAGGGTGATATGTGCAGTTATTTGGTAGGTAAACTAACTGTATGTTGATTTGAACACACACTAATGGAGAAATAAAGAATGACTTTGACTCTTCCTCTAACAGACTTGTTTGGTTATCAGACCCAGCTCTGCTTTGCATACGGCTGCAGGGGAGTCAGTATTTTAATATTCATATGAGATACTGGACATCATTCCACACCAATCCCTCAACAGAGGAACGCTGGGCTGTTCGTTGGTACCTGCTGCTGGAACACAAAGGATTGTTGGTGACTGAAAAGTTATGCATCCATGCTGTAATAACTCAAGAAAAATCCTGTGCTGATTCTCTGCTGGATGAGACCATGGGAGTGAATAATGGATCGACTCTGCTTGAAGAAGAAAAAAAGCTGGAAGCATCCACAGACAGAAGTAATTAGCTTTTCTTTTTATAAAGTATTTCAATTGGTTTTATTTATTTATTTAGTATTAGTCATTTCTTAGCCTGTTTAACACTAAATTCAATTGCATGCATGGGTCGAGTGGGTTTAAGAAGAACACTGTTGAGGTGTGCTCATTATCATGTTAGCTAATGATTTAATTAATGAGCTCATTCTGCTTTGAAGAAGCAGAGATGACAACAATAGTGACTGCAACATAATAAAAATGTTCCCACTCATCCACGGTGGTGTCTGCTTGATTTTTATTTTTTAGCTTTACAGTTGCCTCGTCCTTTACATTAGAGTGAATTTTATTTTCTGGGTTTGTAATATAGATTTTGAAAATGCAACATTAACAATATTTCTTTTCAGAAACAATCTACAGACTTGGGATCAGAGAGATGTTTGAAGTCTTGGTGGCAGATTTCATCAAATTAGAGCTAAATCTATCAATTCATTGATCTGCCTGTGTCTGATGCAACCCATACTCATCAACCATGCAGGGCAACAAGTCTGCTATGTCTTAAAGCCATCATCCAAATAAAGCAGCCCAAAGCAACAACACAACACAAAAAGAGATGCTGTATTTCAACAGGAATATTCTGCTGGCCTGTTGGACTGCTTTGGGTGAAATGGTCTTTTATGAAATTCCCAGGCTTGCCAAAGTCTCCTCCTGCTGAAATGTAAAAAAGGTCTATAAATGTTTAAGTGTTTTTCTTTTTTCCCTTTGTTGTTGTGTCGGCTCTCTCAGGTCACTACAGACAGCTGGCTCATTACTTCTGTCTGCTCTGCTTTCTACTGACCATCATCATTCTGCTCCAGACTCTCTGCTGTGAGTGCCTCTTTGCATCTATAAAACTCACTGACCAATGGGAACGGGTTACTGAAAAAAGGAGAAGGAGATAATGTGCTGATATACATATAAGACCTTAACTGATATTTTGAATATTTTCAAATAATTTACAAAAATTTACAAAGTTGAGTTTATCTCTACACCGCACCTGCCTGTACATGGCATTTACTTTAGTCTGTGTTGAACCTACAGCTCAGTGGTGCCTGAGATACTGCCTATCCTCGCCGGCCAAATCCTATACTCAAAGGTTTAAAGAAAATAAAGACAGAAAGAGTGGATTTCATTAGTGAAGTAACACACATCATGTTGGATAAAAACGTAGGGCCTTGTTTGAGAGTGAGTGTAATAGATCCTTGCTAATAGTGGAGCTCAGAATAATATGATTTTTAAAGTTCTCCAAGCGAATGCTAACAGCATAGCGAAATTTGGCTGTGTTGTTATGTAGAGTGGACCCGCTTCACACTGGCAAATGTAACTTGTTGCCCAGGTGTTTCCTTTTGCATCGATTGCGCTCACACAAAGGCGTTGTGTGTAACTAGCCTTCTTTCTTTCACTCTTTCCATCTGCTGATACACAGATGTCGAGGTGTGCTGGCTGCCACACAAAAACGGCTCATCTAAACGAAAACAAAGACGCATATATTACTTACAGCAGCGTGAAAAGCTTTGAACCACTGGTTGGCTTCAAAATGAACACAGGACCAGAAAATAACTGCAGCTGTTCAGAGAAAACGCAGTGAAGAGGAGCCTCAAAACAACAGTCACCACTCAAGAGATTGCAGGTGTGAAAATGTCACAATTCACACAAGATTCAGGCGGCAGAATGACACTAAATAGACTTTTTAAATATTTTTGTTTTGTTAAATGTCTGAAGGAGAGGTCAGAGGTCAAATGTGGCATGACATTTAAAATCTAAACTTTTTGAGTAATTGTTTTTACAGACAGAATGATACTAAATATCAAAAACAGTTTGAGGTTTTATTATCAAATGTTACCAGGAGTCTCAAATTTTATGTCATTGGCGTATTTTTGTGAACTTTAAATGCCTAAAGGGACAAAAATAAATAAATACATTTTCTTCTACTGCTAACCTGCCTTTGGAGAGCACTGCATTAGTATACAGCGTACATATGGAGGTACTGCAGGAAGATTTTACCATGATTCTGGTGTTTCAACAAAAAGCAGGACGAGTCTTTTGTCATTTTGTCGAGAAATAAATCCGTCGGTCTCTGCGTCTTATTTTAGAATAAATTCTGTTACGCGATGGCTTGCAGAGAGGATTAACTCTGTTCTTTTTGAATCATCCCTTTTTTCACCTCTGTCAGTCTGCTTTGCTTTCTGTCTGACACTGCTCTATTATCCCGTATCCATGGTAACGGGTGATGAGACATTGTGTATGCAATCTTCTGACACTGTGCTGCGTGTGTTGTGTGTGTTTGATACCACAGTGGTTCAGCTCACACTGGTGTCTCAGTCCCAGTCGGCCCTGCAGGAAAACAAACTGAGAGGTTTGAGAATCGGGCTGGAGAAGCTCAACCAGTCATATCAGCTCCTGTTCTCCCAGTACCCTGCTCTAAACCAGTACTGCCCGATCAGCAACGCTACCACTGGTGGTGAGTCTGGGTGCTTTTTTATTCAGAGCTACAAGTGTTAAGAGAAAATCCAGAGAAAAAAATCATTTTTTACACCCATAAAAATCACAACTTTTCGAAGATGTTCCTGTGACAGTTCCTCGTACACACTGTGTCTGTTTTCAGGCATTTCTATGGCCAGACTTCAAAACTGACGCATCAGTGGATAACTGGGTGGTTTTAGTGTAAAGGTTTACCTGAGGCTTGGCTCTAATTATAAGGCTGTAACAGAAAGGTAAAGAAGCTAATGAATCCCTTATATAAAGGTCGAGTATTTAACCACAGACGAGTTTGTGAGAGAGAAATGTCAGTTTCAGTTTGGTCATTTTTCTTTCAACCACATAATGTCCCAGTCACGCTGCCAAACAAGCGGCAGATTAAATATAGACAACTGTTTACAAAAAACCCATTTAACAAAGAAGCTCTGATTTCCATTATGCTGTGAAAAAGACAAACAACTCGAGCGTGATTCAGATTCAGATAACAGATCCACTTTGAGCTTTTGTGTCATATTACATATGACGAGTTTCCAGTATGTTAGATAAACTGATTTAAACCAGTGAAACTGGATGTGTAATATTAGTCTGTTTGTTTTCAGTCTGTAATCAGTGATATAAATAAAGTAGAAAACATATTTATACCACTTACTTATGACACAACATAAAAACACACTACCATAAAACTATTACAGGCTTTTCAGAATGAAACCTGACATTAACACCTTCAGACTGTCGGGCTGTAGTAACTTTTAAATGGTTGTAGCTAATACACAATCCAAATTTAAGTCTTGCTTGTGGAGCACTGTATTGTTGTTTAATCATTTACACACTCAAAATGCAGTTTGTTGAAAAATATGTCATGATTTCAGTGCTGTTGTAGGATTATTTCATACTGAGAACAGTAATACTGTACTGAGATGTACAGGATGCTAGAAAATTTCAAATCACTGCTGAAACTTACCCTGGCTTGACATTTAAGGTCTTTTGAAGCTTAAAGTAGATTTAAACAAACTTTGAGGGGTGAGTAATCTGAGCCACATCTTTTACCTATTCTTTATTATTATTATTATTATTGTTCACTCAGAAAGAGAGTGCAGCCTATGCTTACCTGGCTGGACGCCTCAGGGACAGAAATGTTTCCTCTTCAGCCAGGACAGAGCTGACTGGATCAGTAGTCAGTACCACTGCATGGCACTGGGGGGCGTCATGGCTATAATAAGGACGGAAGAGGAGCAGGTGAATGCACACACACACACACACACACACTACTCTGTCCACCTGCTCTGTCCTGTCATTTCCAGTTTATATTTATTCATCAAGCACATAATAAATATTAAATTAGCTTTGCTGGAACCCTTCTCCTCTCACAAATCTTCTTCCCTGCATTAATGACATATTCAGTCTCTGTCCAGTTGTAAATATTTGACATGCCCTTCCTGATATGTCCTACCTTTTGGACACACTATTTGACATACAGATTCATACCACCAGGAAGAGAAGTTAAGAATAGATTTAAGGCCTCTATGAAATATGGAGACGTCTGCAGGAGCGGCCAGTGCTTGAGGTCAAATGAGGTTTTGTGTTTCGCTCTTTTACTGTACATGTGAGACAGTTTGTGTTCTTGATTGATCAACAGTAAAGAGAATGTTCTTAAGGAATGAAATTAAGGCTTCTCTCTGCAAAATGGTAACGTTTGACATGTTTTTCAGGAGTTCCTGTGGGAGAAGACCCAGAGTCTGAGTCAGGGGGACTCATACTGGGTAGGCCTGAGGAGCAGCGGCGCTGACGGCGGCTGGCAGTGGAGCGATGGCTCACTGCTGGAGAAGGGACCACAGTGAGTATGATGACAGGCATGAGGAAGAGGAGGAGGTGGTGCAGGACAAACAGGGCTCAGAAGGTGAAGAGCAAGTATGTGCTGATCTCTCCTCCTTAAGTTTGTCTCAGGCTGAGGACATTTTGCCAGATCAGCTGTCAGGACACAAAACTATGAGAGGACTAGATATTAAAAATGTATGTGTCCCTGTTCATAGTCAAACATTCCTCATGGTCTAAATGTAAAAATACATTCACATTAATTACACCGAGCCACTTTAATGTCATCTGTCATTTGCTGCGCTTGTTTGGAGCTGGTTTCATTGGTGCAGTTTTCACCATCTCATTCTGCCACATTCCTTTAACCTGTTATCTCCCATTTGGGATTTAAGAAGACAATAACTACTTTATCCAATAATTTGTCTGTTATTTTTCAAAAGCAGTTGAAATAATAATAATATTAGTAATAGCAATGTTAGCAATATTCATAGCAATTGTAAGAATAGTAGTATTAATATATATATAATAATAATATTAATAGTGCTATTAATAATAACATAACAGGTGCATTTAAACAATTGAGAATCAACAATGATGAACAGAATTTAAGTAAAATGCTCAAATTAAAGAGCAGATAATAAACAATAATGGAATATGAGTTTGATCTTAATTTTAAAGATGACAACACAATCAAATAACATTTAGTAGTTAATTATAAGAAGCATAAGATTTAAGTAGCAGTAAAATATTTGTTGGAATCAAATATTATCACATTTTTCCCTTCCTGTTTGTATATACTATTTAAACTGATCAGCCACAATATTAAAACTACCTGATGAATATTATTACAATATCTTTGTGTTGTGGTTCCCCACACTGGGGGATAAGATCCTCTGAGGCTTTCTTTGTGTGGCACATACTGAGCATACCCGATCAGAACTCTGGAATCTGGAGGTCTTGGTCTTGAATTCAGTAAAACACAACATTGTAGTGAGATTACAAAAGGTAATCACACATCAGTAATTGTGGATTATGTATAAGTGAGATTTGCAAAGCAGCTGAGAATTTCACCTAACCACGGTGTCTTCCCACTGTGGATTTACTGTGAGGGGATTAAAACACTGTGGGAGTTTTATTATGAACATTATCATATGTCAGAGAATCGGTTGCCACGGTAACAGAATAAAGTGTGTGTTGCAGGTTTTGGGCACGCGACCCGGATAACGCGGGTGAAAGCAGTGTGGATCTGTGTGGTCGACTCACCCCGAGGGTCGTGTACAGCAGGAGCTGGTTCACTTTCAGATGCTCCAACAAGCTGCGGACGATCTGTGAGAGGAGGCAAGCTTCTCTGACCTGACACCAAAATAGCTTTATAGCAAATAAACATTTTAATGAAGAAATCCCCGATGTTTTTCTGTGCTTTCATTGTGTTTTTCAGCTTCATTTTTTATCCACTATCTATCTACAATTATTTATTTATTTATTTGGGGGGGGGGGGGGGGGGGGGCAAACTCATACTAATTCAAATAAAACCTGATGTGAGATCTTCCCAATTTATGCACAGGAGGCTAAGGTTTATCCTGGTAATTTTATAGCTTATTATTATTATTCACTGCTAATTTGGAGCTGCAGGAATTTTCTGCCTTGGTCCATCAATTTGATCTTTAAATTTTATAGCAATGCAAATTTTAATATATTCATAATTTTATCACGTTTGTTGTGTGAAGAGGAATGAAAGTCAGTAGAACAGGACAGGATACATGTGTGTGAAGGAGGAAGACAGTTGTAATAGTCCAGCTGCAAGGAGCAAGCGGAGGTGGGTGAATTTAAACACTTGGGGTCAACCAACAAAAGCAACAGGGTAGAGCGGGTGGAGGTGAGTGTCAGGGGTGATTTGTAACAGAAAAGCAGCAGCAAGGTTTACAAGAGACACGATGTATGATTTGAGTGTGGTGAGAATAACAAAAGCACAGGAGGCCAAGCTGGAGATGCTCAGATTTATATTGGGGGTGACCAGCATGGATTAGAAATGAATACATCAGAGATCCAGCTCAGGTCAAGCGGTTTGGACACAAGGTTACTGAGATGGTTTAGATTTTATTCATATGTGTATTCCAAGATGCTCAAAGGCACCTTACAAGCAATTAAAGACCAAAATCATGGTACGCTTAAAAAAAACAGTTGGAAAAGACCATGAAATGAAAAAGTCAACAATACAGAATCAAGCAGAACAGACGTGCTGATGCAAAGAACTACACTTTGAGCATGGCTTCTTTCTTTTAGTCCTTTATGTTAAAATAAATCTGTGCTTGTTGCTCCTCTGTATGTCCAGCAAGTGGCAGTGCTGCCTTTCCAAACATTGGTGGAGGCGCCATTTGTTGTGTGGGTTTTTTTGGCCGTTTTTTCCCAGCATGCTTTGCCAGCGCACTGTTTTGTCAGAACACCGGGAGCACGGATTATAACGGAATTGATTTGTCGACGGTAAGTCGGTTTTCTTAAGGTTTCTACGTGAATAGCGAGTCGATGATAATTTATTTTAAGTGTGTGCGCAGTTTAGAGCCTCTGTGAGTTGTTTTTGTGCTTTTTTTTTCTTTTTGTTCTGTGGTGAAAATGTTTTAAAAGCTGTGTGAGATTATACAAACAGCTGAGCAGGATTAATCTTAACTTTCTATTTTTATCGATAACGTCGTTAATGAACGGATTCATCAGGACTCTCGTTTTATTTTCCAGTTACTGGCAGGGGAAATGGGCTTAATATCAAATTAGAAGTTAGTTTTGCTCATGCCGAACAAGCTGTATTTTTACTCTTTTTTTTTTCTGAAATTATTTAACACATATTTAAGACCACAGTGGATCACGTTTCACATGGCGGTGTAGTCACGTGTTTAAATCGGCACACAGCATAAATGTTTGCAGTTAAAGAGCGCATCTTAAAGATATATTATTTAAGTAGCGCTCACTGACTATTATTAGGATCCTTTGTGGATATAAACGCTTTCTTGTAGTCCGTGTGTGCAGCATGGTCACATTTAAGCGTTGCTCACATGCTGTTGATCCTGTGCAGACCTCCAGCAGCTGAAAAATGTCAGACGCGGTCCAGGAGAAGATCAAGAACTACAGGACGGCTCCGTTTGATGCCCGCTTCCCCAACACCAACCAGACACGCAACTGTTTCCAGAACTACCTGGGTAAATGAGCCGTCTGCTGCACAGTGTCGACGCAAAGTCATGTCAACCTTTGTCATAATTCAGTGTTTTCTTCCATCAGACCAACGCAGGTCCAGTTCCTTGTTTCCTCTTACACTGAGTACAACTTGAACTTTGAAATCAGACAGGTAAAAATGGCCACAGGTTATTTGCACCTGTGCTCTTCAGCTTTGCCTGGGTCTTCACTCAGACTAATGTTTGGCTTCTCATAAATGTGTGAAGAACAGGAAACCTGCAAATCTGCTGAGCGTTGTGAGTCTTTCGGGGCCTTCAGCTGAATTCTCACTTATTTGCTTGCTTTTTTTTTTTTTTCCCCTCATTTTGATTTCATCATCTATTCACATAAAAGCTGCTTTTGGCATGTTTGCTGAGTATTTCCAATACTTGACTGTGGATTTTGTTGTTTTCATTTGAGACTAATTGAGGGTTTAAACTGCAGCAGTTCTCACTTCCAAACTTATTCTGGTCAATTTTATTTCTGTGTTTCTTAATTTATAAAGAAATGTGAGACGACGAGTTTTGACAATCGACACAACCCATGCTTGATGTCTGAATTTCAATATTTAAATCAATCTAAGTTGCTTTGCTGCTAATTTCTATTTCAAATGAAAACTCAAAGAATTAAACACATCTCCTTCTATGCTAAAGCCCAGTGTGACGGTGGATTTGCTGCAGACTAAATGCACTCTCTAATTATCTCTTTCATCGCTGCTGTGATTCAACTTCAGGTTAGACCAGCGGTCCCCAAGCCCCGGGCCTCGGACCAGTACCGGTCCGTGAGTCGTTTGGTACCGGGCCGCGAGAGTTGAGGCTCAGGTGTGAAATGTCTGGTTTTCAGGGTTTTTATCGGTTTTCAGCGTTATTTTGTTATCGTTTTTATCGTTAACTCGGTTTTCCTGGGTCTTTTCACGTGTGTTATGAATAAATCTTCTTTTTTTTCCGGTACTGGTACTAGTTTTATTTTGTTGTATTTATCCGCGACACATTAAAGGCCGGTCCGTGAAAATATTGTCGGGCATAAACTGGTCTATGGCGCAAAAAAGGTTGGGGACCGCTGCGTTAGACGTATTGATCCGTCTGCATATATAATGAATGTTTTGATTAATGCTGCTTCTCTGCTGATTTTTCAGAGTAAAAGTTTTCATCAGTCTTTGTGGAAGTGCAGTAAAAACTAAATGCCACCCAGACACAGAGACTCAGTTTCAATCTGAAGTGACTGTAACCTAAATCATTTTGGTAATCTGATACTGAATAACTGTTACAGGGCCATTACTTGAATTGACCAATAACAATGCTGTGACACTTTAGTTTTGCACTTCAGGGTAAAAAAGCTGCACATGGGGGAAGTTTGATTCCTGCCAGAAAGGCCTTTATTCCATGTGTACAACGGTGAAACACACCTATGATCTTTTCTCAGGCATAACCAGTCAGGCTAATGAAACTCCTGTTTATTGCAGGGTTTGAAGCCAGAAGTTACCTTATATGGATGACGGGGCACAACGCAATCAGTAATGCTTGGTTAGCAAGCAGCATTCATAAAGTGTTCAAGTGCAACACACTGATATCTATTTATCAATAGATAAATAAATGGTAAGTAACAGAGTAACAAAACACAAAAACTTGACTCGCCAAAACTAAAGCACACTCTTCCTGGATGATCTGTAGCACACAGCATACGTGCTACAGATCATCTATTAAAAATGCTCCAAATGCCCAAACATCACAGAGATGGTTGGGAGGTCCAGTTCAGTGACTATTTATCAGACATTAGGCCTGGCAGACAGCCGTTTGCTTCAGTTCACTGTTGAACGTCTCCCTGAGGCTGTTATGAAGGGAGAACTCTGTAGAGACCAAAACCATTTGTGTAGCAGGCTGTAAACACGTTTACTTCTGTGGATATTGGGAATCACTTCTGCAGTCAGGCTTAGGTGCCCATTAGAAAACCTTCTTGGTGCGTTTGCACTGGCTTCATTTTTAAGCTGTGGAGGAAAAGGATGGATGAATGACTTTGAAATATCTAAAATAAGCGTGTTGACAGCCCGATTTTAAAAAGGAGAATTTGCTATGAGTGGTTGACAAATAGGAAGTTATTTTTCCTTGTTTTGTTTTTGTATAAATTACCACTTATTTTACCATGAATACTTATATTTGTTGGATTTAATGTATATAACAGCTGAAAATTACAACAGTTTTAAGAGGAGTGATAACTGCATCTCCCCCGATGCAACTGTTTCTTATTTCAACATATTTGTTGGTATTTTATACATGTCAATGTTAGTTATTGTGTTCAAAAATATGTCAAGTACTTATTTCAACTTTGATCAGATAAATCTTAATTTTATTATTATTGATTAAAAATAATCAAATATTTTAAGGATAAAACATAATTTCTCAAAAGTTCCAAAATAACTTTGATATCTCAACATTCAATCTGATGTTAAAACAATTTTTGACTAGTTTATTATTTAATTATTTTACTTACTAATAGGTAAGTCACTCAGTCTGAAACTCAAGAGCTCAAACCAAACTCATGATGTATCTGAATTTATATTTTTTTTAAATTGTATTTTAACACAATGTTAAAATACAATTTTATTTGTGTTACAAGTTTCTTTAAAATTTCCTGTCCTGTGACGTGACAGCCCGAACGCATCACACCGACGGACAGAAACAGATTGTGGTTTTGTTTGGGTTTGTTTTTTTTGTTTTTTGAGCGACAATAAATGTCAGGGTGTATCGGCATTTTATGATTTGTGGTTCTTAATTATAAAAGTTAATCGTGACTGAACCGTGGTTGTTTATGGTCACATAATAAAACCATGTTGACATTTGGCTCATAAATAAATGATGTTTGGGTTTCTAACAACAGTTCCATGTAAGATAAATGAGGACTTTGAGACTATCGTGTCACAGCAGCGTCAGCATATATAATGGGTAGTTTCCTACTTAACTCCAGAGAGGATGATTTGGATGTTTTGTTGTTGTTTTTTTTTAATCTGATTGATTTTGTCATTCGAGTTAGACGTCTGGTCTCTTTTAATGGCACGTGAGCTAACAGAGAAGTGTAGCCTCCTTACTATTTTTGTGCTGTCTAAGGTTTTTGGAGCAGTTTTATTAAAATCACATGAAAAATGTCTTGCTGTCAAATATAGATCATTCAAGAAGTTTGTGCTTCTGTTTCAGTGAGTGAAATTCAAGTGTTTTATTGGCCTGTTACTTGGCAGGTGTGTTGCACCTGTGCGAGTATGAACATACAGCTTGCTAGCAACGTAGCATTATACGTATACCATATACGTCTCTGCTGGCTTCCAAAAACTAACAGGGCGACAGCTAAAATGCTGATGTTTCAAATAAATATACACGGTTTATGGTTGATTTTTGTAGGTCTACACTTCAACAAGCCATGCGTTAGTGTGGCATTGTGGTCGGTGACTCTGATGGTCCTAGAGTGACAATAGTATGATGTTGGAGGAAAACTGCAGATAAACAGAATCAGGCTCATTTATCTGACTCGAGTCCTTGAGTCAGATAAAGGACTCGAGGACACCGGCTGGCTTTGCTGGCTGTTTAGTGTCCATCTCTGGTTTGACAGCTCGTCCCCCTCTTTTTGTTACAGACTTCCACAGATGTAACAAAGTTCTGTCAGCCAAAGACCAGGACACGGCTCCCTGTGACTGGTACCGCAGAGTCTACAAGAGTCTCTGCCCAATCAGCTGGGTAAGTTACACGTGAAACAAATCTCACTGTCTCACTCGGCTGCACCTTCATTTGCTTCTGTTCCAAAATTCTTGATTTTAATTTAGTCATCAGTTTTCTTTTTCACTCATCACCTAGAAGCTCTACGTTTAAAGTTGTAAAAGTCACAGCTGTGTTTCAGGCTAGTTTCCACTCTAGGCATTTATTGCTCCACTTTTTGATTTTCTCCTGTTTTTTCTTTCCTGCAGGTTCAGAAATGGGACGATCAGATAGAGGCAGGAAGCTTCCCTGGGAAGATTTAAGGAAATGTTGATCTCCATCCAATTGTCTCATCTTAAGATATAAAAGTGAAAAACTCCAATATTTCTGTACAAAAATGTCATAATAAAATGTTACTATGAGTCATGTCTGACTTTTGCTAATTGACAGCTGTAATTTACAGTTTACTCAGGCTTTTAGCTGTGTCTGTGTGGCAGCCATTATAACAAGTGTTTGAATTCTCTAAATACTACAGAAAGGTGCTTCAATGCTTCCTTTATTACCTCCTTTAGGAGAGGAGACACTTGCCCATCCTTTATGGTAAGAAAGGAGATGATGCTGACCCACGATGCAAAAGTGTTGCATCATCAGACGGCTCATGAAAACAGTGGTGCGCATCGTTATATAAATTACTTATTGTGCCATGATTTGCTTTTAAACTTTAACTTTATTCAAGATTTTTAACAAAAAAAGAGAGCTGAAAGCTGTTGTAGAGATGCAGCTCAAGATGATTGAACTAAAAACGGAAACAGTCATTCTTCTGAACTGTACCTTTAAAAATAACTTTCAACATAAACTATAAACGTTGATTTTATGCTATGAATTTACTGTCAAAAGTCTATTCACCACACCACTTACAAGGCCTCCATCTCCAAGGCAT
Organism: Astatotilapia calliptera; assembly: GCF_964374335.1. NCBI lineage: Eukaryota > Metazoa > Chordata > Actinopteri > Cichliformes > Cichlidae > Astatotilapia > Astatotilapia calliptera. The sequence goes on along the minus strand of NC_137442.1, from coordinate 4,194,398 downwards.
GTCTGTGTGATCAGATTTTAAATGATCATTTTTAACGTATTCTCTAATTATTAAGCGGTTAACACTGCTCTTAGTGGTTGTGGCTGCTAAGACAAAACGTGCCAGGAAACATATGTGCTAAGGTCAAACAACGAAAGGCAAAGAAGGTTATTTTGTATTTTAATCTCAAATGATTTTTATTTATTTTTAAACAAATTCACTGAGGCAGAACAGAAGTGTTACGTTCATTGCATAATAGTTCCACACAAACCTCCTCCAGGGAGTCAGCTGATTTTTGTTTGTATCTTTGTCACGCGCGAATCGTGAGCGTGATAGAACTGCAGTGCGTGCGTGATTTCAGCACCAGCTCATACTGGTGGCTTTTCTCTGCTCGTGCTTCACAAATTCTGAGAGGATGTTCGTGAGTGTGCAAAAGTCACAGCGTTGTTTCTGCAGCTGGAATATCCTGTGTGCCGCACTGCATGACCTGTTGCCCTGGCAACTGCCCGCCTCGCATCAACATCTGCAGCATCAGTCGTCCACTGGCTTCTGTCAAGGTCACCAGCGAGATGCATCATGGGAAGCCGAGGAGGACACCAGGACGGAGCAGGGAGGAAGAAGGGTTCACCATTATCATCCCCCACCACACTCGCTCACGCAAACTCCGTCCGCGCATGCGCCTAGTCTTTTCGTTAACTGAGCTGACCAACTAACCGAAATAAGGCTGTATCCATAATAGGACATAGACGCCGCCTCTCCTCACGGGATGCGGTGATGATGCGCAGGAGTCATGAGATCCTGCACGTCAAACTCTGACGGGGCGCGGCCACATTCACGGCGTCCCTGCGTCCTCATTTCTCATAGGCTGGCTTCAAACAGACTACAACTACGTGCGCTTCCCCTCGCAGCTCCCGTATGCACAGCCTATATGAGAAAAGAAGGGAGGCACTGCCGCAAAAAGCCACCGCTGCAGCTCCTGTGTCCGGACTGGCAGTCACGACAGGTGAGAACCCTTTATTTGTCCGCTTTGTGCACGGGTTAAGGGTCTTTGGGGGCAAGCAGGGGGTGGGAATAATCTACTACACCTCCACTTTGACCGGCATCAGGCCGCGCGAGTACAAAAAGGTTAACTTTATTATTTCAACTACTTTTTCTTTCCATTTAAACCTGCATTATAGCAGCATGGTACGGATAACTTGAGATCGGTTTCTGATGGGAAATGAGGGGAGAGTAGTCGTGTCCTCCCTGATGGAGTCGGTTTGGTACCACGGACAGCGCCTAATGAGGTTTCCTCCTTTTCCTGCAGTTTTCAGCACCGACGGGCGGGTCCTGCGAAGCCTTTTAAACACCACCTGAAGCTCCCAGCTCCAGACTCCATCCTGCAGTTTGGAAATCCTAAAATTTGCCCGGTGTTCGCCCAGACAGACTTGAAAAGATGGAGAGTCAGGCAAGAGATTTTAATATTCTTTATTCTGTGTGACCCACATTCAGAGAGAGAGAGAGAGAGAGCGGTTGTAGGACAAAACAGGCCTACTGCTCCAGTTTGCATTTAGTGAACTGGATGAAAAACAGATGAATAGTCACTGCTTCTAAATGATTTCTTTTTAATACTTTCCCTTTTTTTCTATATAGAGTGTAAGTGAAGCTGTGTGGGTGGTATAAGCCAGTATGTGCGCCATGAGAGCTCTCTGAGTCATGCAAAGCTCTGCAGATGGGTATCAAATGTGCACCATGTGTATGTTTGTGCATTCTGGTATTATCTGTCATTTCAGTAGCAGTGTCTGATTTTGTGCGACTTAATGCATATTTCATTCTACTTTATACTTTCAGTTTTATTACTGTATGTTTGTTTTAGGTTAATGAGAGAGAGATTAGACATGTAGGGTGAGAGGACAAGAAAATATGCTTCCAAAGGTTAACATAACTATAAATTGCCTCAAATTCAGATACTTTTACATATTTTCTGGTTGTCACAGTCTAACAGGTTGTCAGAGATACACAACCTTCATAGTAGATGTCAGTTTGAAGCTAAATGAATTTTGTTGAAACCTTTTGCAGTATAAATGAAGCCTTAAGATTTGCTTTCTAGTTACAAAGCATGGCACTACATTTGACACAAAAATAAGAAAGCAATTTTATTTCCTCCCAAAAATCAATGCTATGGTGGAAAGTATGTGACATATGAAGAACATCAGGTTCCCAGTAGTTTAGCTCGTGTTTCCATTTATTTGACTCAAAAAACTACTTTTTGTTCTAAATGTAATCTGAAATCTTCACATGAAAAAAATGAGGAAAGATTAATTTCAAGCAATTAATTAAAAGTCATTTTGTACAGTATTAAGGTACATGCAGTTACATGTTTACAGTTATAAACTGTGCAGATTACATTAGGAATCTTAAGTCTTTTTTATTAAGAAACTTCTGTCAAAGATTACAGTCACAACAATTTAATAATAGTGCTGATTTAATAATGGCTGATGTTGTTGTACTTTATTGTAATTTAACAAGGAAATGTCTTAAAACAAAAGAGGGAATTGTTTCCTAAAAATATCCAGTGAAACAAAAACCTTTTAATTGTTTCTGTAGGTGATACAAAAGACGTCAGATATTTGGTGGTGAGATATTTATGACTAACCTTACACACTGAAGCAATTATAGCCTTGCTCAGATGGCCTCCTTCTGCCCCACCCTCCTCTGTTCATACAAATTATGAATCTGCTTGTCAGTACACCACCTGACACCTGTGACACCCTCCCCTCACAGAAGAGCCTGAGTCCTTCATAATGAACAGATCAATACATTAACCCTGCTCCCTGGTTACCTTCAACAATTCAGTCTTCAGAGACTATGAGCTGGTTGGCTGAGCGCAGATGTAGGTCAGATGCACTCATCGTATCTGTGTGTGTGTGTGTGTGTGTGTGTGTGTGTGTGTGTGTGTGTGTGTGTGTGTGTGTGTGTGTGTGTGTGTGTGTGTGTGTGCACGCATGCACACACACCTCCGTGCAGCGCTGCTGTGGATTAGTGATGCTTGAGTGAATGAGACGCTGCCGCATGTTTGCTGCACAGTGGTTACTTTCAGCCTCTGTCAATAAACGTGTCACCTCCAGGCTGTTGCCATGGAGATGAAGGAGGGAGGAGGGGGAGCTGTGGGCATTCTTGGATGGATGGACAGAGGAGTGGAATAAGGGGTGGAGGTTTAAATGTACACACGTTGTGTTAAAAAAAAAAAGATGCAGTATGAGCACAGAGGTCTAATGTATGCGTCATGTGATCATCTGATACACACAGTTGTACTAAATGACATGTAGGTTGTATAAACGACACAGAAATATCTGTTTGTTAAATCTGTGTTCTGCTGTATCAGGGAGGATTTCTGCACACTGGAACAGTGTGATCTGATGCTGTTATCATGAGACAGGTTGCCATAGAAACACAGCATCTGTTCAGCAAATGTGTTTGGTGCAACAGGCTACTACCAAGTTTGTCCTTCTCCTGTTTAGAGTGTTTTTAGGAGCTTGATTATTACATTTGTCTGCATGAAACCAGAGGTGTTTCCAGGGGTTTTTTTAAGACGTGGGAGACCAAGAATAATGACTTGGAAGAGTATATTATCAGAACTATACAGTGTAGAAAACTGGTTTAGAAAATCCTAATTTCCAGGCTTAGGCACAGACATGTGCACTAAATCAAATGGTATTAAATGAAATATGGAACTCTGCAGGAGTCCTATTATTAAGCTAATTGTTTTATATTGATTGAGTCATTAGCAAAGTAGTAAAAGAAGATTTAGGTTGTTTACTTAAGTAAAAATCTAACTTCTACCTGAGTAGTCTAAGAGTGCTTTTCTGAGAGTGTTTTAGAAAATATACTTGAAGTAATTAAGTAAAAGTACTCATCACAAATAATCACAGACAAAGTGGCATATTAGTGGACCATAATTATTGATTAAGTAATGATTACATCACTTAAATGTTGCAGATAGTCCAGAATAGTCCAGTCCAGTGGGATTGGGACAACATTAAGGTCCAATCTGCTGGCACCACCCTCTCCTTTTCCTGGACACGCCCTTGCATGAAACAGGTTCTCTTAAAAGGACCATTAAGTCCTTCAAATGTTTGCAGTAATGTGAATAAAATGCTTGAAATCCAGTTGGATATACCTTCATAATTCAAAATATAATCATAAAGTGTTTCATTCATAAAATCAAGAAGAGCTTCGGCAGTTAGAAGAAAGAATGTGTCCCCCAGACACAGTAGATGGACAGGTTACAATCCTCTGGATCACAGATGTCAAAGTGTAGCTGAAATGTAGCTGTACAGACATTTAACCTTCTCATTGATCGCTATTTGAGATATTTTGGGTGCTGTCAGGTGACTGACGAATTCTACTGAGTCACTGTGACTTGACAAAAAAAAAGGATGAAAAGGATGACGGAGAGGAAGACAAAGGTGAAACTGAGGTCAAATGTAGAAAGAAATGTGTGTGTGTGGGTGTGTCATAGGATATGGGAGAGCGGTTTACAGCAAAGACACTCTGAATTTCATTTTGTTCCTACGTCATGCTGGAGGCCTTTTTTCTGTGTCTCGGTTAATTAACTTTCAGCTGAACTGATGCTGATGATTTCAGACACGTGAGGAGGGCTGCATTCACAAATTCTGACTCTTTTTTTTCACAGAAACTTATTACAGCCTTCAGTAACTATGTAACAATTGTGTAAAACGGCTCCATCTTCTCACCTTACAGCAGTTACAGTGTTTAGGTTGACCCCTTGTAGTTGGTGCAAGCCACTGATTTCTTCTTCTCTTCTTCTTCTTCATCAGTCAGTTCAGTCATATAACCTCTATGTTGATTTTGAGGTCATATGAGCCTAATAATAATAAATGAACACTTGAAGGTCCTTACTCCACAGGTTTAACATGCAGCACCACTGTTTGGCAGCCACATGTTTGCAGATATTTTCTAGTTTTCAAAATTTTAATTGCAGTTTAAAGATAATCTTTTTTGGTGATTGTTTATATCATAACATCCATTAAATACAGACAAATGCTCTGATGTCCATTAGCAGACACACCCAGAGAGATGTCGAGGCTTTTAGTTTGTGGTGTCTCAGAGGATTATTGATTATTTTTATATTTTACACAAATCCTTAAGGACGGGAGAAGCAAAATAGTCTTTATATCCAAAGAGTGCACTTTATGATTTATTTAATCTCAAGAAATAAAAATGAGGGTACCAGTTGTTTTAAGTACATTCACATCCCTGTCATGCAACATGACAGACTGAGACTCGTCTTTTTAATAAGCTATTCGGATCCAGGCAATTCTTTTTTAATTGTTTTACTTGATCAAAGTGCAGTCTTTGATACTCTTGACCAGTGTTGGGCAAGTTACTTTGAAAAAGTAATTAATTATAGTTACTTCTTCAAAAAAGTAACTGAGTTAGTAACTGAGTTACAATGTTCTAAAAGTAATTAATTACTTGAAAAGTAACTATTGTGTTACTTAAAAAAAAAAAAGTTTAACCCTCTGGGGTCCAGGGTATAACTGGCCATGTTTTACTACTTTTGATGTTTCCTCTACATTTCACCTTTAAAAACTATTTGTTTGCCTTGTTTGGTATCATTCTTTTCAGCACAACCTCACGTGTCTGAATTTACAGTCATGTTTTCATTTTGACATACTGTATTAACACAATTGATCTAAAATCAAACAAAAAACATAAAATCCCAGTAGAAAAAGTTATATTTTTTTTACTGTAACAACCACAAACATGTTTAATGAATCATATTTCTTTAAATGCAAATATAAATTGTCAATTTTAAAATCATATGCACAAGTTATTTGCAGCCTTTTACCTTTTACCCTTTTTTTTAAAATAACCATTTCAAACTATTTACAGAACAATCAGCTGTTCTGATTTCAATAAGATGTCACGCAAATTATTTGTGCCACTCTAAAAAAATAATTTCTGTCCACTATAAACATCACAGCCTGATACTTGCAGGTCTGCCAGCAGCAGGTGTATCACTCCTGTTTCTACCTGGAGACAGCAGTCACCTCATTGATCTGACACACAACACAAAACTATCCACAACACTACACACTAACTACACAACACAACACATTACCTACACACTCCAAACACGCTAAACGTCACAAATATCTCACATCTCAAAACTCTCTCTCTCTCTCTTTTTTTCTGCAGTATTTCTTTCTCTCTCTCTCTCTCTCTCTCTCTCTCTCACCGTCACTCCTAAAACTTCCCCTCTTCCTAAACAACCAAATGTCATGTTCCCATATCATTTTTTGATTGGTCGACATGGTGCATTTTTCCACCAACACGAAAGGTTTTTGTTTTGTTTTTTTATTGTTTTTGGGGGGGTTTTGCTCATAAGCAGAGAGTGCTTGCTAGTGCTGTCCAGACAGTAAACGTGACGAAACTATTCAGGAAAAAACACCATATAAGATGCGGTAAGCTGAACACAGCTTCAACCGTCTGTTTGTTGAAAAATAGTAACGCACCTCATTTTCTTGTTAGTAACGGTAACGGCGTTGTAACGATAGAAATAGTAATTAGGCTCGGCATTTAACTGTTTTTTTCTTGTGTATTGGATGGGAGTTTTCTCTTATGTTCTGTCTCTCTTAGTTCTACTCTAACACTGCTTCTCTAACCTGTGGGGTTCCACAAGGTTCAGTCCTAGGCCCATTACATTTTTCTACTTCCTTCCCTTAGCTGTCATCATTAAATCTTTTTCTGAATTATTTTTTGTTCCAATTATATGCTGATGACATTCAAATGTCCAAGTGTCAACACCTGCAAAGGCTATATATATAAGCTTACTACAATGTTTAACCCATATCAGTGATTGACACTCTCACCTTGTCTTACACACCAACAAAGCTGAGGCCATGGTCATAGCCCCTCCTGGTTTATATTCTAATTTCAGTCAAACTCTTACATCCTATTGTTCAGTCACAGTGTCTGAAATCTTGGTGTTATATTTGATGCCTCTCTGGGTTTTGACTTGCATGTAAAATCAGTGTTTCATTCCTTTTTTTCCCATTTGAGGAACATTTCTAAATTGCAACATGTGGTCTCTTTGATGGAACTGGAGTTCCTGCATTTGTGCCTTTGTGATTAGATTATTGTAATAGCTTGTTTCTTGACTTACATCAATTATCTTTTCACATCTCCAGACAACACAAAATGCTGCTGCCAGATTATTAACACATTCCAGCAAGTAAATTTCTTTACATTACACTCCCAGTAGACTCATATACAGATCACAGTTACTTATCATGGATCTCAAAGCACAGTTTTCATGATGGCGCTGTTGTTTTAATCCCTCCTGTTAACAATCAAGGGTCAATGAAGGTCGACTTTATCAAAGAACTCTATACTTATGTTTGAGAAATTGATCCTAGTCATGAGATTCAGGTCAAACTGGGTCACAGCAGCAGAAATTGGGCCACTGTGTCTTTGTTTCTGCTGATGTTAGTAATTCAGCATGCAGCCGGTAATAAGGAGACCCACTGCTGACGGGGCGGAACTGACTGCTGTTTTTGAGGCCGCATAGAGATGTTGATGGGCCTCAGGTGATATGCTGCCCTTGGTACAACAATATCACGGCGAGGTCACATATTATTAGCGTACACTGCACTTCTCAGGATTTTTTTTGTCTCAGGGGTGTTGGTTAAACACGACCAATCAGAGGGAGAGAGAAGAAGCTACAGGGATTTTATTTCCTGCACACTTTATTGTGCTGTTGATTTAGCATAATCCATAGCAAGCTTATTATAATAAATGTATTTCAATTATGATTTTAATGTCATTGCACTGTGCAGAAGGCAATGAAGAAAAGTGAAGGGCAATCTGCACTCTAAATATAGCAGACTCACAAATATTGAATCTAACTTTTCAAGCAGAACAAATATCCTGCACCTGGTTGTACCAAAGTCCTTCCAGAAGCAACTCTTGCCAGTCAACCTGAAAATGCCTCCAGGCAGTTATTTTTAAGTGCTTACCTAAATGAATAGTGAGCAAGCTATAACTTACATTTTGATGATAATGGGGACAAAAGCTGCATGTGTAGAATCATCACTCAAAAAACGCATTCAGCTGCTGAGCGGGTCACCACAGCAGAGGGATCGACATATTTGATTAGGTTTTACGCTGGATGCCCTTCTAGACTTGGAACCAGAACCAGGAGTAGCGGACTAGCTTCAGACCTTCAGAGTCTGGGTTTATGGAACACAACTAATCAAATAATGCAAAAGAAAGAATGTTATTTATCCTTAAGATAAGGGTAATGTGGCAAAAGTAAATCTTAATTAAGCCATTATTTCAGTTTAGAAATAAAAGCAGTAAAAGCAATAACAGAAGCATGATACTTAAAGAGCAAACCCACCCTGATAAAACTCTTCATCATATCTTATCAGCATTACTGAAGCTTACGAACATCTGATTGCAATAACAACAGTGATGGCTCCTTTATCACACACCCTAATTTCATTAAATAGATGAATAGATTGTGTTATGAGGCCCGGTTCTGTTGCAGGACCAAATGACGGCTTCAGGATTGAATTTCGTCTGCATTCAGTTGATTATCTTCAGGAAGGACAAACACAAGCAGGAAAACAGCTGATCACAGAGCCATGGCTCTACCCAGAAGGCACTTGAGTTTTTTGTGTATTATTGTTTCGAGTATATCTTTTCATGATTTTTCTATTTGCCTTTAACCTTAAGAACGTCCTCTGAAGAATAAATAGCAGTGATTTGTGGTAGCAGCAGGTATGTTAATTAGAGTTCAAAGATGACGAGTAAGTGTGTGTCCCTACATGTGAGTGCTTCTACGTGCAGCCCGAGTGACTTCACCGTTTGATTCCTGCTATCACTGCTCCTGTGACGCTGCATCTCTGACCTGTCTGGCGTCAGCTTCTACATTTTATTGCATCTGTCTGCCTCCTGCAATGATTTAAAATCCCATCATGATATCAAATTTCATATTCAATATCTTTGTCATACCTCTTCTTCTCCCTTCTCCTCTTCCTCCTTTCATTCCCCTTCTTTCTCCGTCCAGGACAAGCAGGTCACAGGTTATCTCCTGTTCTCCCTCGCCACCGCCGTCATCGGCTCTCTGCAGTTTGGTTACAACACAGGAGTCATCAATGCTCCAGAGATGGTTGGTGAATATTAGCAATCTAATGTGATGTAGGCTTCATACTGTAGGAGATATAAGTTATTGTAAAGATTGCAAATACAAATATCTGATTTCTCAAGCATTAATTTTTGGATAATGGAGTGTTTGTTGAACCTTTAAACAAAATATATAAAAATCTCTCAAATCTTAATCTGCATATATGAGTTTTAATTTGTATCACATTTGCTACATCAGACATATATTTGCAAGTTAGTCATTAAAAATGTGTCATGCAATTTATATCATTTTTTGTCACACTGAATATGTAGAAGTCTTAAAAACACATGTATCAAATATGATGCGCTTGGCTTTAAAGGGTTAATTTTGCTTGTTTTCAGAGAAGCAAATTTACATCAGAATTATATTAAGGCTTAAATTATAAAATGTTTGTGTTAATTTGGGGGAGATTTTTATTTTACTTAACTAAGAGATAAAAGTCAGTGCTTTATTAATGTGAAAGAATAAATAACAAAAATACCCTCTTTGAAAAAGTTGTTTTGGTTGAAACAGATCTCTCCATTTACCCACTTTTCTCACTTTCTAACTTTATCTTCGTTTTAAATATAGTTTTTTTTTGTTTATTGAATACATAAAATACCAAATACTATAATGTTCTGTCTATTCTTCTGTCTGGCCAGTTCTGTGAATTGATCTGTTTTCTCATCCTCTGTCTGTGCATCCATCTTTGCCTACAGAAACTCAAATCTTTCTTCAACGTAACCTGGTATAAGCGATATAACGAGGAAATCGACCCTGGTGTTTGCACCATTGTCTGGAGCGTTGCTGTTTCCATCTTCAGTGTGGGCGGCATGGTGGGCTCCTTTAGTGTTGGTGTCATAGCTAACCGGTTTGGCAGGTACGAAACCTTCTTCATCCTGTTGTGTAATATTATAGGTAACATGCAAGATTTATTTTCTTTCACCATCTTTAGCCAAAAAACCTTTTAGTTACAGCCTCTCTATAAGAACTGTTGTTTTACTTTTAGAGCAGTTTTGTGGACATTAAGTCACAGCAGTGTTTTTCACTACATTGGCTCTGTGCATTTCCTGTTCGGTACAGCTGAACCATCACAGCCCGTTACTGTTAATGGATCTCATGAAGCGTGTCTGTCCTGAGTTCGCTGCTCTGCTCTAACGTTCCCCAGAGTTGTTCCTTTATTTCTCCATTTCCTTCTAAATTGTTTATTTGTGGTGAGTCTGCTGCCAGTCACCATGTGAAGTTACTGGGAAGTTAACACACAGCTAATGCTAGTGTTGGCTAGCAAAATGAAAAGATGGTGTCCATATAACCTAAACTGTATTTAAACTGTTTTTTGTTTTTATTTCGTCTAAAGTTAAGCCTTTTAACATGGAAATCTATGGATACTTTTGGAACCAGCCTTGAGATGTCATTCCAGGAGTTTCAGTCTTTGGGGCTTCTACATTAGCTTTAATTTTCCTCCCTGGAGTTTGGTTGAAAATGTTAGTTTTCCTTTGTCAAACGTTTTAGCATCAAGTTGTGGAGTTTTTTTGTACATTTTTTTTGTTTTTTTAATCATTAACATTCATATTCTTTCCTCAACCTCCTCATCCTCAGGCGTCGCTCCATGATCCTGGTGAACTCTCTGGCAGTGATCGGCGGCCTCCTTATGGGCTTCTCCACCATCTGTTCCTCCTACGAGATGGTGATCGCTGGGCGTCTGGTCATTGGCCTTTTCTGTGGCCTTTTTACTGGCCTGACTCCCATGTATGTTGGCGAGGTGTCACCAACGCCGCTCCGCGGAGCTTTCGGCACTCTGCACCAGCTCGGCGTGGTTGTGGGCATCCTGATCGCTCAGGTCAGCAGCTCTACTAAAAACTGCACACTAGAGATGTGTGACTGCTTGACTGCTTTAGGAAATTAATGTAATTTGCTGGAGTAAGCTTTGCACGGATCTGATTGTTTAATGCTGCAGGGGTTTTACTTTACAATATTAAGTGCCTCGAGGTGACTGCTCTTGTAAATTGGTGCTATTTAATCAAATGTAGTTGAATTGAAAGTTTATTAAGTCAAAGCTCAGAAGACATGTATATTAGGTTCATTTCAGGCATCTGAGCTAAACCTAGTTTGTATCAAGAAGTCTTTGAGTTATAGGAGTTAATTCATTATTAATTAATATGGATAATTATCATCGCTGTGGTCGTTACTCAAGAAAAGAAATGCATTACAATGCATTACACTTTTCCAGAAAGTTAAAGTTCACTTAATTACAATTTAACAACAGAAACCTTAGGATACAGTCCCACACGCTAAGACAAATGTCATTCCTAATGAGGACAAACCATCTTTCTTTTAGTTTTTACAAATGAAAAAAAGCCAACGTGACAAAGCAAAGATCAAAAGCCGCCCAAAGTGATCACTACAGTGATTCTACTTCAATTCAATTTTATTTATATTGCGCCAAATTTACAACAACAGTTACCTCAAGGTGCTTTATATTGTAAGGTAAAGAGTCTACAATAAATCAGCGAAAACCCCAACAATTAGATGGCCCACTATGAGGAAGCCCCCTGGTGACAGTGGGAAGGAAAAACTCCCTTTTAACAGGGAGAAACCTCCAGGAGAACCAGGGTCAGGGAGGGGTGGAGGAACTGTGAGGCCGTGAAATATGAAAGTTATGCATGAATTTAAAACAAGATATTCTTTAGTCTTGTCTTACTACATAGTAGTATCTACAAGAGGATATCAGCTAGGATACACAGTAAGCATTCAAACTGATTGAGTTTTATTGTTTTTATCAGTTTTACCCTTTTTCTGTGTCCCCTGATGTCTAGATCTTTGGTCTGGAAGCTCTGCTGGGTTCAGACAACCTGTGGCCTCTGCTGCTGGCCCTGACTGTGGCCCCCGCTGTCCTGCAATGCATCCTGCTGCCTTTCTGTCCCGAGAGCCCCCGCTTCCTGCTCATCAACCTCAAACAGGAAGAGGAGGCACGCAACGGTACACAATAATACATCTATAAATATACTGCAATGACACACAACATTACTGCATTTCCTGCTGCTGTGCATGGATGGACTCCAACATCTTGGATTGCACCTGGTGGTGGTGTTTCTCTCTCTCCTCTGAAGCCTCAGTGAGGTCACAGTAGCACCACCTTTTTTTAGCTTCTGATTAGAATGGCGCACCACCTCACAGTAGAAGCCCAGAGCAGAATGGAAGCTGCAGTAGAAGAAAAGAGACTGGAGTTAGCAAACTTATATTCAAAACCATCACAACACGCTGAGCTAGCAAGAGCTAGCTCATTAGCAGTGGCTGGCCTTTCAAAGTAAGAGCAAAGAAACTGTCTACTAATAAATTCATCACTTTACCTTAAAATATATGAAGCACAACACATACCAAGTATAGTCTTGTAAATGCTACTATTACTGTATAACTGCTACTAATGGGGATAATAAGGATTTCAATAAACTAAATTAAACTACCACCAATAGAAACGTAACTTCAGTCATTCACTGTTGTTAGCTTTATTGTCTCTATCCCCACGGCACCTATAACACTATAATATGTATTCTATTAGCACCAGCATTACTGCTAAAGACCACCTTGAGATGGTCCCATTGACTAACACAGTGTCTTCATGTAATAATGTTGGAACGACTCAGCAGTTACTACAGCACTGCAGCATTACAGCGACAGAAGCAGTGAGAAGGAGAGCGATTCGTTACAGATACACAGAGGTGGGATCAGCGGAGTCAGGAGGAAGGTCGAGCGTGATCAGAGAGTCCTTGAACAGACAGAAGGTTTTGGCATCTGTTCAACATGTGGCCTGTTTGGTTTGACTCTGAGGCCCTGACCCACTTCTCCTTCATGCCTCCATAAGATAAACAAACACAGTTACTGTGACTGTTTAGTGACTGCAGATTCTCTACAGAAAGCAAAATTTAGCAATGTGTCCTGATGTTATGAATAAAGGTTACGATAAACAAAGCTGCTATAACTCACAATCTTTTGTGAAGGAATAAATATGCAGATTGTCTTTTTTAAATAAACAAACTCTGACATTATGTCGGAAAAGACTTTGAACTCAGCCTGTGTGAATCCTGCTGTGTAGTGCCTGCTGGTGGCCATTATAAGATTATAGCTCATTTTAAAATGCAGTTCATGGATTCCAGGAGCCTGTCCTGAGTTTGATGTGTGATAAACATCCATGAAAATTAATCTGCACATGAACTGTGGTGAATTCTGTCCGATAGCTGTAAGTTGTTGTTCCAGCATGTTACTCTTGAATGTCTACATCTTCTTGTTGTTGCTGTTTTGTTTTTTTGTCTTTTGCATCTGTAAAGGTGAACAAAACCTGTCTCTGTTCTGTCCGCAGTGCTTGTGCGTCTGCGTGGCTCTGAGGATGTGAGCAAAGATCTGCAGGAGATGAAGGAGGAGAGCGCCAAGATGGCCAAGGAGAAGAAAGTAACCATCGCTGAACTGTTCCGCACGGCAGCGTACCGACAGCCCCTCTTCATCGCCGTCATGCTGCAGCTCTCCCAGCAGCTGTCAGGAATTAACGCTGTAAGTTTAATGGGTTTTATTGTCTGTTTTTGGTGCAGCTTTGCGGTGGTTAGTGCTGTCAGCTCACAGAAAGAAGCTTGTTCTCCCTATCCCTGTGTGGGATTACTTCGGATACTCTGACTTCCTTCCATAGACATCCATGGCATTAAGCTAATTGGTGAATTTGGCTGTGTTGTGAATATAAACAAGAGTGATTGCCTGCCTCTGTGCAACCTGTGACAGTGCTGGGATGGGCTCCAGCCTCCCTGGTGGCCCTGACTTGGATGGATGGAAGCTTAATGTTTATTTTTAGCTCTTCCTGTGCCCTTCATTTAAAAAAAAAATCTATATAATAAAACTGATAAATATACGTTATAAAAATAAAAATAACAGCAGTGCTAGAAGGTATCGCTCAAACCACAGGTCAGAGTCAGAGATGGAGGGCAGTTTAGCGCTCTGAGCATTTGTTATTACATGTCTGGATCTTTTAGTTAATTTGAAAAAAATATTGGCTAAAAGTCCTCTAAAGGTTGTTATTTGACTAAAAAATGTCTTATAAGCAACGTCATGCTATAAAACTGTGTGTAGCTATTATTCCTGGATGTTGGGTAGGTTGGGCTGTTATATTCTCACTGTTGGCAGCTCCCAGAAGGATCCTATAGAAAAATTGGTTTATAAAAGATGGAGGTCAGCGGGAAAATAAAATATGCATTATTTATTTTGATACTGTTATAAATGAGGTAATATTACAACCCTCATATTCTCACTTCCATCCTCTCTACCTCACTCAGGTGTTTTATTACTCCACTGGGATCTTTTCCTCAGCCGGTGTGCAGAAGCCGATCTACGCCACCATCGGAGCCGGCGTCGTCAACACCATCTTCACCATTGTTTCTGTGAGTGACGCCGCCGTGTGTCTTCTTCATCTTGGTATGCGTTTGTGTGCGCTGGGAAGCACACGTCACTCACAATGTCCCTGTCCTACAGTTGTTCCTAGTGGAGAAAGCAGGGCGCAGGACTCTGCACCTCCTGGGACTGGGTGGGATGGCGGTTAGCGCTCTGCTTATGACTGTGTCCCTCCTGCTGGTGAGTTTGGTGACGTCAGAGAGCAATACAGAGACGGAGTAAGAACAAAGATGTGATTGATTCTCTCCACAGCCAAAACAAAAGTAAATGCAACATCAGCTGTTTGGTTTTGTTGCTATATTAAATGGCCGATGCAGTATTTCCATCAGTTATTTCCCATAGCATTTACATATTTAAAAGCAATTAATTGGTTAATTATTCTATTTAATATTATTACTTTTTTCTATATTTTTGTCCCTTGCCATTTTCAGTCAGTGGTTTGTATAAAGATGTGGAAACGTAGGAAAAAATTTAAAAACAAAATAATAAATAATTAAGGAGCAAATAAATATACTTAGTTCCACTGAAAAGCAAATAATTCACCATTGCATGCTCTCACTAACTGTTAGATAAGCTAATCTTTGTGATCCTGCAGTAGTAGCTCATTCTCTTTGTCTGTGCAGGATAAAATCCCTGGTATGAGCTACGTGGCCATCTTGGCTGTCATGCTTTTTGTGGCTATGTTTGAGCTGGGCCCCGGTCCAATCCCATGGTTCATTGTGGCCGAGCTGTTCTCCCAGGGGCCCCGCCCGGCAGCCATGGCTTTGGCTGGCTGCTGTAATTGGACGGCTAACTTCCTGGTTGGAATGAGCTTCCCCACACTTCAAGTAAGGGAGAGGTGATCGTTTTTTTCTTGTGGTTTATTTTGCTGTAGATCATTCTGACTCTGCTCTCTCCTCTCCTCAGGGGTGGTTGGGCCCGTGGGTGTTCCTCATCTTCACCGGCTTACTGATCGTCTTTTTCATCTTCACATTCATCAAAGTGCCCGAGACCAAAGGCAAGACCTTCGATGAGATTGCTCGTGGCTTTAGTAGTGCCGCACCTCCTCCTTCCTCGTCCACCGAGGATCCTCCAGCCAGTGCCAGCACTGCTGTGACACTTCCTGCCTCTCCTGTGAAGGAGAAGGTCCCACTGGTGGAGGCACCAGCAGCAGCTCCATCTCCGGTGGCTGAGACCACACCTCTTGAAGCTAAACAGGAGAGCAAGTAGAGCAGGTGTAGATGAGGTTTTAATGGATAAGAGAGGTTATAAACGAAGGAAGAGCCACAGCAATTTTAGACATACTCTAAATTGGAACTAAAGCTTATTTTACAGCAGGCTTAGATAACAATAGCGTTACGAGTTCATGGGTTTGTACCTTTGAAAGGTCCTACTTTCTGCTCTCATCATCGCACTTTGGACTTCTTGTTTTTCTGAACGTTCTCACGCTTCCTTCTTTTAAATCCTCCCTTCCTTTGAAAAGAAACATACATTCCTAGGAATTCAACTGCACTCATTGACAGTGTGACTCTTTTTCAACATGGCAGTGAGTCTCAGGATGACACACTGTAAAACAAAATTGAAGCAGGTGCCGGGTAACAGTCAAGGTGAAATGATGACGCTTTTATGAAGGGGTGTAGGTGTTTGAGTTCAGGCCTGAGTGATGTTAGAATAACAATGATCCACATTTTTTTAAACTGACACACTTCTGTTTAAAATATTAGACATGTGTCGTAGTGGGCAGTATAGTGCCGTGTATATTTTAGCTGTAGTTCGTATATTATTGTAGATTTTGTTGCAATTATGTATATGGAAACGTTCTCAAATCGCAGGTCTGAAAGGATAATTGCAGTTTCTGCTTTCAGCATTTCATTAAGTGCTCACAGAGAGCTCTGAAGAGCAAAGCCAAAGAAATGGTGAACACACAACCTGAAATCGGCTCTTCACGGCGGGGATTTAACAGCCGCACAGGTCACGCTAACTGTAGAAATTCTGAAAGCTCATAAGATGGCCAAAGCTGTAATCTAGTATGCCTTTGCTTACTTGGAGTTTGGCGCCACCCTCAGTAATAACTGACAATTGCAGAGGTGTTCTGCTTCATCTTTGATCTTAGAGTTGATGTAGTTGGTGATGAATCCCAAATTTACTCCAAAAAATGTCCCGTTCACCAGAGAATTTAAAGTTATAATTATTCTATATAATGTTTATATAGACACTGAATATATACAAAGATTTATTATTTTTAGGACTGTGTCCTGTAAACAAAAACCCTTTTAATTATTTTACACACGTAGATTACGGTGGGGTAGCGTGCAATGTATATTATTTTGTTAAAGGGAAAATTATCATAGTATTTATAACCTTAGAAACTGATTTTTGTATAGAGTATATAGTTAGAAATCAAACAAAGAACTGTAGTGCTTTCCAGATTTGCCCCAAGGAGGGACACAGAGTTTGCAATAAGCTCTGTGTCCATCACCTAAAATGTAGCTCAGAGATTTAGATGCATTAATGCACCTTGTTAACCAGAGAAGCGGCAACGCAAGCAATAGAGCCAAAATCAGCAACGTAGAAGTCATTGAGCACAATAGCGCTTTATGTCTAACCTACAGAATAATCGAAACTATATTTACCTGCAGAACACTTATATCTGTCACAGCTGATGTTAGAATAGATAAAAAATCCTAAACTCTCAGTGAGCTGAGAATGGGCAGAGACCATTAAAGGGGGAAGTGCTAATAATGTAAGGATAACGGGTGACACAGCTGTCTGTGATGGTTCATGGGCTTTTATTTTAAATTATACTTTTTTCCACAAAGGGAAAATGACATAGTGGACATTTTTTAGTATTGTGTTTTCGTTCTGAAATGGAACTGTATGTGGTTTTGTTTTTATTTATATACAGAAATTGCAAAGGACTGACTGGGGCTTTAATTCTACAAAAAACAAAAAAACATCTGGAAGCAGCTGGTCTGGATGCAGGACCCAGTGATTGGAGGGCAAAACCTTTTTTTTTCCAGCAGACTTTATTACATATGTGCTCCGAATGCTGGAGTTTTCTTTAAAGCTTTCTTTCTGTTGTTTGATTACGGGAACACTCAGAGAACCGAGGTTACGTAACCTCCAGTGCATTTCAGCTCGCTCTGAGAAAGTGCGTTAAATTATTTCATCCTTCAGGTCAAAATGAACTTCATCTTTCCTCATTTCTGCTAATTTTTCCCATACGTGCATCAGATTTGTTAACGTGACATGAAGAATGTCTTCAAATGCTTTAAAAATCCTTCGAATGGCCCAAATGCACTAAAACGAACCTTTGACGCAACACTGTAAGAGTATAAAAATTGTTTATTCTTACAAAAGCTGTAAGACTAAATGACTTAATAAGCAACAATCAGTCTTGTGTATTTCATACATTAATAGTGATTCCCAAATAATAAAATGAACATTAACAACCACGATTTGTAGAAATGAGACCACATCTGTGTGGTGTGAGTCTGGCTTTACGTGCTTGGGTCCAGATCCTGCCAACATTGTGACGCTTTGTCTGAAGAGTAGCACCATCAGCCATTACAGATTTATGTATTCCAAACAGTGTGCAGTGTGTGTGGTGTAGACATGTGTGACACAAAGTATATTTTATACATTCTGTCGTGACTGCGTGAATTCCTGTAGTTTCATGAAAAAAGCTATTTTCACTCATGCTGCACAACGAGGATATATTTATTGATTTATGTATTTATTTATGAATTTATTGTAATTATTGTACGCTGGAAGAATATTTGTGTGGACACGACTTCTTTCAATGCTACCTGCCTCATTTAAATGGTGGAAATATATAACTTTGCAGACCTGTTGAACTTGAGAGATTTATTGAGAGGAATATTTCTTGCAATGAGGGGATTGTTTGTGCAGTCATGACTTTGTTGTGTATTGCTGTATTTGTGGGTGATGTACTGTGCTTGCATTGAGGGAGGGGTGCGGTACGCTCCTCCTTGCCGGTGGTGTTCAGTGTTGTGTTTAGTCTCTCGACCCTGTTTAGTCACACGCAGCTTCTTCAATGGCACTAACACTGAGTCTGATATTTAAAGTTCTTTCTATTACACAGCCTGCCCTGTTGGCCTTTTGTGATACAGGATACCTCCAAGATTTGAGTTCACTGCTCTCAGCATTGAGGTCACGGGTGGAGCAAAATGTTTAAAATGGAGTTTAAAAACGTACAGCTTGCTTTTGATGTGGAAAGATTGGATTTTTGCAACCTTCACGACAACACTGTAACAATATTCCAGTTAATATTTGCAAGCATGAATCTGTTATTTTACAGTGTTCCTACTGTAATCTACAACAACAGTTTCCTGCTGTAAAAATATTACAGCACTGTGCAGTATCTAATATTCAAAATTACCTGTATTTTCACAGCTGTTTTGTAAACTTAGAACCTCTTATTCTAACTGTGGTGGAAAAGTGAATATTGTTTGTTAAAGTTGGCAAAACTTCTTCAACAGGGCTTTAAAACCTGAATGATTTGGGGTAACTCAGCCCTGATTCAACCCCTGCTTTGACTGCAGTGCATCCCAAATGTATTTGAAAGGATTTAAAACAGATATATGGACCCAGGCTCACACTGCTCCCAACAGCTACTTTATGCACATCTATGAACCCAAAACCCTCAAAACCTTCCACTTACTGTACAAAGATAGTATAGCTGTTAATTTGTAAATATGTATTTTTTAATAGAGTACTATTTATATGTTGACTTTGGCCATTGTATGTGTGTTTGGTTCCTTTTTAGTTCGGGGTGCACATTGTCATTACTGTATCTCTCACTCTGCTTCTTTGGCTCTTAACATCCAGCAGATCACCGGTGGCCGTGTAAGATTGTAGTTCGTCTATTCTTCTGCTTCCTTTTTGGGTGTAAAGTAAGCAAAAGCTCCCTGAAATGTGGTGGATATTAACCCAGCCCTAATCATTTAGATCGCCTGAGACCTGGTGGATGTTAACTGGTGGTTAACTAGTACCCTTGCACATTGTACACAATCTGCCTGTCCCTGCTCTTTACTGTCCACCGGCTGTACGTGCCTGGTCACATTACACTCAGAGGTGTTTAGCACTGCTCAGTTTGGTTAGGACTTTTAGCCATATTGTTACACTTGAAAATTTCACAATAAACTGTCAAAGCTTTTGTGTTTTAAACCAGCAGTTCTGGTAATATTCATGCATCGTCATAGATATGAATCTATCACCAAGGAACAGGTCTCAACAGTTCACTTTGGCTGCTGTGATCTTTGTTCTGTTTGTGTTTCCGGCGTCGGTTTGGTCCTAACGTGTGTTGTTGATGTGTAAATAGATGTTTGAGTGTCATGTACTGTAATTCTGTTTGTGCCTCTCTCACTGTTATTAAATGTGTGTCTTTGTGAGAAAGCTTCCCGTTGCTTCCAGTACGTTAGAAAGAACTCGCTGGTTTACTCAGTAACAATAAACGAGGTTCATCTGAAACTTGAAGGCCGTGCTGTGGTTAGTGACTGGGTGTTATTTTAGACATGTTTCAAAAAGCCATTATCTTTATGGATCGTCTTTGAGTGGCAGCCAAAAATGAAGCCAAGTGATATTGATCATATGTTTTGATGGAAATAGACCAAGCTGGTGATTTAGCTTTTTATTTTATTTTATTTTTTTACATTTTTCTGTGCAACAACAGTGATGCACCCCGGCCTTTTTTGTTTGTACTGTACAAACCAGTTATTATAATGTTGTTAAATAAAATATTCATCATGTAACTACACACAGTGTGACCATCTTTCTTTCAGCACTCATGAAATTTTGTTTATAATATCCTCTTAACACGTAGTGTATCATATTTGATACATACAGTTTTTATGAGTTTTTGAGATTGCACAATACACTATTGAGCAAAAAAAATACAAGGTGCAGCAAATATGATACAAATTAAAACTAATCTATGCAAATTAATATATTTTTTATTTGTCAGGAGGCTCAATAAATGTTCCATGTTCAAAAAAGACTTTTTAGAATTTTCTGGCAATTATTTCATGGTTCAGACTTTAAAAGGATATTACATTTTCCTCCCTCATAATCTAAACACTGACTTATTCTGAGTTATTCAATAAAAACTGAGCCAAAATGCAGAAGTGGTGTTTGAAAAAGTGAGTACATCCCACGATTCAATAACTCGGAGAGCCACTTTTATCAGCAATAACTTAAGGTCATGGTTTTCTGTGTGTCTTTATCAGTCATGGCTGAGGAGGAATTTCAGCAAAGCCTTCTTTACAACGCTGCTTCAGTTCATTGAGGTGTGTGGACATTTATTTATTCACAGCTCTCCTGAGGTCCTGACACAGCATTTCAGCTCAAGTTAGATTGCAGTCTGGCCATTGATTGGACCACATGATTCGTCTTTTTCAGTCATTCAGATTTGCTGCTGTGCTTGGGATCATTGGCCTGTTGCACGACACAGTGTCGCTCAGGCTGAAGCTGTTGGGCAGATGGTCTCACATTTGACTCTAGAATACGTTGGTATAGAATGACTGCAGGTACCCAGGTGAATCTTTTTTCAGTTTCTCCTTATATATATTTATATATCATACCTTATATCTCCTGTTCCATTGGTGGACATTCATATTAAACATGGCAAAAGTTAAAAATAATGAGATCCGTGTGTCCACAAGTAATTCCTTCACATTGCTCTAAACACTTGACTTCAGACAGGTATACCTTTTTTTTTATTAGTATGAAGTTATATAAGGTATATATAAGTTATACGACACAACGGTGGTGGGTCTCATTAGCAACAGGGATGAGACCGACTACAGAAGTGAGGTGAGACGCCTGGCCACGTGGTGTGCTGACAACAATCTCTCTCTGAATGTGGAGAAGACGAAGGAGATTGTTGTGGACTTCAGGAGAATGCACACCCAACATGCTCCTCTGACCATTGACGGAGCGTCTGTGGAGAGAGTGAGCAGCACCAAGTTCTTGGGTGTGCACATCACAGAGGATCTCTCCTGGACGTACAACACCACAGCACTGGCCAAGAAATCACAGCAGCGTCTCTTCTTTCTCCGCAAACTAAGAAGAGCAGGAGCACCAGCCCCCATCATGTACACTTTCTACAGAGGCACCATCGAGAGCATCCTGTCGAGCTGCATCACTGTGTGGTTTGGAGCCTGCAATGCGTCCTGTCATAGAACCCTCCAACGCATAGTGAGAGCTGCAGAGAGGGTCATTGGTGTCTCTCTCCCCTCCCTCCAGGACATTTACAGCACCCGTCTCACTAAAAAAGCCCTTTGCATAGCGGCTGATCCCACACACCCAATGCAAAGCTTCTTCAAGCTGCTGCCGTCGGGGAGGAGACTGCGGAGTCTCCAGGCCAGGACCAGCAGGCTGAAGGACAGCTTCATCCATCAGGCTGTCAGGAAGCTTAACTCCCTCCCGATTCTGCCCCCTCTCCCCTCTCTCCTCCACGGTCTCACTGAACTCTGTCACACACACACAAACACACACACTCTCTGACTCACTCACTGGCCTGCACCAGTTACCAGTCACTTTGTGGAGCATTGGACTGCCATTACCTCATAAGACTTTGTTGTTACACTTTCTCTTACCGTACATTACCAAATCTCCATTTGCACTATTTGCCTATTTGCACTACTCTGCCTGGTTTACACTCAATGTCACTTACCCATTATATTGTATATTATATAGCTTTCTTGTTATATGTAAAATTGTATTTATTTAAATTTTTACTTTTTAATTATTTTACTTGCATTTTTTAATCACTTTTATATTTAAATATATTTAAATGTTCATTTGCTATTTATCTAGGGAGTGAAGAGTAACGCAATTTCTATTCTCCGTATGTCCTGTACATGTGGCAGAATCGACAAATAAAGTTGACTTTGACTTTGACTTTGACTTTGACTTATAAAGACAAGATATCCCTAAAATGGTCATCTCAGGAAAAGAAGCTCCACCCACCTGCCGTTCAAACCTTCTGTTGTTAAGTGTCAGCCAATCAGAAGGAAGGGAGGGGGAGGAAGCTGAACCACCTTGTGTCAGATGAATATAGGTGCAGGATGAACAAGTATCATGTCAAGTTGTGAAAAATGCAAAACTACTCTGGTGTCCAGTAAAACATGAAGTTTGAGATAATGCTAAGCATGTTGATCCCGAAGCCTTTGGGGGTAAAGTGAGCCCCTGTCCCCGTCCTGCTCCGTCATCGTGCAGCGCCGGAAAGGGCCGAGCAGAAAAAAGAAGGAGGCGTTTCCACACATCAGCTGCAAATTTATGCAGAACAGTAAAATCAGTGCTGCTGCTGCCGCTTCGAGCGTCCTGCACAGAGAAGAAGAAGAAGACGGGCGAAAAGAGCAGCAGCACCGGGCACAACGCAGACAAGAAGCCCGGCGGATCGTTGCATCGCTCGGTGTCGCTCTGCAGCGGGCAGCCGGTGCAGGAGGAGCCGGACGAACCCGGAGCGGTGACGGTAAGGTCGGAGCGAGAGCCGCGTTAACGAGCCAGACAGCAGCGGTGGAGGCGGGGGGGCTAGCGGGAGGCTAGGAGGAGTAGCCTCCGGTGGATCCAGTGTTAACTGGTCTGAAACATGGAGGATGGCTAGCTAACGTTAGCGCTGTGTGAGCTGCTCAGGTGGCTGTTTTTGAGCTGGTGGAGGCTGGAGACGGAGGCAGACTGTAGGTGCTGGGACAGGATGGTTGGAGGAGGAGGAGCAGTGATAAAGGAAACTGCAAAAAAAAAAAAGATTGTGAACACCTGGTCTGAACAAGTCCTGTAAGGTGGTGAAGTAGATGCAGAAAGGCTGTGTGAGCGATGCTTTTGGAAATGTTTCTCATGCAGGAGCCTTTGTACTAAAGCACGTTTCCCCGTTTTATTCCTGTGAATCCCCGAAAATGGATGCTTTATAATGACTTCCTACCTAAACCAGATAACCTGATTAAAATGATAAACTGCTGCAAAGAGGAAAAGAATGTGCATTTTTAAATTGCATGTTACAGTTAATTATATCTTTACAGCTGCCATCTTCATCCCCTCACACGTTTCAGGCCTTTTCCTGCATGTCCAGACGTGCAAAACGGAACAAGAAAAAAATCTAATGCAGAGCTTTAATTTACACAAGCATAAAATACACCTTTGTTTATCAAATGGTCAAAAATAAGAAGAAAATGCACAGACTTCTGTCTTTTATCACTTCACTCTGAGGTTCATACGTTACAGCAAATATTTGCTTTTTCTTACACACAGATTAGTGTGTAACAGTAACCATGCATTGATGATAAAGGTGATGATGGCAATATTGTGTCAAAAATCCACGTCTTTAATATCAGAGATGACTGAATTTTGTGCATGGTTGCAGAATCCTTTCCACCTCCAGCTCTCGCATTTTGAGTTTAAAGCATTTGCAAAATGATTTGACAGATATCTTTTTTTTTTTGCACATTTTTCCCTCATTTTCTGCATATATGTAAAGAATATTATTATTATTATTATGATTTTGTTTTTTTACCACAATCCCTGTGACAGCCTGACTTACATTAATTTGGCAAATCTGTAAATGCAACCTGATTTCATTAATCATTTTAGTTGTGCAGTTTAGAGGTACTTTCATAATCTTCCTGTCTGCAGGATGCATGTTGTGTGTGGTTAGTGTGAGGGGGTTAAAATTGAATCTGCAGCTTGTCCACAGCATGTAAAACAAGAATGTGGTGGATCGGTCTTATATTGGGCTTTGGTGAAGCTACTCAGTTCATCGACTGCCCCTTAGGTCAACTTTCTGTTGATTGGCTGCCCGTCATAAGCAGAAGGTTTGAACAGGAGGTCGGTGGAGCTTCTGTATACCTGAGATGTCCCCTTATTTGGACATCCTACAGATCCAAGCAGGAAAAAACTGCATATAATTTACCAAAGTTTCAAGTAATGAGGGCAGTAAATGTAATCTTTCATATGAACGTCCATACTAAATCCATCCGTTATAGTGTGCGTGCATGCGTGTGTGTGTGACAGAAAAAAGGAAAAGCTTGATGGAAGCCCTTTAAAGGTGTAAACTGGTCTGTGGAGCATTGTGTCCGTCTCCATGGTGGCGATGGGAAAAAACAGCTGTCAGCGAGACACTCAGTCGTTGTGATTTACTGCCATAAAAAATGAAAACATTTTAAAATGTTGAAAGTGTTAAAAATAACCAGCAGCAGAACTACATCAGTCATCCACGCTGTAAAAAGTGTTTCACAGCATCTCGACTCTGTGAGGTCTGCTGTTTGTCAGGAACCGTGACAGGTGTGGAGTTTTTTTCCTCCTCTATCCATCAGACTCTCGCAGAGAGAGAAACTGGTGTTTGTTTCATCCTGTGTTTGACTGACGGACGCCTCATCTGTCTCCTCAGCAGCCATGGAGACAGACGGAGAGCAGAACCAGCAGGGGGCCTCGACCAATGGAAGCGCTCCGTCTGGGACCAGCTCCCGCCCCTCTCCCATGAATTCCATGTCTCTGTATGAAAGGCAGGCGGTCCAGGTAGGTGTGAGTGTTTATACCTGTGTGGCTACAGGACCAGACCACATTGATTTTCACACGCTGACAATGAGTCCTCACTTCATGGAAAAAGCTTTTAAAGGCTCGGTTCACAGCTGCCTTTAGAATTCAGGTTAAGATCAGTTTAGTTTAACAGTTAAAAACTAACACACATGTTAGTTAGCTGGATTTCCAGTTTTGGGCCTCAGTAATAATCCAAGTGTGCCAGGATTGTTGTGCACAAAGGGGGGGAAAGGCATCGTGTAAAAAATATTTAAAATGCTTAAAAATGTAAGTTTTGTTCGACAGGAAATGCGTTTCTTTGTTTGTAAATGTGAAAAAAGGGAGACATCCCTGATTAGAAACCAGTGCTCATCCTCAAAAACTCCCCTCCCCAAGTAGGAAGTGGTCATAATCTTCATGGGGTGGCTTTTAATGACCCCTACCATCTTTAATATCTCGCTGTTCTCACACTTGAACCATACCTTGAGGGTGATAGCCCGGCAGCATGGTGCATTGTTCTGCTTTCGAGTTGTTATTGTTGGGCTAAAAGTAGGTTGCATGCCTGGGGATTAGATTGCACGTATACAGGTCTAGATTCAGGTCTAGACTTTAAAAACGTGACTCGTGGGAGCGTTTGGTTCTTTGCATAGTTTAAAACTCATTTCAGATGCGTTGTGAAACACGTAAAATAGATCCCTGTGGCAAAACCTTCACTGTGATGTAGGCGGAGCATTTATAATCCTGCCAGTGAACAAAATTGTAATAAAAATTAATAGAAAATGATGATATCACTTTGCATTTTCGTGTCCAAATTGTGTTTTTGGCTGCAGCGTAAACATGGACTGTTTGCGTGTAAGCAGGGGCAGAAAGCGTGTGTGTGGCTCATTTGTCTTCATAATTTCTGATTTATGTGTTAGCCGATGGACAGAAACTGATGAAGACTGACTGAATCGGGGGGGGTAAAGAAAAGAGACCGAGTCGTGCTGGGTGTGATGGAGGCTGGGTGTTATTTTCTCAGGCTTTTGTCACCCTGCACGGCCATCTGTCTCTGTCACCCGGCACACACTAATCCAGCCCGCCGCGCTCGCTTTCATCCCCCGACTTATTACTGTACGAGCCTCCCCTCATACATCAGGCAGCTGGCAGGTTTCTGCAGCTTCCCTCTCTCTCTGCTCCTTCTGCACTCGTTTCTCTCAGTCTGCTCTATCCCCTCAATTTTCTCTGCACTTCCTTTTCCATCCTAAATTTCTCCCATCCCTCACTCTTTCATGTCTTCTTCTGACTCTTTGCCGTCATGTTTTCCATCCCCATCTTTTCACAGCACTTTACTTCCTTCATGCTCCGTTCCTCCCTCCCCCTTTTTTTTTTTCTTCTCCTTCTCCAAAATGCTGTCCCTCCTTCAGTTTTCATTTTTGGCCGTCTGCTCCTCCCTCCAGGCCCTGCAGGCGTTACAGAGGCAGCCCAATGCCGCTCAGTACTTCCAGCAGCTGATGCTGCAGCAGCAGATCAACAACGCAGCACAGCTGCAGAACTTGGCAGCTGTGCAACAGGTAAAGGTGTGTGCAAATTTCACTTTCTTTCTTTCAAGTAAAGGAAGTTATAAACATCCTGCACGTGTTGTTTGCAAAGCACAAAGAAAAACTATTGTAAGAAATAAAACGATACATGATGACGCTATAACAGCGTTGCATAAGACAGATTGCCACCTACTTGCATGCAATAATTAACTCCCATGAAAACCAGAAGAAAAAGGTGGGGAGGCCACGTCTACAGTCGATGCTGGACAGCTGTGGGTTGTAAAACATGGAGGCTTTGTGGCCAGAAACAAAGCTGAGCATATTTTGCATCAACCACACAACAGCCTCTGTAAACATCTCAGTTTTCATTTTGTTTGGAGTTTATTGAAACCTTAAGCTGCTTTTTTCCTCTGTCTCTTCCCTTTCTTCGTTTTACTTTCTTTGTTTTTTTAAGGCCACTCTGGCTGCCAGTCGTCAGTCAAGCCCCTCCAGCAGTAGCTCTTCTCAGACTACCAGCACAACCACAGTACGTAATCATACAAAAACGATAGCTCTTTATGCCACAAAATCAGTACCGCTTTTTTTCCTTCGAGCCACAAAGGATCTTAAAGATGCACGTTCCTGTTCTTCAGGTCAATGTAACATCTGGATCAGGGTCTACAACCAGCAGCCGTCCAATGGGTGCCTCAGCAACATCCACAATCAGCCAATCAGTGCTGCTTAGTGGGACAGCCGGAGGGCAGGGCCAGATGTACCTGAGAGTGAGTTTGATCAGATGGTTTATGTGCGGCAGCTCAGTTTTGTGCATTTTAATGGCTTTAATGTCTTTTTGTCCTGCAGGTGAACCGCTCCCTTAGGACGCCTATCCCCTCCCAGCTCATTTTCATGCCCGGCAGCACTGCAACTACTGCTGTGGCAACTGTTGCCCAGCAGCCACAGGCTCAGCAACAGCAGCAGGAAGTGCCTCCGACTTCCTCATCCAGCAGCCAATCTGATAACGACCAGGTGTGTGGCTAACATAAAAATATTCTCATGGCTTGAAGACACATTCTTTCGTTCTTCAGCAACAAAGTGACAGATGGGTGTTTTCACCCAAACATTTGCTCTGTGCTCCATCTCCAGGTACAGAATCTAGCCATGCGAGGTCTGTCGGGTCCTAAAGGTGTGGGTGTTAAGACTGAAGCCCCAGAGAGAAGTGACTCGGGTAGGAAAGAAAGAAGAGGAATTAAACATATAAATGAGCTTTGTAATGCTCTGAAGGTTGTGTATGATGATGGAGCCTGTGGTGGATTTGGCAGAAATTTCAGAAGCGTACACTTAATTTGGACTTTGTCATTTTAGTTATAATAATATTGAAGCAAATTCATGACAGTGATTCAGGTTTAAATGCTTTTATATGTAACGTAACGTTAATTTGGGGGTGAACTGCCGTTTTAAATGTGATGAATCACTAAATAGACACTAATATATTTTCATTCTTATTTTTCCCAGCTGCCTACTCGCTGGTCCAGCCCTCTCACCAGTCTACCCCTCAGTCCCCCACCAAACCAAGCCAGCCTCAGCCCCAGCCATCCCACATCAAAATCCCTACCTACCCCCAGCCTACTAATCTCAAAGCTCACCCCGTCTCTTCTTCCGGTGCCTCGTCGTCCTCGTCGTCTTCCATCCCTCTCTCCCAGCTCTTACTCCACGGTACTCGAACCCTCACCACAGGAACCACAGCTCCCACAGCAGCACATACTCTGGTCTTGACATCCAACGCCACATCTCAGCCCCACGGGTACCCGGTGGGCACGGCAACCATCAAACCAGCGGTCAACGCTCAGACTCTGGTGGTGCAGCCTCTACAGAAAACCTCACTCGGTGCTGAGAAATCAGGCCACGGAAACGGACCCATCCCCATCCAACCTAAAACTTTACAGGGGCTCCGCCTGCCCCTCCAGCTTCCTTCAAGGAACCCCCCTCCCATCCTGCCTGCTCCGCCGCCTGCCAGCAGCTCCAGCCAGCCTCCCCACACGCCTCACATCCCAGTGCAGATAGTGGGAGCCAGGCAGAGCACACTTGGAAATGCCCAGGCTCTCGCTCTGGCCCGTGGCAGCTGCAGCCAGGATGGTGCCGCCGTCCTCAGCAGCTCCTCTAGTCTGCTCACCATGGTGGCGTCCATCGCTTCCAGGGAGGGTGGAGTCGTCGGCCGAGGGGTGGGGCTGAAGACGCTTCAGTCACCCCAGGAGGCTCCCCCCTTGGCTCAGGTGTCTCAGGTGCATCCACAAGCCAATCAGAGCTCTGGACAGAGTCAGAACAGACAGCTGGCTTCAAGCCCTGCCTCTTGCTGGCCCTCCACCATTTCATCTCCTCCCCCCTCGCTGTCTCGCTCCTCCCTCTCTCTCCACCTGGTGACCGAAGAGCAGAGAGCAGCATCAGCTGGTGTAACCACCAATGGAGACTCATCAGGAGGTCAGACGCCACAGGTCAGCTGAAGCAGGATTTAAGTGATTCTCATGAATCAGACTTGATGTTTTTCTAACCCACACACATTTCTACATGTCACAGATGGTGATTTTGGGTTCTAGCACTAAAACAAACACGCTACTCAGCCATAACTGCTCCTTGTGTAAATATTACATCCTACAATCACTCTCAGTGTCTGTCTGTATCTGTTGGCACTTTTTGTTTAGAGTAAACAGACGACTGGCTCTCTGAAAAGAAAATCAGACTCGAATTCAGCCAATGACGAACATGGCCCCTCCCCTCCACGGCTCCAGCCAGTCAGAGATCATGCCTCGGCCATCCCAGCCAATCCCGTCGATGCAGGTAATAACATAGAAATACATCCCTGTAAAATACTGTCAACACACACACTCGGTGAAAAACAGTATTTATCTTCCTCTCACCTCTCCAGGCTCTGCTGCTCCTCCTCCTCCTCCTGCATCCTCTCCTTCTCCTCCTGCATCCTCTCCTTCTCCAGTGCTGCTGGTGTCCCGTGGGACTTGTGGTCAGGGTGAGAGAGCTCCTCCACCTCAAGCTGTGGTTAAACCGCAGGTTCTTACACACCTCATAGAGGGCTTTGTGATCCAGGAGGGGGCGGAGCCTTTCCCTGTGAGTACATGGGATTTGTAGTTTGTTTTTTGTTTTGTTTTTGTCGGTCGCTGACTCTTAAACTGAATTTGTGTTTGACAGGTCTGCGGTCCAGTCAAGGACTCGGCTGGTGAAGATTTGACTAACGACAGTCCAGACACTAACCCGTCGGAGACTGTTACCACAGCAACAGGTAACAGCCAGACTGCTTAAAGCAGTGCTGCTTTAAAGACACGTTTAAGGGCTGAAATCAGAATCATAAATATCTACTGTAAGGTTTCTGGGATAAAGTTGCCTCTGCATGAGAAACGGCTCTTAAAATCTTGAAAATCAAAATGTGATTTCTGCATTGCTGAAGTCTCTGTGCATTAGCCATAGTACATGTTTTATTGTTGTTGTTCTTTGGCCGTTAGCGTTTTATTATCCTCTAGATTTTTAGTTATTTACTTGGTGTGCCCAGTTTTCTAGCTAGATTCTCATTTTCTTCTTTTAAGTCACACAGTCATGATTTGCTGCAGTTTTTTCTTTATACTGTACACGGTGACTGCCATACTGGACAGTAGATTACAGTAATGTATATTAAAGGCAGACCTTGGTACAGCTGATATCTTCAAAACTGAAACGCATAAAAAAATTTTGAGCATTATGAATGTAGAGAATTGGAGGGAAAATATGAACAATATGAATTGTTTTTTTGTTTTGATTTTTTGGTGATCTGTCCCTTTAACATTATAACATGGACATGGCTTATGGGATTTAATGTTGTGTAACAAGATGACCCTTGTTTGCCCTGTTTGTTTGAGCTGGGCTGCAGGAAAGCATAAAGACTTTAATTATAACTTTCAAGCTGGGAATTTCCCACCTCTGAGTCTAAACCGCAGGCAGCGCGATATCACAAGAAAATATCATCGCAGTCTGATTTTCTGTGTGTGGACCGGGACTCATAACCCGTTGGAGTATATAATACCACGTTTGCGTTTGTGTATTATTCACCATCTGCTTTGTTCTGTCTCTAAACTCTCTCCTCAGTGCTGAAGTGTGAATACTGTAAAAACTTTGCTCCTGCCAGCCAGTTCCGAGGCACCAAAAGGTTCTGCTCCATGTCTTGTGCCAAGAGGTACTTCAAAATGCATGAAACATATACAGAATAAATCACTGTACTGCAAACAGCTGCAGCCACTTCAGCTTATTTCACAGTGCGAGTGATGAACGTCTGTTTCTAGTTACAGTGCAGTTTGTCATAGATGCTGTGCAGTAAGATTTGGATATCTTGAAGTCAAACAAAACTGCATAAAGCTCAAAACCTCAATCCTCTTTGAGGCTTTTAGTTCTTAGTTATATACAGTGTTTCCCACATAACTGCACTGTAATTGTGCCATGCAGTGCATGTGTGTGCCTTCTTAAATAAATGGAAAATAAATCCTTTATATAATAACGTCTGCTTTCGCCTCTACAAACTGTAGCATCTAGAACTGCAGCTGAAGGCTGACTGCTTTAGTAGAATCGACTGCGCGCATATATAGATGTATATATTAGGGGTGCAACGATACACAAAATTCACGGTTCGGTTCGATACTTTTGTGTCATGGTTTGATATTTTTTCGATACAAAAAAATGTTCATGCCTTTTTAATTTGTCATTTATTAAAATTATAAATATATATTTTAACTCAAAAGTACAGTTTTTAAATTTAATGTTGCTGAAACAACAAAGGGATAAAATAATAAATCTATCTGATGGAGAAATCACTCATCTTTGGAAAAGAGAGTTTATTACAGAGAAATGGCTCTTTCAAAATAAAAGCTATACTATACGCTTCTTCTGGGCTATATTCTCAGCAGCATATTAAACATATCATAAGGAGAATCCTGTGCTAACGGCTGTCTAAATGACTCGGGTAAAGTTTGTAGCATGCGTGCTTGTTGTTTTTGTCTTTGCACTAGGATGATGTCGGAGTAAATGTGCAGTCATATTTGTTGTGTTCCCACTAGTGCTGTCAGCGTTAGTCTGATATGACGTTAACGCCACAACACGGCAAATCTCCGTTAACGAGCTACCGCGGATTGCCCCGTGCGTGGGGCTAGACGGCCAACACGTTAACGAGCTAACTGCGCTAACACACTAGTTCCCACCCATGTAATTGAGCATTGCATGGCACATCCGACATACTGTTTTACTTTAGTCCATGACGCGCTTACCTTCAGGGTCATACGTCACATGAAAACCAAAATAGTTCCAAACGCCAGATCTGAATCAGGGTGGGGGAGGTTCAGTCGTTGAGGCAGTTGGCATTTTGCAACAAGCTTAGCTTCTGTCTTGCTAGCTTGCGCTGCGCTCAGTGGATCTGCGCTCCACAGTGCAGCCTAGGCGGAGTAGTTGAACGCACTGAGTGCTCCACACAGCATCGTCAGAAGAAAAGTTGATAAAAAATTTTTAAATTGTATTGTTCGATACATATGCGTACCGAACCGAAAGCACTGTATCGAACGGTTCAATATCGATAGGAGTATCGTTGCACCCCTAATGTATACATATATATAAATATATAACAAACAGAAGGGTTACCCATCTGAAACAGGATGGGCTATGCCACCTGTTTAGCATCAAGTGAGCTTTCAAAGTAAGAGTGAGGAGGCTGTACTCTTGTCAGTTTTCTGTTCTGTTGGATGAAAGATGGTGTCAGCCATGGCCTATCCCAGCTGTCATGAGACAAAAGGCTGCGTACACCGTGGACTGGTCACCAGGCTGTTGTAGGGCTAACAGAGGGACACCTAGGGGTCATTTTACAGTCACAACAACAACAACATAGCGTATGTGTCTTTGGACTGTGGGAGGAAGCCAAAGTACTCAGAGGGAACCCATGCAAGCTTGGGGAGAACATGCCAGCCAATGGCTAAAAGCCATTTTTAAAAAAAAAAAAAGGACACAAAATGACTTTAAATCCCAGAGCTGCCAAAGACTAGTGTGTGTGTGTGTGTGTGTGGGGAAACACTGATATATAATGAATCGATATCAAAAGCCAGTGTTACTAAAGATGTGACCCACTAAATGTTGTCTAAAACGGGACTTTAGTGTGAATTCTCAGGTGGCTCCAGCTGTAAATCTCACAGCTTGTGTTTTTCTGTTCTCATGTTTTTTTTTCTGTGTCTACATATTGTGATAGCCTCACTTCATCCACTTTCACATGCAGCATGTAACCTCGCAGTACAGTGGAGGACGCTTTGTTTCTCCTCTGAATGTGCTCCGTATTAAAATGTACACTGTATTTATTATGTGACATGTTTCAGTAGAAAACAATGCGCTGTCTGCATTGTTTGTTACAGTATGTTGTCAGCTTATGATTTGACATTTTCTGCTTCTGCTTTGTATTTGTCCCTTTGCCCACTACACGTGTATAGCTTATATACCGTGTACGGTGCAAAGAGACAAAAACTGTGTTGCTCGTCTTGGCTTCAGTACCGTATATGTCACTCTTTGTCTACGATACAGTATGTATTGGTTCCCCAGGTACAACGTCAGCTTCAGGCAGCACTTCGGCGTGCGGCAGGGTCACGGCCAGCGTCAAGCTCAAGATCACTCTTCGAATCGGGATCAGAGCCGCGGACACCTCTCCAACTCGGACGACGAGGGAGGAATCGCCAGGAGGAGGGTTCCCCGCAGGACCAGCTCAGAAATAGCCAGTGCCAAGATAGCAGGGAGGCCTGTACCTGCCAAGGTGAGGCAGGATTATACAGTCCCTACAAGGAAAATTATTGGTGCAGGTCAAAAATTAGAAGTCCGATCCCAGCTGATAACTGATCTGTGTAGTTGTACTGGAGCCTTTCCTGCTTTGATCACATTTAAATAGCCTTTGCTCACATGCAGGTAAGCGGTCTGTGTGGAGAGCAAAAGAGGCATTGCATTTGTTTAGAAACGAGTGCATCAGAGGGACGGCTCAGGTTGAGCAGTTTGGAGATGCAGTTGGAGAGCCAAGGCTGATGTGGTTTGGACGTGTGCAGAGGAGGGTTAGTGGATATTTTGGGCAGAGGGTGTTGAATATAGAGCTGCCAGGCAGGAGGAAAAGCAGGAGACCACAGAGAAGATTCATGGATGTAGCGAAGGAGGACATGCAGAGCGTTGGTGTGACAGAAGCTGGTAAGAAAGAGGCTGATGATCTGAGAGCAGCCGAAAGAAGACGAACCAGCAGACGAGATGGTGGGCTCAGATTTGTCTGATGGATTTCAAACTTTAGCAAAAGGGTTTTTAAACTTTAGTGGCCTCTTAATAAAGCCTGTAAGTGTTGATATGTGCAAAATATTTGGCTCCAAATATTTTTAATGTTTGTATGTTTAACTCTGCAAAACACATATAATATTTTTTTACACCTTTTTCAGTCAATTTATTACTTTTCTATCATCCTATTGGCAGAAATGCAACTTTAAGTAGTTTTAAACATATTTGGATGCTAGAACTTTACACCCAGTCATCAATAACTGCGATCATGTTCAAAATGATCTGCTTCTACCGCAGCTTTCAGCTTCCTGGGAAGTGTTTTTTGTAAAATAACTTCACTTGTAACCACATTAAACCACATACAGATCTGGCTTTGTGCTCAGGGACATCAACATGGATGGAGGAGCACACAAATATAATTGTGCGAGGAGGGCGATCTCTTTCTAATAATGATGTCAGTGTACATACAAATAATCCATTAGTCAAAGCTCAGGCTTCAGACTGCTGAAGCTCTGTTTCAGAGGAGACATCCCCAGTGTGGTCATTTCACACCACTCTGGCTGCGAGCTTAGAAACCACGGCCAGAAGCCCAGATTAACACAAATACACTGAATTATGCCGAGTAAAGAATAGAAATGCAGAGTAAATAAGCATAAAAGAGCCCCTTTAAATTTCTCCTCCATTGTTACAAACTGGCCCCAAACCAAATGTATGAGACTCCTGAACACAAACTTCATGTAACAGCAAAAATAGACCTGAATCCATCTGAATGTGCATTTTTCACTTGTATGCATGATGAGCCTTTTGAAGTCATTACTTGCTTCTCTGTGACGGTGCTCAGGTATCTCGAGGTTTGTGCTCCTTTTTTATAAACTGTAACAATCCCCGTCTGTGCAGCTCTAATCTTTAAATATGCAGACGGGGTTTTGTCCTTGTAGCCTATGTTCATGTTTTTGCAAGCAGACCGGGGACACTAGTGAACGCTGCTGCTTTTTTTTTCTTCCTCCGCTTGTAGTGCCGGTCCGAGTCGAGCCATTCAGATGAGGAGTCCAGCGTAGAGGAGGATGAAGATGACCCCATGTCTCTCTCGCCGGCCTCCTCAGCGTCCTGCCACCAGCCGCCTCCTCCGCTCCCAGCAGAGAGCTCACCACCGCCCACCTGCCTGCCTGCTAGCCCCTCCCAGTGGAGCGTGGAGGAAGTGTCACAGTTTATTTCCTCACTGCAAGGTTAGAAGATCTGATTTTTGATCTTATAATGCAGCACTGATTCACATAAAGATAAAAGGCTCGACTTCACGGTCAAGGTCAGAGGTCGAGTTATCTTCTGAATGAGTTAACTCGAGGGCAAGGGGATGCAGGATGTTGAAATTGGCACCATAGAGGTGTGTGCTAGGAGGCAGAGGGGTAGCATGGTGGCCACCAGTATTTTTAAAGCCCTTCCAGCGTCTCTCCCTCTGTGGAATCTGTGAACTCCTGAACTGATAGATGATGGAAGTGGGGGTAAAGAGGAAAATGAATGGCAGTGCTCCTGAATTAGCTGGTTTCTGGCTACTGCTGATGTTTATCTTGTGTTGCTCTGCTTTTATATTCAAGTGCAGTAACTGATGTTTTGATCAGTTCTTCTTTTAATTTGCAGTTTCATGCTTATCAACATTGTTAATACTGTACAGTTAAAATAACAGACCAGTTTCATATTAATGTGACACATTAATCTGGAGTTCAGCTGTTTCCACCTCGAACTTGATGCTTTTATTTGTTATGTAAATGTTTGCATTTGGAGCTAATGCATGAACGACTGTGTGCATTAATGTTAATGTACCATAATTTTCAACCTTTGCATTTTTGTCCACCT
This sequence comes from Astatotilapia calliptera, assembly GCF_964374335.1. Classification (NCBI taxonomy): domain Eukaryota; kingdom Metazoa; phylum Chordata; class Actinopteri; order Cichliformes; family Cichlidae; genus Astatotilapia; species Astatotilapia calliptera. Next base: position 4,158,647 of record NC_137442.1, on the reverse strand, counting down.
GTGCTTTTATCCGTCGTCCTCTCAGGGTGCGAGGATCTCGCCTCCCAGTTCCTGTCGCAGGAAATTGATGGACAGGCGCTGCTGCTGCTGAAGGAGGAGCATCTCATGTCCACCATGAACATCAAGCTTGGCCCTGCCCTCAAGATCTGCGCTCACATCAACAGCCTAAGAGACTGACCGGTGTTTTTACCACAAATCCGCAAAGTTTAAAAGTGAAGCCCCCCCCGGGCATCCACCACCAGCCCGCGGGTCAGATATGGAGCTCGAGAGTCCTGCAGGTGAATGTTTGAAGTACAGTTCATTTCCCAAACACGGCAAAGACTCTGGGACTGCAGAAGTGGAATCTCATCCTGTTTCACATCAGATTCTCGCACAAGTTGTAAAAATCCTTCAAATGTGCGACTTTATTTCGATGAAGGTACACGTTCCACCAAATTCTGCTCAAAATCAATGTAAATGAAGGTTTTGAATGTATTTTAATTGCAAACGAGACTCGTTGAACCTGAAGTACTTGCTCGTTATTTTTTCTGACCGTAGACCGAGGCTGTGATTTATTTTCGTTTCGTTAAACTTCCTTTAAAAGACTGAAGATACACACAGAAGAAAACAGCTGTGCTTTGTTTTGCACAGGAATTTGGAAGGAAGACCTTTGGAAGCACTTCTATAGCACTTCCTTTGTAAAGTGAAGTCACAAATCTTTTTCTTATGTAGTTCAGCATTCCTTCAAAGACATGAATTTCATTGCGTACTTCCAGCATTCTAATTATTTGAGAAGAGTATACAATGGCACTTTTATTTTGAAGGCAGCCTATTCTTTGCGCTACAGGGTACTGTGAGAGTACAGGGTACTGGGTGCAGAAACACCAGAGTCCAAATGAAACCCTAATCCCTCAAGGTTCAAAGAGCATTTCATACTTCAAGTAAAAATACGGACGTTGCATAACTTTTTCTCACATCTTTACCGTATTGTTTTATATCCAGAGAACATCAGCTCTACTGCTGAATGCTTTTCACTGTTTTTAAGCTTTTTACCAGAGAAGTTCACGTCAACTCTGTGATTATTCACCTGTCAGCAGTTTGTGAGATAACTCAAATGGTACCACCAGCTGCTCCTGGTCTGCATGAGTGCACTTACAAGGCAAGTTCACCGGTTTGGTTTTGTGGAGAGATGCTGTCAGAGAGGAGTTCTGACAATAAGATGTTCATTTTAAAGTGTCTTTAAGTTGCATTCGTGAACAAGAGAAGTTGCTGGCCACACGTGGACCTACGATGGATGTGGGAGAAATAAGACATCACGCCTGAATGAATGAATGACTGTGTGAATGAGTGAACCTTGAAGCTATACTGTAATAAGTGTAAAGTTTGCCTTTCTATTTAAATGCACATTTGTTTGCTGGACTGCCTTGTTTGAAGCTTTTTACTGTAGGACTTTTCTCATGTTCTCTCTCTGTGAACCTCGTGGCCTTTCTCACTAGTCTCTACAACGATAGGTTTAGATGAGGATTGTCGGTTTTTACTGCTTTCATATCATTCCTTGTTTTATATCTGCGCTTACTTTTTTACAACTCTCGATTAAGCAATGAAATGTGTTGCTTTTCCCAAAAAGCGTGACTGAATAGTAGCTACTTTGATCAAGGATCAACTTGCTGTCTTCCTCATAGCTTTGTCACATAGCGTGTAACTACCAAGAGTATTTACCTTTCTAGCTAGCTAGCTATCTTTGGCTTTATTGTTAGTGACTGTGGCTATTCCAGTACTTTGTTTTTGTTTTTCTTTCTTTCTTTTTTTTTTTAAAAGGGTAATAATCTTGATGATGTTTGCTTATATTTCACTTTCCCCAGAATTTTGGAGTCTTTAAATCTTCATTCTAAACGCCAAAAAAAAAACCCTGAATTTCGCCTCATTTCAAGTGAGGTGAGCCACAAATGCAGCTGTGATTACCTGTACAACATTTGTCCAAAATCAGACCATTGCAGCGTTGTTCGTTTAGTCTTCAACATCCCAAAAAGTAGCACTTTTCTCACAGAAGAACAGTGAATTCAGCAAAAAAACGTTCTTTTATATATAAATCTGTATACATACAAATAAGGAAGCCACTTGGAATCAAATGTCTTTGCTTGCAATAATTTCCAAAATCTGCAAAATCTAGAGGGGCTGGTTTTCACAAGAAGAGGTAATTAATACTATCATGCAAATAAATAATCAAACTGTTTTAAAGCTGTGATGCTTGTTTTTGTTGTTTGTTAGCCTGAGTAATGGTTTCGGTTTGCACTGTTGCTTTCCAAGTGTAACAAGTGCAGATCATCAGTGGGCAGTTTGCATCATTGAAACTTTAATGTTTTTGTTTTTAACTCCTCTCCCCCGGCTTGAGTTCAGGCTGAGGTGTTGTGCTGTTTTAAAGAAAGTCCCTTCAGGTTTGTTGTCCCAGATGTGATTAAACCAGTGGTCCCCAACCCCCGGTCCTCGGACCGGTACCGGTCCGTGAGTCGTTTGGTACCGGGCCGCGAGAGTTGAGGCTCAGGTGTGAAATGTCTGGTTTTCAGGGTTTTTATTGGTTTTCAGCGTTATTTTGTTATCGTTTTTACTGTTTACTCGGTTTTCCTGGGTCTTTTCACGTGTGTTATGAATAAATTATTTTTTTTTCGGTACCGGTACTAGTTTTATTTTGTTGTATTTATCCGTGACACCTTAAAGGCCGGTCCATGAAAATATTGTCGGGCATAAACCGGTCCGTGGCGCAAAAAAGGTTGGAGACCGCTGTGATAAACTATAGACTGTAAATGAAAAATGAATGTAGTCATGATGTCATACGATCACAGTAGCTACATCCATTTTAGAGGCTCCGTGGTTAGTTTTGGCTTCAGCCGTGTTGCTGTTTCGGAGTCGGTAGAGACCATGTTTGGACCATACAGTAGTTTGGCTTTAACAAGTTGTGTTGATAAACCTTACAGCTCATGATCCTAACCTAACAGGCTTATGTGCAAAAACACATATTTTTAGGTTCTGATATTTTATTTTATTATATAGAACACCTGAAATACAACTGGTTTGAATCTATAAGGTGCTTCTTCCCGATAGCAGTTGAAAATACGTTATAATTCAGAGAATTCAATTAAAATAAATAAATAAAGATTGTGGGCACATCCACAGTACAAAAACAGTTGTGAGGTCCACGGCACCGACTCCAGTTAGCAGAGGTGAGACTGGCCACAGCTGCCTGTGTTAGCACACCTCTCAATCAGGAACACATGCACCCAGCTCCAGTTTCCAGGTGGATGACTTAAATAAAGAAACAATAACTTTATGTACACCTCTTTCTTTCTTTCTTTCTTTCTTCTCTTTCTTGTGCTGGTCACACATGCCTCCTATATCAGTGGCAGTTTTGTGCTAGTCTTTTTGCATCCTTTAAACCCCTGACCTGTAGTGATGCCATCTAGAGATCAAGTAGGAGCTGGCCTCATCGATAAAATTAAAGCATGCATTAAATAAAAAAAAAAAAAAAAGATTTTTATATCTCTTGACAATAATTTTGACAGAGTAAATGTATTTTTTACACTGAATATATTATTCTTTAAAATATAAAGTGTTTGTGCCATGCACGTTTTCCTACAATACTACCAAATACAAAAACGTTATAAACAACAATTATAATGTGCACGTTTCTGCGAGAGTTCTTGCACCAGTCCTCGGTCCTTCATGAAAATCGGCGTGCCACCACCTCTGATAACAACCAGCCAATCAGAGCACAGCATAGTTGTACGCCTCTGCAAACCCCGCCTCACTCAAGTATTTCTCGAATATGAATGGCTCAGTCACTCTGAGAGCTGTCCGCCCATTGGCTGAGCTCTCCCCGGCTTTCAGCATTCTAATCAGCTCCGACGTGGAGAGCCGGCTCTTGGCCTTGAAGTGGCAGCATGACCTGATAATGGAGTACCTACACCAGCGTGAAAACAGAAAACAACTGTGAAACCGTATGCATATGAATACTGGTATGAAAAACTAATAGCTAACAATAATATTTCCACTGAGACGTCGGAAAATAGGTAACAAGAATGGAAAGAAGTGTGACCAAAAGCTAGTAAAACTGGAAGAAGCAGGTAAAAGTATCGTGTCTGTAGGGATAAATTATCCCTAAAGATTAACTGAAATGTTTAAACTAAATGGAAATAGATTCAATGACCATAGAAAACGTCAAAAAAATTGTTAAAAGGCTACAATGATGCAAAATATGCAAATATTGTAGTAAATGTGTGAATGATACATGGCTAAAACATTCAGGTTCTGCTTCTGATTATTAGTATACAGCCAAAGTTTACCAAGCAGACCCAAACGCTGACTGTTCAGACGTGTGAGACTGTAAAAGAAGATGCACTGAAAGTAGTTTTAATAAAAAATAAATAAATTTGCTGGTTGATGGTGTAAGAGTAGGTGGAGGCAGCCCAGTGTAGGCACACCTGAACGAAAAGACTGGATTCTTTTGGATTATTTTTTTCAACCCACATGGGGGGAAACAAAGCTCAGAAACGTCTCCTAAACAGTCACGGGCTAAAGGTTGGACATCTTTGTATAAGCTGATGATTAGTGAGTGATGCAAACTGCTGGTCTGCTGTTGCTCTTACAGTGAGTTGGAGCAGGTGTCCGGTCGTTTGAGGTGACTCCCTCTTTGGAGATGCTGCAGAAGTTCAGACGACGGGACCTGAGCAAATGGTGGGTCACCTGAAAGGTTGGAGTATACAATCTTGTCACAGAGCACACTCACTGACCATGTCAGCCAGTGTTGTGCCAAAAAAAGTGATTTCCATTGTTTGGGTTTTTTAATGTGTGTATTGATCAAGAGACTTTAGTGAACAGGAATTATAAATAAATTGAGTTTAATACATTTATCTATTCTTAAAATAACTGTTTTTGCAAAAAGGACTGTTTTCCAGTCCTTTTTGGCCCCTACAGGAATGTTGTCTGTGTTTTAAGGTGACTTGATGTCATTCATGGGGGATACACTGACATATGTTTCATACATTATAGGCCAGAAAGTCATTTATAGAAGTCTAAATATGGGAAATCACTTTTTAGCGTAACACCAGTATTGAATTATGAGAAACACACTTGTATATCAGATTTAGAAAATTTCTCTCCACCCAAAACTCCAGTAAAAGGAGAGAGACTATAAAATCCTTACATGTCACAGAACTAATGGGGAATTTCATCACCCTTTAATTTTCTTTTTTCTTTAAAAAAAAGAAAGAAGGATACTTACCTAATGTGACCATTTCATAGATGAGGATGCCAAAGGACCATCTGTTAGAAAAGTTCAAGAATGGCATGTCAGTTTTCTTGCTCTTCCTTTTACCTTACTGAGTGTAAACACAGCGAAATGTGCTGTTAGTGCAATAGTTTGGACTTCTAGCATCCAGGGATGGACTGGGACATGAATCAGTCTTTGACAACTCTGTCCATTGACGGGGATCTTTTATTCTCACAGAGGACACTCACACGTCGCTGCTCTTAGTGATGGGTCTCATGGCCAGCACTTCAGGCGCCTGCCACTTCTTAGTCACTGTATCTTCTCCCGTTGAACTGCCCTGGGTTCTCCTGCGGTGGGCCGGGCCGAACCCCCACAGCTTAGCTGTCATGTCTCCACCAACCAGAATGCTGCGGGCTCCCACGTTGCCATGGATACAGTTCTGACTGTGCAGGTAGTCCTAGAAGATGTTCAGACAATTTCAGAGTTAGTGAGCACGAGGGCCTTTAGGAGATGTCCATTACTACAAATACATAAATAAAAGAAATAAAACCATAAGCCAGACTTCACAACATTAACATCCAGAGCTTAGGGGCTGAATGTTTGCTTGGTTAACTTCTGATTTCTCAGTGAAGTCCAGTGTCCCGGCTCAAATTTGGGTGTAAAAATGTGATTTCTATGTAATGTTTTTAGTTTGAACAGGTTTTTGGCACATTTCTAAAATATGTGTTTTCTTGTTCTTATGAATGCATCTCAGATATATTTGTTTTGCACTGTGTGTAATAATTTATACTGTATTTATGCTTTCACTGAATCCACAGTTGTAGTTGCTGTTTTTAAAGTGCTTTACAAATAAAGTTTTCTTGGGAAGCAGTTTGCTCAAAGATCGTGAAGCAGACTGTTGGAAGGGCAGACAGCTGTTTAACCAACCAGAGCAGAGGCCACTTGTGCTGCCATGGTGAAGATCCTCTTCTCTGTCATGTCACAAGAAGGCTGTAAACCTGAGTTATCCTTCAGTGGGAGAAAGGTGTAAATGTGTCAGACTCGTTACATTCAGAAAGTAGACATGTTACTATAAACAATCAGTCTTAGTGAGTATTCACTTTGAAAGCTCTGAGATCTTTCCTCTCTCTTTATGGATGTTCATAATTAGCTCCTATCCTAAACCGTACACCACTAGACGAGGACAGACTGTAACTGTCAGGTTATTCAAATCTTTTCAGAAACAGCTTACGTTGCACTATACTGCCCCTCACAGGCAGATGGCTGTAATTACTTCAGTCACCATTAAGTTTAGAGTTCATAAGCTAAACATTATCCTTCTATATAATATGTGATTAATATTGTATTTATCCCGTTTACTATGTTTAGTTGGTATAGTGTTTTTTATGTTTAACCTCAAAAGGTTTTCAGCCAAACTCTTGGGTTGAATGATGTATTTTACCATTAAACTGTGACTTAATTTATTTTTCTTGTTTTGTTGCTCAATTAGCAATTTTAAACTTGAGAAACCATTACATTATAATTTGGAACTAAATACTATGTTATTGTTTTATATTTAATTGTGTTATTGATCCTTTTACTTTGCATGCACTGTGGCAATTCTTGTTACTGCACTGTAAACTTTACTCCCAGAGCATGCTCAGCGTCATGAATAACTAATAGGTTGCACTACCTGTCTGCATCTCCACAGGAAGCCCAGCAGGTCTCTCTGCTGTAGCTCTTCCACCACCATGACTAAAGGCGACTGCGCTGACATAACGCCGAGCAGCACAGGTATGAAGGGATGCGGCCCCAATCCAGACACAAAGGAAGCAAACCCCAAAAACTTCTGTTTCTCACTGCTGGTGGCTGTTTCTGGGAAAAATAAATATTTGATAACAGAGTTAGACTTAACATTTCCAGTTACTGTCAATAATTGATCATTTTTGACTTTGAAAAGCATTTTGGACACAAAAAACAGAAAACACTTGTTTGTAAGCCATTTTGCAGGTATACTTTGCAAAACCAAAACTTGGTTCAAGCAGCTCAGTTTACCTTTCAGCACCCTCAGCACGACGTTCTTGTTGTCCGTGCGTGCTCTGTAGAAGTTGACTGTGTCATTAGGGTGGATGGAGAAAGTCTGCGGCAGTGCAGCAACCTGGCTGAAGGCTTCATGATGCCTTTCTGTGGACCTCTGTGGTGCTACAGCCATCGTTGGCCTGACATTCTGCCGCACTTGTGTAACAGACATTGGCAGCTCTTCATGTTCCAGTGGGTTGATGCCAGGGGGCGCTGTTTAAGGAAAGAACAGTGGACATTAAGCAGATGTGCATGTAAAGATGAAAAAAGTTAAAATATTGATTAAATGTGCACAAAGAGACTTCTGCATGCTGGCTCACCATCAATGCCCTGCAGATGAGATCTGTGATGTTGGTGCTTGGTGCGATGACTGTGGTGGTGGTTGGTGCTATGCTGTTGCTGGTGATGCCTCTCTGTCTGTCTGTGTGATGAGCTGTGGTAGTGCTGGGCCGTTCTGACCCGTGTCCGATTACGATCACAACAATACCTCAGTATAAACAGGGGCACTAAGGTGACCAGGGTGCCGAAGAGCAGCAGCGCGGGGACGATAATAACTTCCACCTGATATTCTTTTATCGCTTAGAGGGAAACACAGGAGTTCATGTGTAAATTTCAGGTCAGATATGCACTTGTTTATTAGACTTGCAGTTTCCTCGTTGCACTGTAGAAGAGGGTGTGCAGGTTTATTTTTGCTGTTAAGCGCAGGGCATGTTAACAGGTTAAGTATGTTGGCTGTTACACCTCCTGCTGATAGAAAAGTCTACCTAGACAGTGCATCATTTTCCATTTACGCCTACGTGAAATGTTGGTATTCAGCTAAACAAGACTGTAATTTGACGAAGCGGCTTTCACCATCGATCTGTCTATTTTAAAGATAGAAGCTTGGGAAGTGGAAAACAAAGCTTGGGCCCTTCATTTATCCCTGATATGATAACGAGGTTACATTATTTCAGGGCATGCAGGCATAGAGTAATGTGATTGTTGTGTTTTGGCTTTGCTTTCTATTGCTGGCCTAACTGGCTGATAACCAGCACAGTTTCCCACAGATCTGGATTCTTTAGTGGGGTCAAGCAGGTATTGTGGGAAAGGCAGGACCTTTCCCACAATACCTGTTCATTACAAGTATGATAAAAATAAACCTTTTTATGAATTTGCTGCTGGCAGCAGCAGTCATGGTTCTAGTCTGCAGCCTCAGTGAGTCTGGTGTAGAATCTTGTGAATCAATTCTCCACCTGCTTTAAGTTGTTGTTCAGCAGACCTCCAGAGCACAACCAGGACTAATTGTCACTGATCTAGCAGATATGAAAACCTAACAGTGGAGGAGCCAGGGTCAGCTGAACTAAAGTA
>NC_137442.1:1460000-1465000 GCF_964374335.1 Astatotilapia calliptera | reverse complement strand
ACACTTGCTGCTTTGGCTACGTCTCTGCTAACATACTGATCAAACTGTTTAGCACTCCTTCATTGTTATAAATAAACCACGTATAAGTTTGCTTCTCGAAGAAAGAACTTCCTTCACTGTGAACTGTCCGTCTGTGACTAAAAGAGTATCTAATGAATACAGTATAAACATATAAATGCACAGAAATAAATGTTTGTGTGAGAGTCGTTACTGATTGCACAGTTTAGTGAAAATGGAGACGTGAAAGTGAGAAACTGGCCAGAAACAGGCGTGTCGAGTTTGTAGCATCACACTCAAAAAGACAAGAGGCTGTAACTGCTGCCAAACGTGCTCCAACAACTTGCTGAGCAAAGACTGAACACTTGTGTACACGCTACACATTTTTACACTTTGTTATTTTGGGGGATTTGGAGACAAAAAATGAACTGAATCCATTTTGACAACAGGCTGCAACATGTTTCCAGTGATGATTTTGATCCATGACGCAGTTCGTTGTTGTTTTTGTCCTTTATGGTCACATTTGTGTTTGCAAACATATTTTTCACAGTAAGCTTCAGTGGTTTTACTAAGAATAACTCATGTGGGCGGGAAAGCAGCTTTCCATTCTGGGAGTTGTTTTTAATCTTCACTGATGACGAATGATGATTTCATACTTCAAAATAACAGGAACTATTAGTGTTTATTAACCACAAAATACCAAATATGTGACGAGGAGGTTGGTGTTTGCTGGAAGAACATCTGTATGTGGTCAGCCAGCTCAGGTCCTGCTGTGAGCGCAGATAAAAGCTGCGGTCAGAGCCGATGCATTTGCAGGTATCTGAGTGTTGATCAGGATGAGGGTGGATATCTGCTGCTGCCTCTTTGTCCTTGCTCTGGGCTGTAATCTCACTGCAGGTAAGAAAGGCATTAAAATAATCCACCTCCTGCTTCTTCAGCTGGAACAGTTACCATGTTTCATCCACTGCGGCAGGTCTGCTCACTTTATGGTGGAGATCAGTTTGCATAGTTGAAGCTTTATTATTTGAATGTTTTTGAATCTAAACATTTACACTGTGGAATCCACATCCTTTTGTGTAAGACAGTGAGATTAATTAAGAATAATTTGTACTTGAAGCTCAATCTGTTGAACTTCGTGTTCACACGTTGATTCCCTCAAAACCTTTCCTTTGAAAACTGTTGTAAATACACGAGCTGTGTGTGGTTAATGTCCTCAGTGCAGCACCTACCTTTCTGCTGGAGGAGACAGCCATGAGAGCACAGGGTCTGCACGTTAGTGTCATCTCCACCCAAAGGCCTCTGTGGTTTTAGCATGAATTCTCTCCCTGGTAGATGTGCATCTTTAGTTTGCTCTGTGAAGCGTGATCATGGCTGGATTCTCCAAAGCAGGAAGCCACAGACTTACTCTCTGTCATATGTTTTGGGCTTTGAGAAGAAACATTAGAAGAGACAGACAAAAATGTAGCTTCCCTGGATGTGTAAAGCGCTGTACAAATACAGGCTTTTTACCATTTACAAACAATAATTCGTCTGTCAGTGAGCAGGAAAAGATCTGGGAGGTGTTTTTACACTTCACTGATGACCATGATTTCATTCCCCAACATAACAGGAACAATTAGTGTTTATTAACCACAAAATATCAAAATATACCATGAGGTGTTTGATAGGAACATCTATATTTGCTCAGCAGCTGAGTTCCTGTTGTGAGTGCAGATAAAAGCTGCGCTCAGAGCCGGTGTACGTGCAGGTATCTGAGTCTCTGCAGGTACAATGAATTAATCCACCTGCTGCTTCTTTAGCTTTAAGCCTTATTATCCTTCAGTGTTTCCATTTTATCCATCAGAGCTTCAGCCACTAATACATGACTTTATATTAAAATAAATAAATTGAAAAACAGAAGCTTTGTTTTTTAATTTAAACATTTACAACCTTCAATCCACAGCCTGTAAGACTTTTATCAATAAGAAAAACTGAATAATTGTCAGAAATTCTTTATATGAACTTTGTGTCTATGCAACAATTTTCAATGAAAAGATCGTGAGTGAACTTTCCATCAAGAACACAAACTGTGCGTGGTCAAAATAGAGACCAGTGGATAAAGTAATGCAGTAATGTACAGCTGCATTAAAAATAATGCTTCTTCTGCAGGAATCAAACATAAAATAATCAGAGACAAGGAGTCCTTCACTCTGCGCTGTCCCCTCTCTGTGGAGGGTAAGGTGACGTGGAGCAGAGAGAGTCATGGAAGCAAAGCTGCCGTACTCACGACCGACGGCGACGTGGACGTACGACACAGCGAGGACACGCGATTCGGGTCGTTGCCTGATAAGTCGCTGGTCATCCTGAAGCCGACTCTCTCAGACTCTGGGAGATACCTGTGCAATAACGAACCAGCGGTGCAGCTGACAGTGATCTCTCCAGGTAACACCTTGATCCAGCACAGAGTTCAGTCTGACTGTGCTGCAGTCATCGGATTTAAGCGTTTCCCTGCTGTAATGATGAACACTGATGTTTTATATAAGCTCGTCCGAAATATTTCAACATTTCGGATCACAAAACATTTTTTGATACTGCATACTTTGTGATTTTGTTCTAATGTAATTGTTTGAACCTGACTTTATTACATCTTTCAACTGTTCCACACAGGAGGGCGAGAGACGTCTACGATGACCGCAGCAGAACGAGACGTGGCAGGTAGGAACATAAATCTGAGCCCTGAACTGTTTGTTTCTGATGCTGGTTTTGCACAGAGGAGCGTAAATGAAGGCTGTGATCCTGAGTGTTATGCAGGGAGGACGCTCAGAGCCCAGCTCTGATTGCTGCTCAGTCCTCTGAAGGGTGGCCCTCCGGTCAGGTGAGCTGCACCTGTTATCAGCAGCTCACCTCTAAATCTATGCAATTTAGTGGCCTGGGCAAGTCGTCCACAAAGATCAAAGATCTTGCAGGAAAAAGCTGTCTCGCAGGCTGGAGGATCGGGCCCCGATGCTGCGATAGCGTCTGCTGGATGGGAGGAGGGAGAAGAGTCCGTGTGAGGGGTGTGAGGGGTCACGCACGATGCAGGAGGCCTGACTGATGCTTGTGAAAGATGCCCTGTAGCAGAGGGAGAGACGTTCCAGTGATCTTGGCAGCTGCATTGACGATCCGACGTAGCTGGCTGAGGTCGCCGACTTTGCAGTTTCCTGAACCACACAGAGATGCAGCTGGTCAGGAGCTCGCTATGGTGCTCCTGTAGAACATGGTGAGGGTGGGAGGAGGGAGGTTGGCCCGTTTCAGGCGTCTCAGGAAGTGGAGGCGCTGCTGGGCCTTTTTGGTGATGGAGATGGTGTTGGTGGTCCAGATGAGGTCGTCTGAGATGTGAACTCCCAGGAACTTGGTGCTGTTAACAGTCTCTACGTGGAACCGTGGATGCTGAGTGGTGTGTGGGTGGAGCGAGTCTACCTGAAGTCGACAATCATCTCCTTGGTTTCGTCCACATTCAGTGACAGGTTGTTCTTGCTGCACCAGAACTCCAGCTGCTGAACCTCATCTCTGTACACTGACTCGTCGTTGCTGCTGATGAGTCCAACCACGGTTGTGTCATCATCAAACTTGATGATTGGTTGGAGCTGTGTAGGGCGGTGCAATCGTGTGTCAGTAGCATGAACAACAGTGGGCTGAGAACACAGCCCTGAGGAGCTCCTGTGCTCAGTCTGATGGTGCTGGAGGTGTTGTTGCCGATTCGGACGGACTGAGGCCTCTCTGACAGGAAATCTAGTATCCAGTAGCAGAGAGAGCTGCTCAGTCCCAACTTGCTGAGTTTGTCAAACATTTTTTGGGGAATAATGGTGCTGAATGCTGAGCTCAAGTCCATGAACACCATTCTGACATAGGTGTCTTTCTTGTCCCGGTGGGAGAAGGACAGGTGAAGTGGAGTGGAAATAGCATCCTCGGTCGACCTGTTCGGCCAGTATGCAAACTGCAGTGGATCCAGTGAGCAGGGGAGGTTGCTCCTCATGTGTGCCATGTCTCTCGAAGCACTTCATGATGATGGGGGTCAGGGCGATGGGACGGTAAGCATTCAGGCAGGATACTGAGGATTTCTTTGGCACCGGGAAGATGGTGGTGGACTTGAAGCATGCTGGGACGATCATCTGGCTCAGTGAGGAGGCTTTCTTTGCTTGTGTGTTGTTCAGTGCATCAAACCGTGTGTAGAACTTGTTCAGCCCCTCAGGAAGTGTGGCATCTCCATCACAGCTGCTTGGTACAGGCTTGTACTACGTGACAGCCTGAATGCCCTGCACGATCTCTTTTTAACTCACAAGACAATCCTTTTGTCTCACTGTTATTAGAGTTATTTATAATAATAATAATAAGTTTGTCACGGTTTGCACTGGCAGGGAGGGAGGAAGAAGACCCAAATGAAGACACTTGAAATGAAACTATAAGTTAACAAAAGACGAGCTGTTTATTTGTGGCTGGGAAATATGAGTATAAAATAAAGCAAAGGTGAGCAGGACGAAAGCTAAATGAAAACCTAGACTGGGAAAACTAAACTGTGGTAACTATGATGACGGATATGAGCATGATTCTGACCAGGAACGTGTGAGAAACTATAACGAGGAAGAAATAAGAACACGAGGCATGAACACTAAGCTGAGGAGAATCATGAAATACATGAATGTGATGGGAGGAAAACAGACGAGCTGAGAGAGAATGAAAGAAAACACACAGACTAAACACATACAGGAGTGAATCAGGGGGAACATCACAGGGCAAGCAAAACTAAAAACGACGAACATGGAGGTCTAAGGAGCTTCTCTCATCCGAGAAGCTTCTTCAGGTCACTCTTTGAGAAGGCCAACGTTCACATGTTGGACAGAGAGGACAGATGGTTTGAAAGAGGAGTGAAAGAAGCATCTATGTCCACTGTGAGCGACCATCTTTGAACAGAGGCGGGGTTTACGACACCAACTCTCTGCCATCTATAATCCAGTTTTGAGATCCTCCCCAGACGCCTGAACGCC
>NC_137442.1:1437500-1455000 GCF_964374335.1 Astatotilapia calliptera | reverse complement strand
TTTAGATTGTCATCACAGTCATTTCTTCAGTTTTTCCATAAACAGCTTTTTCTAAAAACTCCCTTTGTTACGAGTCAGTGGTCAGGAAACTAAAAATGGAAGCGTCCTTGGATGTAAGTCTTACATGATGAGAAATATGATTTCATACTGAGCTCTAACAGGAACTTCATCAGTGCTCATCAACCACAAAAGAAGGCCGGCCTGTACGGGAGGATCAGCTGAGTTCCTCTTCCAGCAGAGATAAATGCCGGTCAACCTTCTGCAGATATCCGAGTCGTGACCATGATGAGAGTGAATATCTGCTGCTGCCTCTTTGCCTTTTTTCTGGGCTGTAACATCACAGCAGGTAAGAACATCTCAGAGTTTCATTCAGATAATCCAGCAGCCGTTTTTTATATATCAGTATTAACCGGTGTATTTGTATATGTTGATCTCAACATGAAATACATCAGACTTCAAACCCATTTACACCTTGGGAATATTTGAGATATTTGACTGGAAAAGAAAATCTATTAAGCTCAGTAGAGATGTGTTCAGGGTCAAAGTTGAGTTTGGGTTTAACTTCGGGATCACACAGTTGTTTTAAAAGCATCTTTCAAGACAAAGCAAGAGCCAGTGTAGGTACATATATACAGTATATATAATGTATATATGTCTCTTGCAGGAATCAAACATGATATCATCAGAAACAAGGAGTCCGTCACCCTGCGCTGTCCTCTCCCTGTGGAGGGTACGGTGACGTGGAGCAGAGAGAACAAAGGAAGGATAGTTGACATACTCACCGCTGATGGTAACAGCGAGAGAAGACTCATCAATGACACACGATTCATGTCATCAGCTGATAAGTGGCTGATCATCCTGAGGCCTGCTGCGTCAGACTCTGGGAGATACCTGTGTAATAACAAACCAGCGGTGCAGCTGACGGTGATCTCTCCAGGTAACGTCACACTTTGTCACTGTTGTTCTGTTTGTGTCTGTTTTCAAAGATCAGGTTCTCTTCAGGGCCTGTGGGAATTAAACAGCACGAGCGCACACCTCCATCACTTTAATGGGTTAAATAACAGTCCTGCACATAGATGGCACATCAGGGTCAAAGTTTAACCAAGATTAGTTTTTATAACCATGAAAAAGTAACATGAGTGAATTCAGTTAACTTTATTAATGTTATCCTTTTACAGGACAATCAGCTTCTACACCCTTTCCAGCAAACGCAACATCAGCACCACCCACAAACTCAGGTATCACTGAAATCACAAAGTTTCACAGATTATTGAACATAATCAGAGTAAAGCGAGTCTCTGCCACCACAACACCAGCTGTTTTATGTCCAGTTCAAAGAGAATGATGTCAGAGATTTTAATCTGTTTGATCTTAATTTGTAACTAAAGCTGTCACACGCTGTGATAATATAGAACAATACACGTTAGAGTATTTCTCTGAAAACCAAAATCTAAAGTTAAGTTATGTTGATGACGTGTACAAGCTTGACTGTCCCACCACAGACTGGGTCTCAGCTCTCGACAGTTCATCACTTTTAAAAATGCTCTTTTGTTTTCTCTTCCTTTCCTCTGAAGACCAGCAGCTGCTTCTTGGGTTGATTTATGGAACAGCTGCTTCATTCATCTGCATCATCATCATCATCATCATCGTTGCATCTGTTTTTTACCCAGCGAGGAGCGGGTCCAACAAACAAGGTGAAGAAAGCCTGAGACACACGAACGGGAGAATTTTTAAAATCCAGTGATAAACACAATTATTTCACAGAATGTAACACGTACTTCTTTAATTCAGTTTTATTTATACAGAGCCAAATCACAACAAACTGCTTTGTACTGTAAGGTAGACCCTACAATAATACATACAGAGAAAACCCAACAATCATATGAGCCCCTATGAGCAGCACTTTAGTGACAGTGGGAAGGAAAAACTCCCTTTTAACAGGAAGAAACCTCCAGCAGAACCAGGCTCAGGGAGGGGCGGGGCCATCTGCTGTGATTGGTTGGGGTGAGAGAAGGAAGACAGGATAAAGACATGCTGTGGAAGAGAGACAGAGGTTAATAACAGATATGATTCAATGCAGAGAGGTCTGTTAATACATAGTGAGTGAGAAAGGTGACTGGAAAGGAAAAACTCAATGCATCATGGGAATCCCCGGCAGCCTACGTCTATTGCAGCATAACTAAGGGAGGATTCAGGGTCACCTGGTCCAGCCCTAACTATATGCTTTAGCAAAAAGGAAAGTTTGAAGCCTGATCTTGAAAGTAGAGATAGTGTCTGTCTCCTGAATCCAAACTGGAAGCTGGTTCCACAGAAGAGGGGCCTGAAAACTGAAGGCTCTGCCTCCCATTCTACTTTTAAATACTCTAGGAACAACAAGTAGGCCTGCAGAGCGAGAGCCAAGTGCTCTAATAGGGTGATATGGTGCTACAAGGTCATTAAGATAAGATGGGGCCTGATTATTTAAGACTGCTGACAGAGAGAATATTATTAGGATATGTAATTAACCTTCCTCTCGTGTTAGCTTTCTGTTATCATCTCTTATGTTAGCGGGTCGGTTTTGACCCGTGAATTAAATCAGCTATAAAATATACTAAAAACAATAAGTTATCATCCAATTTGTTTCTCATCTCTTGGTTACCTTGTTAGGCTTCCTTATCCATGAAAATGTTGGTTTTAATACCTTTGGCGTGGGCCTCTGGGTCTTTTTTTGTCACTATACCCCTCGATTTCAATTAAAAAAAACTGTAAAATTAACCTCAAGAGAATCATATTAATAAATAAAAGTTTTCTGTGTTACCTGAGTATTACTGAGGGGTATAGGACACATCTCTTAAATAAATCTGTTTTATTGATTTTTTTCATTTTAAGATTAATAACTAAAATGACATCTATGGTGTTACGGGTCAATTCCGACCCATAGACATTTACATCAAGAAAAGACAAAAAAAGTTTTTTTTTTCAGCAGTAGACCTTTAATATAAACTGAAAAAAAGAAAAAGTCCTCTCCTCCTTTGTTTTGGTTATAGCCGTGGGTAATTGTGGGCTTTTTATCACTTCCCAATGATACAGCTTCACCTCAGTTTCCTTTGTGAAGTTCTTGTCCGAGGTCATATCTGGTAAAAAATAAAATAAAATATCACAGCTGATATTGTGATCCTGCAGTCCAGTGGTCATATGGAGGACCACACATTTTCATTGTTTCTTCTCAGGGGTGCCACTCACAGCTTTGACTGTGAAAATCTGTACATTCCAGGCATAGTTGGTTTTTGCATCACAGGCTTCCCAGATTTTTCTGCCGTTTTTCCCTTGCTTACTGGGTATATATTGCCGGAAGGGGCATTTTCCTCAAAAAGTGGACAAGACGTTCATCCACTGTCACTGGCCCTGGGATGAACATCAGTGGTAGAAGCTGCACCCATCTCTCCCAGACATCCCTGATGGGAGCAAGCTTGTCAGACCTCGGTCTGGTCTCTCTGTTGTCAAATCTGAGGACTCTTGAATCAAAATGATATCAAATGTGTGAAGTGACATCGTTGCCCAGAAAATGTTTCTGCCTGTCGATGCATCCCATAGACGATCAGTGGCCTCATTGCAGCATCTGTACACTCCAGCAAGAAGAACACCAACGAAAGCATCCAGGTATTCCTCATCATGTCGCCATGGACTTTTTTTTCTTTCAAGGTTTATCATAGTAATGATGATTCTTTCTAGTGACAATGGCATAAATATCTCAAAACATCTCTTGATGTCACTGACTTTGGTCAGAGCAAACCTTGTGATTCCAGGGGTCATTTTGATGACATTTGCAGCAGCTGCCCTGCCATGTACATCATGAGGTACTGAGCTCCAAAAGATCTTACCATTTTTGGACTTGAATCTTTCAGCAGGGGTAGCTTCAGCACCAGCGACCTCCACCTCTGATCAGATGTGTCTGTGTCTTCTGGATGATAGTCCACATTGCCTTCCTCCTTAGAAACCTGCCCATCTGAATCGCTATGCTGCTCTGTGTCCTCTCCTTCATTTTCACCAAAAATATGATCCTGAACTTAGCTCACTGTGAATCTTCTTCTCATTTTTTGTATGCTGCAAATTGTAAATGTGCACTCTGGAAGTCAAATGGCCACTCAAATAGTGAATTCACCTCACATGCCCGTGTTTATTTTGTTTTGTTTTTGTGCGGGTATACTGCAAAAAACATGCAAAATAAGAATCCCCTAAAGCTCATATGATTAGGAGAGGCGCTTGCTGTAAGCGTTTTAGCTGACAGTGCACTTATGATTTCAGTTTTGGCTTTAATTATTGCTTTATACTCATAATATTATACCTGGGTCGAAACCGACCCTAACAACACAAAGGTCATAATTTCAACTAGGGCATTTTATAATTTAGTGAAAATATTTTTTTTTGTTTTATTTTGTAGAAATAGAGGTTCCTGACAAAGTCAAAAAGCCTTGATACAATAAACAAATGTATGTGATTTTTTTATGCATTTGAAATTTAAAATGGGTCGGTGCCGACCCTAACACGAGAGGAGGGTTAAAACACCTTTTCAATGCTTCGTTTGCAACATAGAAGCTGCGATGATGTGTCCAGATTCCCTCCTCTGTCCTCTCGCTCACGCCTCTCTTGGAGTCGATCACTAACATTCAGGTTTTGTTCACTTTGGCAGGAAGTGAAAGAAAAGAGCACGTCTATCATTACATAATAGATGACGTCAGGTTAAAGGCTGAAAATGGTGAGAAATACTTTGACTACCTTGCACTGCATTACAGTGTTGCTATAGTTCCCACTGAGACGTGGATTTTATTCATTATTTATTATTTTATAAAGTGATAAATTTAAATGTTTAAGCATTTAAACGAACATAGTTTTGCGTCATCTTACGATTTCTGCAGTTAGTCTTTGTTTTTCTTTTATATGCAGGTTTTCCTGACTCGCTCTCTTCCATTTATTTATTTATTTATTGAAATTAATGATTTATTGAGGCTCCAAAAACATTTATCATTGAGCATTAAAACAGAGAAAGTAGAATAAAAGAAAAAATAGAAAAGTCACACAGGCTTGACACAGTGTGACGACACCAATGTTAAACAACAACATTTTCATCTTCAAAGTCAACATAAAGCCCAAATATATCACAACTTCACCAATACAACATAAAAATATCCAATATAATATATAATCACGCTCTACATACACATATATTCTACAAATACGTATTTATTTGTATGTAAATATACAAACACTCCTGTTGTTATTGTTGTATTTTCTTTATCCACAGCTCCGTCACAGACCATTAGAACCACTGGATAAAGCATCTGCAAATAGCAGCCACCACCTGCACGGCTCACCTGAGAGACACCTGTAAAAGCAATTTTTAAAGCTGCTGTAAAAACATAAAATAGATATTTAACAACAGTTATATCAGGCATGTTGTGCACTTTAAATAACAGCTGCATTATTTTGTTTAAATGATCATATTTACAGTGACAGGACTGTGTGAATGATTGTATTTTCTATCAGTAAATCTTCATTTCTTTAGATTTTATATATTTAAGTCTTTTGCATGTTTATTTTTTATTTTACAAATCATATGACAGTTTTGATCATCTAACTGTTACCTGATATTATAACTCTGAAAATATCCAGTGAATGTTTTAGAAAGAAAGTTGATTTCTCTGCTGACTTTGAAAAGTGAGCTGTTTATTTGGCCAAATACCAACATGAAACTGAACAGGCACGTGCAAAACGTAGGCGAGAAATAATCCAAACATGAGCATGAACCCTAACCTGAACAGCTGCAACAAAACTCTGCACGCTGACGTGACTCGACGTGGAGAAACAGGCGACCCGACACTGAACGAGGACGACAAAGGACTTAAATACACAGAAGGGTGATGAGGGCAGTGGGAACACCTGGGGAGGCACAGCTGACACAAATGATCAAGACGCCTCAGGGAAAAACTAAACACACTGAACATGAGCCGTGTCCCAAAACGTCGGCTGCATCCTTCGGAGGACCTTCGCGGTCTACGTGGGCCGGGTCCTTCAAAGACCGAGAAGGCTGGAGGTACGAGGCTGTGAAATGGGACGGTCCAGCCTTCAGATCTGCGTCACCGCTGTGTCGGTGGAGTTTAATAAACTCAGCCGTCTGCTCCTTGATATCTAAAATATAACACTGGTGTAAATTCTCAACTCTCTCACACTTCTGTTTAATCAGTTTTCAGTTTGACGTTTATTCAGCTGTGTGAAAACCCCGGAGGAACCCACCCGATGGATTAATAAAGTTTGATTTAATCTAATAATCGAATAACTTTGTTCTCAGCCAAACCGATTTACTCACGAACAAATAAAACAGAAAAAAGCCAAACAATAACATTTTTCAATTATCCGAGTGACTTATATGTCATGTTTAACCTGAGTAGTGAAAGACAGCGGTGGGTCTGAAAACGATGAAGCCGGGGGTCCACTGCTCTCTCTGCTCTAGTGACCCTTGACCTCCCGGTCAGCTATCGAGCTGGTGGGTCACAGACGTCTCCGAAAACGTCGGAGCGCTTTTGCAAATATGCGATATCTTGATAAACCGAGCAGATATTTGATGTTTACACAGCTACATTCTCACCTGAAAATATGTTAAAAGTTTATTTTGTGACCCAGAAAGATTAATATGAGTAATTTTAAAACTTAGTAGCGGCCGCCATTGTTGGAAACTGGAGTTTGGCTGGGCCGCGCTATGAATTCTGGGATATGGTGGGCCGTGAAGCAACACGACCACAGACGCTTGACAGTTAGAACATGGAAGACGTGGAGAGACTAAGGCACAGGCATAACTCAGAGTCAACACTGAGGACAAGACAGACCACACAGAGGACAGGAAAAGACTCGTAAATCAGGAGACGCATGAAACAAACTAAATCCCAACTAATAATAACAACATGAGAACTTAACGTATTCCCAATAAAACATAAGGAACAATGACTTTCTGTCCCATACCATGTTTGCATGTGTTAGCTGTTTGCTAACCCAAAGCCTGAATAGTTGCTTATATGTACATGTTAGCTTGCCAGCTACAGCAGGCAACTACCTGTGTATCAGTAACCTCTTTACCTGGTAGGTGAGTAGTGGCCTGTAACCTGCAACAAAATTATTTAGATAAAAGCAATAATTTTGTTGTTACCATCAAAACATGAGGTCTAAATGTGACGTGAATTTCTTGTTAGGTAAGAAGGAAACGTAAGAAGCCACCGTCTTTATTTTTATTTTCATGCTGTGATGTTTTGCTGGTGCAAGTTTCCAGTTCCTCACTGTGTCACCATTAGATGCATGTTGTCTGTGTTTGTCTGTGCAGACAGCTGCGGAGAAGTTTTTCTGTTGAAGCATTTAAACTTTAAACAAAGTTCTGATGGATGCAGAGTTGGTCTAAAACCTCATTTGTATTCACTATTGCAAAATAAAATTACCTTAGTTTAGCTTTTTTGTATTTGCAACTTTAATACCTGTGCAGGAGCGCGTCATGGAAGGCCGGTGATCTCTGGGTTTCCCCACAGGCCTCCATCTGAGTCTTAGAGTGAATGTTGGAAAGAGAACTCGGAAATGTGCTGTGTGTGTGTGTGTGTGTGTGTGTGTGTGTGTGTGTGTGTGTGTGTGTGTGTGCGTGTGTGTGTGCGTGTGTGTGTGCGTGTGTGTGTGTGTGTGTGTGTGTGTGTGTGTGTGTGTGTCACTGCCCGTCCACTCACAGTAAAACTACACTGATAAAACGGCCTCACAGACATTTGCAGTCACAGTTTGGGTGTTTTTAGCATCTGCTCTGACTTCCTGTTTCATCACTTCTGCTTCCCTCACTGCCAAACTGTGTCATCGTCACTCTGATCCAATCATCTTCTTCTCTGCCGTCTGTGAGTCACTCAGTCACAAACAAGAGACATTATGAAACCTTTATTTTGTCTGTACACAGCCCCATCCCATAATTATCCCACATATCTCCTTTCTCTCACATCAAACAGAGCTTCAGTCCTTCAGCCACAGTGCAACAGGCAGCCGTGTCACCAGGAGCTCTGATATTATATAGAATTGTAACGTTTTTTGTTTGTGGAATTAAAATCTAAGCGCAGAGAATGTGGAGAAGCTGAAAAAGCTCAAATTCATTGTTTACACTTTGTCTTTCAAAGACAATCACACCAATGTTGTTAAACATGTTGGTTTTCATGCGGCACAACTGTGACACATATTTGTTAAAAATGATTGAAAACTAATATATTATTATGTTAACAAGCAAGACTGGTGCTGCAAATAATACAAGAGAGCAACACTGCAGAAAACTGTCCATCCTTCCACAGCAGAGTTAGTACTCTCACATAACTCTGTTATAATCTATTAGAATTCCAGGACCATGGACAGCGTTACGGCTGTGCAGAATTACCTGCATCTGAAAATCCTCTCTCACTTTGTGACTGTGTGGCAGACAAAGCCACACTTACCCCACGCAGGCCACAGGTGGATGTATCTACATCTGTGTGACAGCAGTTTGTGCCTGTGTGGTGCCAATATGGGTTTTCTATGGACAACCATCATTGGATGAAGTTGTTTTATTAAAAATAATTAATCTGTGAGTGAAAAAGGCACAGATAGTTTAATTCTTTGTAGTCAAAGGAGCTTGCAAAGAAAAGCGTCTGGACTTCTTTAAGTTGCTTGAAGACGTTTCACCTCTCATCCGAGAAGCTTCTTCAGTTCTAAGGTCAAATGGTGGTAACAATATAATAATAATGAGAGCCGACGAGTCTGTCACTCTGGACTGTCCTCTCTCTGTGGAGGGAAAGGTGACAAACTCACAGTACACAGGAGAAATCTGCTCTCTCTTTCTAGTCCCTGTCAGGACTCTTGCTGCAGCATTTTGGATCAGTTGAAGGCTTTTCAGGGAGTTTTTAGGACTTCCTGATAATAATGAATTACAGTCGTCCAGCCTGGAAGTAATAAATGCATGAACTACACTACTGGTCAACAGTTTTAGAACACCCCAATTTTTCCAGTTTTTTATTGAAACTATGCAGTTGTTTCAGTTTTGTCAACAGTTACAGGTAATAAGAGAAATCATGGCTCTGCTCCTGTGAAAAACACTCTCTGCTCACGATTCCTAGTGACACCAAACACCAAAGCAGTCCTGTATACTAGTGAGGTTTTTCAAACATGATCCACGCTGTACTGATGAGTTTGACTCAACAATCCAGTGTCAACTGGAGCTCAGCCACACTGCTAAATTGATGCTGAGAGCAATCAGCTGTAGCTGGTGATGGCTGGTGAGCGACAGGTGTGGTTACCTCCAGCGTGGGAAAATCTTCCCGGTCAAATGATCACTCAGTGCCCAAATATCCGGGGGACACAAACATCCCACACTAAAACAACAGAGGAGATCACGCCATGATTTCAAGCTCACCATCTTGTTCTCTTTTTTCCCGAGGTAGTTCTGGTACCTCAGGAAAAAAGGTACCCCCCCCAACTACCTCCCTCCTCCTCCCGCTCCATCACACCGCCACACATTCAAGGCCTTGAGATGCAGGCGTGTCACTGAGGTGCAGGGGAGGGATTCCCCCCTCTGTCCCTTTCTCCACATTTCTCACACTCTCATATCACATACATATAGGGCCTTGGGGGTGGGCACGTTATACGGCAGTCTCTGTATTCAACATCACCTCTGGCACAAATTTTAAATGCACATAGACATTGAGGGTTCTCAGGAGAGAGTTCTCTGCTGCTCTCTGGCAGGAAGCACCATGCCCTCTCATGTTTTAAATGTGTGCACTGCAACCTTTCTGTGTGTCTCCACGTTGGGTGAGTGTTGAGTTTTTGCATATGTGTGCATGAGGGTGGGAATGCATGTTTGTGTCTGTGTGTGCCTGTTCGTCTATGTGTCAGATCAGGTTTTAGACTCCACCTCTCTGAGAACATCTCAGGCTCTCCCAGGTGTGGGGGCCTATCTCCCCCCACCACATTCCCTGCTGGTGGCAGATGCCCTCAACCGTCGGCTGCAGCTCAAAAGCTGCAGCCCTGCAGGAACGACAGCCGTGCATAGAAGCTAGTCAATAAATATGATGAAAAGCATGAAAATGTCTTTGGGTCTGCCGTGGTTTGTTTACAGTGGTAATGCCAGGCTTGTAGTTGGCTAAGTGCTGAACTCCCTGCCATACCTGTCATCAGCTGCTGTTGCTGAAGTGGTCTTCAGTCTTCCTCTTGTATACTGCCTTGGCCAGCTCAGATCTAGCTGCACTGTACTGCATACTGTCACCGGATCTAAAAGCGGCGTCACGTTGCTTCAGCAGGACCTGGACCTCTTTACTCATCCAGGGTCTCTGGTTGGAATACACCCGGAGACGTTTGTCCACAGTGACACTTTGTGTGCTCTTCGAGGTTCTGATGTTAAATACACAACTGTGACCATGATGACAGTAAACCTGCGAGGTATATAGATGGGTCAGTTCAGTCAGATATTCCAAATCCAGGGAACAGTGTCTGTCTACAGTCTTTATGTTCTTGCATCAGCTGTCTTTGATGTAGATGCATAAGCCCCTCCTTTGTTCTTACCAAAGTGGCTCTCATGACGGTGGACCGTGCCGCATGCTAACTCAATCGCTGAGTCCGGAGCTGATGGCTGCAGCCAAGCCTCTGTGCGTAGTATAATGCTACTGTTGGCTGCAGTCTCAGTTCATCTATTTTGTTGGTTGTGGACCTGACGTTGGAGAGCAAAATACTCAGAAGCGGTGGCTTAAGTGGTTGTTTCTTTGCTCTTTCGTGTCCTTTGTTTACTTCTCCTCTTGGGTTTGCCACTGGGAAGAACCAACCACAGAGACCCTGGAGTTCTTATTATGTCCTCCGGAATGGCGTGGAAGTGGTGACAGTGCGACGTGATATTGTTTGCAAAGTGTAATTCCAGTCCTGACGACTGTGAGTAGATTCCACTCGACACACAGTAGAAAAAAAACACTCATAAATATACACGTAGAACATATAAAAGCACCAAACGTGAGCCGCTGTGTTTATGTGTGCCGCCAGCTTGAAGGTCAGCAAGTATCTGGCGTCGCCTCCAGTAATCTTCCCCATATATTCATGGTATCATCAGCTTCATCCCTCTGTAGTTACTGCAGTTCTGAAAACCTTACCTGTGCTTGACAAACAGAATATTTAGTGGATTTTAAAAAGTATTTTTGGCCCACTCTCTGTAAACTGTAGAGATGGTTGTGTGGAAATCCCAGCATTTCTGAAACTCTCAGATCAGCCCGTGTGGTCAGGCTGTAGCTGTGTTAGCGTCATGGTCTGGTGAATGCCGGTGTTTTTCCACTATCTGCCACGACTCCTCTGGAGTCTGACTCGTCTCTCAGGGGAGCCGCACCTGGAGCTGATTTCCTCGGCAGTATTTAAGGTCAGCTGGGACAACAACTCTCTGGACGGTTGTCTGTTAACCAGTTTGTGTCCATGAATTGCTTACCTCACCGCCTACAGTTTACTTTCTACCTGGATGCTGGACATAGCTGCTGAATTCTCCACTCTTAGTCTGGTACGGGCTCCCTTTATGGTATCACCTACCTCAGGAGTGTCCGCTGTCATAGTAGCTTCGTTATTTCATGTGTTAATCCTCACTCGCCTGTTCATAGTGAGGCACTCATAGTGAATTCATACTGAATGTACGATCTCTCCCAGCATTACTCATAGTTATGTTGTATTTTGTGTGTTCCCTGGTGCATAGCCCTGCCCCCCTCATTAGTCTCTTGTAAGTAGATGCTGTTAATTCACCTTGTACATAGTCACTGTTTTACGTTCACAGGCACTGTGTACAATCCCACAGCGGCTGGTGTCTGAGTTTTATCTGTTCTGTGGGTCCACTCTGCCTCGGACGGCCTGTGTCGTGACAGTTGGGGCCTCATGAAGCTCACAAACCACTGTCGTTTGAGCTGAATGGTAAAACTAGCTATAGTATACATCAATGAACTCTTCTGGAACTTCACAGAGTGAGAAACAAATGTGACAGTGCAGTGGTTTCATCTACTCTGGTGTAAAAATAGTCGACACTTACAGACCACATTAGCAGCAGATCTCATGCACTCATGTTTACACAGACTCTTCACAGACAGGAGTCACAAAGAAAACCATCTAAAGGAATGTAAATTAAAAAGATGTGTAATTTGTTGCACACTTGGACAAATGACACTTCCAGCTGTGCATGAGAGGCGTGGATGAAGACACAGAGGCTGGACCAGGCGGAACCTGAAGGTGGTGAGTCGTTTTCTTTACTTGCTCATTTGCTCTGCAACTGCAAATACCAAACACAAGCCCTTCAGTTTAGTGCAGCTGCTCTCTGCGGCTGTCTGTGCACTAAAACACACAAACAGGACCCCAAAGCTGCCTGTTTCAGTGCCTGCATGAGTGTCACCCATGGGACCAAAATATTCCAGCTGGATTGCCAGTGAGCACAGTATGTGTCACAAACAGAGATGGGCAGTAACACGTTACTGTAATCTGATTACTTTTTTCAAGTAACGAGTAAAGTAAGGGATTACTATTGCAAAAACAGTAATTAGATTACTGTTACTTTCCCATAGGAACGCTGCGTTACTGCGTTACTAAAACCGTGATTTTTTACGAGAATGTCTCACGACAGTGACGTAAGCGAGTGCGCCGTTCGTGACAACAGCTGTGTGCAGATCAACAATGGATAATATATCGATTGTGGGAGAGAGTATGAGCGTGCAGCGTTTAAAGCGTGGAAGTACTGACCTTACTTTGAGTTTGATTCCATAAAATGTGACAAAAACATTAGTGTCCGCTGTGCATGGGAAGAAAACTTCTCTTTACAGCGAAAAAACCCCTAAACTTCCAACAAGCACCGAGTAGCTACGACGTAATGGGAAGCTCACAGAGAAACTCGCGGATTCTTCCACTGACCGCGGCACACCTGCACCAGGGTAAACCTCCGCCTACCCCACTCCTGCTTTACAGGTGAAAATAGAGCAACAGGACCGCTGAGTCTTTGACTTTATTTATTTTCTGCTGTGTTTTACTTGCATCTATTTGAAAGACTGAGTGTAAACACAAAAAATATTTTATTTTATGTGCTGGAATGTGCAGAAAATAGGTTCAAATGTTAAACTAATTTCTTCCAGTCAGAGAATGTTGCAGATAATTAAATCTTTGCTTGATGCATAAAGTTAAAAGATTAAAACTAATAAACAGACTTTTCCATTTGATTACATTTTGTATGATGGATTATGCAGAAAAAGTAGAATTGGGCTAAAAGATCTATCGCTTTATCGCCTCTTCAGGTTGTAAATCCATCCATCCATCCATCGTCATCCGCTTTGTCCGGGGTCGGGTCGCGGGGGCAGCAGCCTAAGCAAAGAGGCCCAGACCTCCCTCTCCCCAGCCACCTCCTCCAGCTTATCCGGGGGAATACCAAGGCGTTCCCAGGCCAGCTGAGAGATATAATCTCTCCAGCGTGTCCTGGGTCTGCCCCGGGGCCTCCTCCCGGTGGGACATGCCTGGAACACCTCACCCAGGAGGCGCCCAGGGGGCATCCTTGTCAGATGCCCGAACCACCTCAGCTGGCTCCTTTCGATGTGGAGCAGCAGCTGCTCTACTCTGAGCCCCTCCCGGATGGCCGAACTTCTCACCCTATCTCTAAGGGAGAGGCCAGCCAACCTTCGGAGGAAGCTCATTTCTGCCGCTTGTATCGGCGATCTCGTTCTTTCGGTCACTACCCACAGCTCGTGGCCATAGGTGAGGGTAGGGACGTAGATCGACCGGTAAATTGAGAGCTTCGCTTTTACACTCGGCTCCCACTTCACCACGACGGACCGGTGCAACGTCCGCATTACTGCAGCTGCAGCCCCAATCCGTCTGTCGATCTCCGGCTCCCTTCTCCCATCACTCGCGAACAAGACCCCGAGATACTTGAACTCCTCCACTTGGGGCAGGAACTCATCCCCGACCCGGAGTGGGCACTCCACCCTTTTCCGGCTGAGAACCATGGCCTCAGATTTGGAGGTGCTGATCCTCATTCCCGCTGCTTCACACTCGGCTGCGAACCGTTCCAGTGCGAGCTGGAGGCCCTCACCCGATGAAGCCAACAGAACCACATCATCTGCAAAAATCAGAGATGAGATTCTGAGGCCACCAAAGCGAAAGCCCTCCGCCACTTGGCTGCGCCTAGAAATCCTGTCCATAAAAATTATGAACAGAACCGGAGACAAAGGGCAGCCCTGGCGGAGCCCATCACCCACCGGGAATGAATCCGACTTATTGCCGGCAATGCGAACCAAGCTCTTGCAACGGTTGTATAGGTTGTAAATCGTGCTTTTAAAAAGTAACTAAGTAACTAAGTAATTAATTACTTTTGAAAATAAGTAATCAGTAAAGTAACGGGATTACTTTTTGGGGGAAGTAATCAGTAATTAGTTACTGATTACTTTTTTCAAGTAACTTGACCAACACTGGTCACAAATGCAGTAATAAAGAACTGAATGCATAAAGCAACAATGCTAAGCACACCAAACAAATAAAGAAGATAAAACTGTGGAGAGGGGCAGTATCTTTGCAGTACATTCACCCGTCAAATGAGTCACACAAATTTCATAATAAATAATTAAATAAATGTAACCATATTTTCTGGCATTTCCATTGTACCACCTTAGAAATCTCCAGTTGTCAAAATCTCACTGGTTTTATATATTTTACACACACCTGAACCTCGTTAGTCTCGACCATCAAGAAATAAGAGCAAACAACAAAACCTGAATCAAGAAACAGGAAAAAGATTATTAATCTCATTTACAAACTCATTTGCACCACTAACTCCACCTCCACCCTCGTCTGCTTCAGGAAGGAAATAAATCATGTGCACCATATTTCAATGTGCTGGTTTTCTACTGGTCACTGCTCCCTGCTTTCTTGTACTGCGGCTGTTTGTGAAACGTTTTAAATCTTGACTTTCTTTCACTGCATTTTTTAAAACCTGTGTAACAGATTATTATACTGTAGCGAGCGTCTGTTCTCTGACCACAGAACCTCAGAAATAGAAGAGCAGGCGTGTTCACAGAGGCGCTGACTTCCTGTTCTCTGTTCAAACACAGACTGTGGTCACTGTGAGTTCAGACACTTCAGCCTGTCAGGATGTGGGTGAACATCTACTGCTGCCTGTTAGCCTGCGCTCTGAGCGGTCATACCACAGCAGGTGGGACACTTTGCATTAATGTCTGATATACTTTATAGTTTTCACACATGTGCATTTGTGTTGGTGTTTGTAGTTTCAGGGATTTCACACGATTATAGAAAACGAGTTCAGAGTGTGAAGCAGACACACGATCACAGGAAGTCGAGTTATGGTGTCAGTGTAGCTCAAACTAACAAACACTTCATGAAGACAAATTTCTATCGTAAATCCTTCATTTGTTTAACAAATTATTTTGACCAAAGAATTTTTATGAACAGTTTTTTATTTTAGTTTTTATAATGAAATATCATCATCATATCCTGACTTTGATTATCTTTCTATCATCCTTTCAGATTTCTGTTTTCTTTGTAACTTTTATTTCCACACATACATTTTATTTGCTCATTTTTTTATTTGTTTTGCAGGTTTAACCCGTGAAGTAGTTACAGAAGGGACGCAGCTCACTGTGCGCTGTCCTTACTATCTACAGGGTGGAGTGAGGTGGAGCAGAGAGAGTGGAGGAAGCACAGCTGACATACTCACTGTTGATGGAGAAAGAAACATAAAACACATCAATGATCCACAGAAACGATATGATTCGCGGGCTGACGGGTCTCTGATCATCCTCAGAGCTGCTCCCTCAGACTCTGGCAGATACTTCTGTGACCATGAAGCAGCTGTGGAGCTGACAGTGATCCCATCAGGTAACATCAAACTTTATTACCTTCCTGTTTAAAATCATGCATGTCTGCTGAAAATGTGATTTTTAGTCTTAAATGAGACCAGTGTGGTTGTTAGCACTGTGGCTAACCGTGGGGTCAGATCCACGGGCCGTCTGAGGCCTTTCAGTGTGGAGTTGTCGAGCTCTTCACGTGCTCACATGGTCCTCTGTGTTCCTCCCACAGTGCAGAGTCGTGCACAGTTTAGGTTAAGTCCTGACTCTAACTTGGCCGTAGGTGTGAGTGCTGGTGGTTGTTGGTCTGTGTCAGCTGTGACAGGCTGCCACACAACCCTGAACTAGTTTAGCTTTTTGACCTCTCGTGTTTTTAACTGCAAGCACATCTGTGGTCAGCATGGTTAACATAAAGTTAACTTTTTAATGTAAAAATACAAAGTACCACATCAAATATTAAAGTAACTCTGCGACAATAATCATTACAAATAAGGGCCAATCCCAGTACAACATTTGACATTCCTGTTTTCCATGTGGCTGGTGTGTATTGGTTTGGATTTTGGAGACGCCTCTGTGTAGCATTAACTCCCATAACTCCTGTCTGCGTGTAGCCAAAGAGCTTTCATACAGAAGTCCTGCATCAGCCACGAAACACAGACATAAAAAGTTTTACATGTTACCATAAAACACATTTCACTGTCCTCTGTAACAGTGAACAGTTTTCTGATCTGTCTTGTATTAGCTGCAATAACAGCTGTGTAACACATGGCGATCATTAAGAGCTGCCTCCCTCCCTGCCTCCCATCTCCAGCTGCCTCCCTCTTCCCGCTCCTCCACAACCACCCACACATGCAGGGCCTTGGAGTGGGGGTATGTTACCAGGGTGCAGAGGAGGCTACCCCCCCCCCCCCCCCCCCCCCCCCCCTGTCCCCTTCTGGCTGCCTCTGCCTCAATTTTATCCCACAACTTAGACATTCACATTACTCACACTCTCATTACACATACATATAGGATCTTGGGGGTGGGCACAATCACGGAGTCCAAAGTACCATCAGGGTGTACACCTCACCCCTGACGTCGTTGCCCACCTCTCAATTTTAAATACACTTGGTCATTGAGGGCTAGCAGGAGGGACTATGCGCTTACCTGCTGCTCTCTGGCAGGTAGCTCCATGCCCTCCTGGGTTTTAATTACACCTTAGAACACACATGCATCAACACTACAATGAGCGGGTGGAGGGAGGTTTGGAGTCTTCTCCCACCCCCATTCTCTGCGGCCTGCTGGAGCGGGAGGGCTAGTAGGAGGAGTTGGCCGTCCGACTGCGGTCTGGGGTGTGGGGCCTCCCTGCTGCTGCGGCGTCGGGGCGGTCTGCCTCCCCCCACCGCAGGGAAAAGGGTAACACCACCTGGGTCTGGGTGCAGTTCCCCCCTCCAGGGACAAGGGTACCTAGACCTGGTTTGTAGAGTACGCTTGGGGAGTGTGATCGTGTGTACAGCGTCTCTTTATGTCTGTCTCCACGTTGGTTGAGTGTGGAGTGAGTGTATATGAGAGCATGAGGGTGGGAATGGATGTTTGTGTCTGTGTGTGCCTGTATGTCTGTGTCTATATGTCAGGTTGGGTGTCAGACGCCACCT
>NC_137442.1:1420000-1432500 GCF_964374335.1 Astatotilapia calliptera | reverse complement strand
GGCGGGAGACGTTCTCGCCACGACCCAGCAGTGTGGCAGCCGCCGGCTGCAGTGCTGTTTTGACAGGAGTGGGGTGGGGTGGAGTGGGGTGGGGTGGGGTGGACGTTTCTTTTTTTTCTATTTTCTCCTGTTTTGAATTAGTTAAATTCCTTTATTGGGTGAGAAAATCAGACCATGTGATGGTTCCGGTGGTGATGGGCAGATGAAAAACGCTTCATTACTCGAAGCTTTCCAACACAGTCCTCTCTGGTGACATCTGGTGGCCAAAAATATGAAGAGCAGCTTGAATCCACAAAATAAAACCAACTGCTTCGTAATGATTGCCCACTCTACAGAGTGGACTTCTGTCTGATATTGGGCCGCTGTTGTGTTGCTTTAAACGTGTATTTTTTGGGGTGACAAAAATGTTGTTTATTTCTATTATAGATAATTTTGTCCAGTAAACTCTGCTTGTTTAAACATGCACCATAGTGTGGTCTTTCTTTGCTTGTGACTTCTTGATGCTGGTAAATACAATAATTGAAAAACACCACGTTACATATAATATACATATAATAATGTAAAACATATTATGGAGTATGCTTCTGCTGTGAGGTCCCGCCTCCTTGTACTTATGCAATTAATCGCTAGATGGGTATATTTATAAATAATATTATATTAGGGACATTTTCCTATACATATTTGTGACCTGGGGGTAGAATTGATTGTGAACTGGAAAAGGAAAATGCTCATGAACTTGCAAATTAAAAACACGATGCATTTAAGGTAACTTTTTCATTTTTATTTAAGAAGAGAACTTGTTCCACTCTGCGATGGCCGAACCTGCTCCTTTTTTATATTTAGATCATTTCTCCTGCCTTAAGCAAAATCCCTTCACATGGCCCAGAGGAGGCTGCAGTGCAGAGAAACTGGTAGAGATGCAGTTTGTCATGGTCTACGGTGGGTGGCTGGAGTTTCCATTAGGCTCCTGAACTGACCTGGGATCCACCCCTGGGCAGGGCCAACTCCAGCTCCTGCACACCTGGAGCCTATTGCAGGCAATCAAGCCAGAGGGATTTAAACCACACATCGATGTTCACTCACTGCCAGTTCGTCATCAACCCATGTTGGTAACAGGTCTTGTGCTTCAAATTCTCGCTGTGATTTATCTTACTAACAAAGACTCTTTTGTGCTACAGTTGCTGTACCCACCCTGGCTCACACTCCACCTCCGGACTCGGGATACCTAGTGATCATTCTGGAAATCCCTCTGTGCCTCACCTGCCTGCCCTCCTGCCATCACACTCCATCTGGAGCCCCGGATCTCAGGTCAGCCTTTCCACGCCACTCAGCCTCCCCTGGATCTTCATCACCCCCCCTCTCAAACACTCCAGGTCCCTAACTGCAAGTAAGAATTGCTGCTCTTATACTGGCCACTTCTGAGCTGCCTTCACTACCTGCCTAACTCCTATATCCTCTCCCCTCAGTGTGACTGTTCCCCACTCAGCTCCGTTCCGCTTCTCAGGCCTCGTTCCCTCGCCCTAGCCACGTTCCCCTGGGCACGCCACACCAAGGCTCCACGTCTCGTCATTTTCTGTCTTTGCCACATTTCTTTTTTTCCCCCCTTTGCACTTAACCGTAATAAACTGTTAAATCATCTACTGTCTCCGCTCTGGGTTTCTGCACCTGAGTCCTATTCAGTACCGGCCATCCGTCGCCGTGACACAGTTATACAGTCTTTAATTAATTAAATTGCTGCACAATTGGCAGACTAACATTAATAAAAAATTAAATACATGTTTTTATAACATCAAGTGTAAAGAGTCACGTGGAAGTGTTTCTAAAGTTATTTAATGATATTTATATTATGGAAGCAGATTTTTGACATTTTACCTTTTTTCCGTTGTCAGATAAAATAAACGCACAAAACAAAAGCAAACGGCCAGAACACAAAGCTGGAAAACCCACCCGATCGACCAAAATCAACTCAAAATCCTCCCACACAACAGAACCTCCTCTCTTCCTCGCTGGCTCCAAATCTCTCAGTGGAATGATCAGTGGTTCGCTATCTGTCACCATCAAAACACTCCACAAATCCCGCGAATGATTCACTTCCTTATAAACCATTGACTCAGACACTGAAGCAGTTAGGCTCTAAATGAAGCTTCGGACGTCACTGATCACGTGACTCTGGTGAATCAAGCTTCGACACAGAGCTTCTGAAGCAGCGCGTTGATTTTTGTGACGCACACACCGGAGCTTCAGCTTCAAGCGGGCCATCACTAGGTTCTGGGTCATTGTTGCTTGGGTCGTGTTCTTAGTTTTCTTGTTTTCTTGTCTCATGGTTGTTGAGTGTAGTTTATCAGATTCCCCCTTGTGTCGTTACCCCCTGTGTGTATGCCTCGTTTCTCTTCCTGTCTTTTATTCTATATTTTCCCAGCCTTTTTCAGTGGTGCGACTAAAAAAAAAAAAAAATATTTGGTTGCACCTGTGCGACCAACTGTTCGGGTAACAAAAAAAAAATCTCTGCAACTCTCCGTGTGGTCAACGACAGACACACATTTTATAATGGATCTACGTCTGTGCTGCTTTTAGCTGCTGATAGCTGATTGGTAGGAAGTGAGACAGACAGAGATCAGTTAGAAATCAGCTGTGGAGGATTTATCTGAATTACTTCCTGTCAGCCTCTCAGTTTCCACTGATCACAGATCAGCAGCTGTCAGTGTCTTCACCGTGGACTCGCTCTCCTGCAGCACAGAGGGAGGAGCATCGAGGTCGACAGACTGACACTGAAACTGATAAACCCCTGACCCTTAGCTACGTGAGCTATAGATGCTCATGTATCTACAGGGAGTGCAGAATTAAATGAGTATTTTGTCCACATCATCCTCTTCATGCATGTTGTCTTACTCCAAGCTGTATAGGCTCGAAAGCCTACTACCAATTAAGCATATTAGGTGATGTGCATCTCTGTAATGAGAAGGGGTGTGGTCTAATGACATCAACACCCTATATCAGGTGTGCATAATTATTAGGCAACGTCCTTTCCTTTGGCAAAATGGGTCAAAAGAAGGACTTGACAGGCTCAGAAAAGTCAAAAATAGTGAGATATCTTGCAGAGGGATGCAGCAGTCTCAAAATTGCAAAGCTTCTGAAGCGTGATCATCGAACAATCAAGCGTTTCATTCAAAACAGTCAACAGGGTCGCAAGAAGCGTGTGGAAAAGCCAAGGCGCAAAATAACTGCCCATGAACTGAGAAAAGTCAAGCGTGCAGCTGCCAAGATGCCACTTGCCACCAGTTTGGCCATATTTCAGAGCTGCAACATCACTGGAGTGCCCAAAAGCACAAGGTGTGCAATACTCAGAGACATGGCCAAGGTAAGAAAGGCTGAAAGACGACCACCACTGAACAAGACACACAAGCTGAAACGTCAAGACTGGGCCAAGAAATATCTCAAGACTGGTTTTTCTAAGGTTTTATGGACTGATGAAATGAGAGTGAGTCTTGATGGGCCAGATGGATGGGCCCGTGGCTGGATTGGTAAAGGCAGAGAGCTCCAGTCCGACTCAGACGCCAGCAAGGTGGAGGTGGAGTACTGGTTTAGGCTGGTATCATCAAAGATGAGCTTGTGGGGCCTTTTCGGGTTGAGGATGGAGTCAAGCTCAACTCCCAGTCCTACTGCCAGTTTCTGGAAGACACCTTCTTCAAGCAGTGGTACAGGAAGAAGTCTGCATCCTTCAAGAAAAACATGATTTTCATGCAGGACAATGCTCCATCACACGCGTCCAAGTACTCCACAGCGTGGCTGGCAAGAAAGGGTATAAAAGAAGAAAAACTAATGACATGGCCTCCTTGTTCACCTGATCTGAACCCCATTGAGAACCTGTGGTCCATCATCAAATGTGAGATTTACAAGGAGGGAAAACAGTACACCTCTCTGAACAGTGTCTGGGAGGCTGTGGTTGCTGCTGCACGCAATGTTGATGGTGAACAGATCAAAACACTGACAGAATCCATGGATGGCAGGCTTTTGAGTGTCCTTGCAAAGAAAGGTGGCTATATTGGTCGCTGATTTGTTTTTGTTTTGTTTTTGAATGTCAGAAATGTATATTTGTGAATGTGGAGATGTTATATTGGTTTCACTGGTAAAAATAAATCATTGAAATGGGTATATATTTGTTTTTTGTTAAGTTGCCTAATAATTATGCACAGTAATAGTCACCTGCACACACAGATATCCCCCTAAAATAGCTAAAACTAAAAACAAACTAAAAACTACTTCCAAAAACATTCAGCTTTGATATTAATGAGTTTTTTGGGTTCATTGGGAACATGGTTGTTGTTCAATAATAAAATTATTCCTCAGAAATACAACTTGCCTAATAATTCTGCACTCCCTGTATGTCTGTGTATGCGACACCTGCCGAGGTCTCTGTGTTGAGACTAAGATAGACGACGGTGACGCTGCTATTTTCTCACTTCCTCTGTGCAGCAGCTGCCGTTCGCTTTCAGTTTCCGTTAGAAGTAAACTTTGACCAAAGGGACAAACTGGGAAAAACTCCATGGACTGTGTCCTCCATCCTCCACGGCACTAACCAGGCTCTGCAGTGGTGGGCGGGGTCTCGGGGCATCCAGCAGGACCTGTTCTCCTCCAATCAGTGCATTAACCCCCTGCTTTAAACGCTTCCACGCTGGCTTCATGTTTCCATCTGAATCTTATGTCCATGTTTCATATCCAGTCTGAGTTTCCTGGGCCAGGCTGTGAGGTGTCACTCCAGTTTCTCCTGTGCAGAATACAGGTGATCAGACAGGCTAACGAGCCGTGTGGTGATGCCATGCAGAAGGATAAATTCACTCACTGCAGAGCACCACTAACATGTCACTGTGTGCACTGAGCCACCACCAAAAATACAAACGCTTACTAATAAAGCTCCACTTACAAAGAACCTCGTGTGCTGTTTTACAACAGCTTTGCATGATTCTCAGTTCAGAATAATCCCCAGTGAAGCCTTTTGTGCCTTCAGATGTAGGCGACTGAGCTGCTGCACTGTTTTCATCACTTCTGCTTTCTCACACTGACAAACTCAACTCTGCTGTCATCACATGATTATTTCTGCCACCTTCACTTTAACCTCAGCGCTGTTTTTCTCTTCTGCCTTCAGATTCTACCTCGAGCAGAGCCTCCATGTTTTTATCTTGGATGTTCAGAAAGTTTCATCTCAGGTGGAAACTTTTTCTTTTCCCAGCTCCTCTTATTAACTTTCCAGGTGCGATTGTGGCTCAAGAGTTGCTGGTTCGAGCCCCGGCTCCGACAGTCTCGGTCGTTGTGTCCTTGGGCAAGACACTTCACCCGTTGCCTGGTGGTGGTCAGAGGGCCCGGTGGCGCCAGTGTCCGGCAGCCTCGCCTCTGTCAGTGCGCCCCAGGGTGGCTGTGGCTACAATGTAGCTGCCATCACCAGTGTGTGAATGAGTGGATGACTGGATGTGTGAAGCACTTTGGGGTCCTTGGGGACCAAGTAAAGCGCTATACAAATACAGGCCATTTACCATGACTGTTCCTCCACGCAGAGATATGAGCTGTGTGACTCTAACATTAATTATGATCTCTGATGACTGTGACCACGTCACTCGGCTCTTTTAAGAGTCTGTCTGTGTGCAAAGGAATGATTTAGCTCCTGATAGCTGATTGACAGGAAGTCATACAGATAGAGCTCTTCTGCAGATCAGTTATCAGTTAGAAATCAGCTGTGGAGGAATTATCTTGCAGAGTGTAGACGACTTCCTGTCAGCCTCTCAGTTTCCACTGATCATAAATCAGCAGCTGTCAGTGTCTTCACCGCGGACTCGCTCCCCTCCAGCCACCTCCTGCAGCTCTCCTGGGGGGGCAGTGAAGCATTTCCAAACCGGCTGGGCGACACGATGTGTCCATCAGGTTCTGGCTCTGCCCCAGGGTCAGGGCAGGACACACGTGGAGCACCTCAGGGATGCAAAGCATCTATTGGCTCCTTCCAGTGTGGAGTGGAGAGGCTCTTACCTCGAGACCTCTGCGTTCATTTTAATCTAAACTGGACACAGCATCACTTCAGTTCGTCCACAAACCTCATTTATATTTGTCTTCGTCTGCTGATCCATGAAACATGTCTCTGTCTAATACACGAAGAACGAAAAACACTAAAATGTCACCAAATGAATCTCCATCATGTATCTGTGTGTCTGAGTTCTAACAGCAGTCGGTGAGTTTAGTTACAGTCACTGGATTTGAAACAAGTGTAACAGGTTATAATAACGAGAGAAAGCGTCTGTTCTCTGACCACAGAACCTCAGAAATAGAAGAGCAGGCGTGTTCACAGAGGCGCTGACTTCCTGTTCTCTGTTCAAACACAGACGGTGGTCACTGTGAGTTCAGACACTTCAGCCTGTCAGGATGTGGGTGAACATCTACTGCTGCCTGTTAGCCTGCGCTCTGAGCGGTCATACCACAGCAGGTGGGACACTTTGCATTAATGTCTGATATACTTTATAGTTTTCACACATGTGCATTTGTGTTGGTGTTTGTAGTTTCAGGGATTTCACACGATTATAGAAAACGAGTTCAGAGTGTGAAGCAGACACACGATCACAGGAAGTCGAGTTATGGTGTCAGTGTAGCTCAAACTTCACGTTTCATCTTCCGGAAGAAAAGTTTTAAAAATGAAATCCTCTGTTTGTTTTAGACGAACTGTTTGAAAACAACATTCATGAAAAACTGTGATTTTTACCTGAGGTTCAGCTTTTTATTGATTGATTCATAATAAGATA
This sequence comes from Astatotilapia calliptera, assembly GCF_964374335.1. NCBI lineage: Eukaryota > Metazoa > Chordata > Actinopteri > Cichliformes > Cichlidae > Astatotilapia > Astatotilapia calliptera. The sequence goes on along the minus strand of NC_137442.1, from coordinate 1,425,721 downwards.
ATGAAATAATCATTTTCAGACTAAAGCTTTAAGAATTTACAATCAGGAAACATTCATAGGACGGCAAATATCCTGCTGTTTCCTAACAAACTGTCAGTTAACTTGCTTCCTTCTGTCAGGTGTGATGCTTAGCTTAACTTGAGGACAGAGCACAGAGTAACACTCAGGTCACTTTTCATGAGACAGAGAGTCATGTGATGTTAACGTGTACTCGGTGAGTCTGAGACATGATTTTAAAAATGCTTTTGTTTTGCAGGTTTAACCCGGGAAGTAGAGGGGACGCAGCTCACTGTGCGCTGTCCTTACTATCTACAGGGTAAAGTGAGGTGGAGCAGAGAGAGTGGAGGAAGCAGAGCTGACATACTCACTGTTGATGGAGAAAGAAACATAAAACACATCAATGATCCACAGAAACGATACGATTCACAGGCTGACGGGTCTCTGATCATCCTCAGAGCTGCTCCCTCAGACTCTGGCAGATACTTCTGTAATAGTTACCTGGCAGAGGAGCTGACAGTGATCCCATCAGGTAACTTTATCAGCGTTAACCTGTTTACTCTTTAAAAATCATTTCTGATTTTAAAAAAACCCTCAAACATCAGTGTGTTAATAAATGCTGCGTTTGCATTTTATATAAAGTAATAACTGTAATGTTCTTCATGTGTAACCTCACATGCTGCAGTAACCTGTGAGCAGCTACATAAAAGTCTTATCTCTGCTCTCTGTAAACTCAAACCACACTGAAGCATTTCAGTGTGGGTTATTGTGCAGTGATCGCCGGTATTACCAACGTGGTTATCAAGTGTCTCTGTGTGCTGTAACAAGAGAGCAGCAACACAATGTGTGGTGTAAATGTGGATGTGGGGATTGTTGCTGTTGTCGGCGCTTTAGTTTTGATTCTACTGGAACGTGATCAGGAGTCGGACCACGTTGGACGGTTAATGTGGTCTTTCACAGAAAATGGAACAATTATGCAGCCTAGTGTGATTCAGTCAGACAGTATTAAACCACAAACACTGTAAATATTACAAGAACAAATGCCAACAGTAGTGCTGCAAACAAGGCAACAGAGGCGTCCATGAATCTGCTTTTCCAGCCACAGAGCTTTATCAAGAAGCTGGAGCTTATCTCAGATTGTTTAACCTGACCTCTGACTTTCTGCTTCTTAATTCAGATCAAACTGAGGTTATTGTACTCGGCCCTGAAAATCTTAGAAATATGGTATCTAAGCAGATTCTTACTCTGGATGGCATTACCTTGGCCTCCAGTAACACTGTGAGGAACCTTGGAGTCATTTTTGACCAGGACATGTCCTTCAACGCACATATTAAACAAATATGTAAGACTGCGTTCTTCCATTTGTGCAACATCTCTAAAGTTAGAAATATCCTGTCTCAGAGTGACGCTGAAAAACTAGTTCATGCATTTATTACTTCCAGGCTGGACGACTGTAATTCATTATTATCAGGAAGTCCTAAAAACTCCCTGAAAATCCTTCAGCTGATCCAAAATGCTGCAGCAAGAGTCCTGACAGGGACTAGAAAGAGAGAGCAGATTTCTCCTGTTTTGGCTTCCTGTTAAATCCAGAATTCAAAATCCTGCTCCTCACATACAAGGTCTTAAATAATCAGGCCCCATCTTATCTTAATGACCTTGTAGTACCATATCACCCTATTAGAGCACTTCGCTCTCGCTCTGCAGGCCTACTTGTTGTTCCTAGAGTATTTAAAAGTAGAATGGGAGGCAGAGCCTTCAGTTTTCAGGCCCCTCTTCTGTGGAACCAGCTTCCAGTTTGGATTCAGGAGACAGACACTATCTCTACTTTCAAGATCAGGCTTCAAACTTTCCTTTTTGCTAAAGCATATAGTTAGGGCTGGACCAGGTGACCCTGAATCCTCCCTTAGGTATGCTGCAATAGACGTAGGCTGCCAGGGATTCCCATGATGCACTGGGTGTTTCTTCACTCTCTATGTGTTTACTCTCAAATGGTCGCAGCAGATGGCCCCGCCCCTCCCTGAGCCTGTTTTTGCCGGAGGTTTTTTCCTGTTAAAGGGAGTTTTTCCTCCCCACTGTCGCCGTTACTCACATCACAGGGGGTCGTTTGGTTTTTGGGACGTAATTATTTAAAAAAAATGAAAAAGCCATTCATTGGCTTTAGGTCTGACATGAAGAGTACATGTAAATGAGAAAATAAAATTAAATAAATGTTAATATTCTCTATAATTAACAGTGTGCAAACTGGATGATCCAGTTTTGTAACCTTTCTTCTGTTAACTCTAATAGCAGTTGTGGTTTAGAGACCAAAAATAAAACTGTCCATTCTCTGTATCACCAACTAAACTCCAGCACCTTGTTGTGTCGATGCACCACAGTTTGCATGTTGGGATGAATTACTTTAAATGATAAATGTGTCACTAACTCCCAGTTTTACACTGAAACTCTAACAAAACCAGGTTCCATGTTCCAGTTACCATGGTGACCGAGCCTACATGCCTGCTAACCCCGTAATCTAGACACATCCCTCAGGTCTCAATAGGTTCATTCATCACATTTCTTTAATTAGCTATTTGCTTTTGCTTTTTTGATATTGTTTGTTTTTATTTTTTGTTTGTTTGTTTGGGCCCCTGATTTCATAATGAACACAAGAAAAGTCAATAATTGTCCATTTTACAAGCTCAATCGTGGTTTTTAGTCACACATTCATTTGTTATTCACAGGAACAATAAGACGCCATGTTGAAGAGAGAGGCAGCGTCTTACTGAAATGTCCTGGTGATGTTGGAGGATCAGCTGGTCCAACATGGAGACGAGACTCTGGAGAAATAAATTATAGAAGGAATTATTTTTCCCGTAGAGACAAAACATTAACTATAAGAGAAGCTGAGCCTGCTGACTCTGGACTGTACTACTGTGATGGGAAACCAGCTGCTTATGTGACAGTGACCAAAGGACAGAGATCTGACAGAGGTGAGACACATGAACCTCTGACCGTCAAACATGAAGCCTGTTAGTGTCAGCCTGACTGAGACCATCAGCTTGTGTCTCCACTGTGGTTCAGGAGTGAAACATCCACAGCGAGCACACTGACAGGCTGCTGGATGTTTGTAATAAAAACTGACCCAGAATCAGTGCTGCATGAATCTGAATATGTAAAGTAACGATTCAATAGGAGTCAGACTGAAGAGAAACTAGAAGTTTGCTTTCAGTCTGTCTCAGTCTCACAGAGTGTTGTACATGTAGACAAAGTTAGGCCAGGTTTAACGCTGAGATATGAAACTACCACACACTCATACGAGTGGGTTGAGGTTTTGAGCAAGATGCAAATACACAGCTGAGTACAGCAGTGACAGTCTGCTGCTCCTGTCCAACAGCAGCTTTGTGATGCACAGTAAAGATTCCCACAGTTCACTGGTGACCAATCAAATTTACTTCAAGAGTCAAAGTTATAAATGATGACAATGGAATTATATTTATTATAGAAAGAAGGGCGCTGTAGGGAGAATCCACCATTATTTTTCTTTAATAAAGAAAAAAATGTGAAATTGCATCAGAAAATGTTTCTGTTTGAGTTATTACATCAGATGCAGATTGTCAGGAGCTTCGTGTGTGGAGGAGAGGAAGAGATGAAACACAGGACTCGTTGATTAGTGAAGGATTACCACGGCCTTTATCACAGAGTGGATGAACAGAACATGAACGGACATTGATTGACTGGCTAACTGATTTGAGCAGAACACACGGGATAGGCAACATCTATGACACGACAAAGGACTGGAGGGAACCAAGGGCTTCAACAGGGTGGCTGTAGCTCAGGAGGAAGAGCAGGTCAGTTGGTAGTTCGATCCCTGGCTCCCCTAGTTTGCATGCCTAATATAAGATACTGTACTAACCCCGACTTGCTCTCCGATGCATCCATCAGAGTACGAATGAATGATGTATGAATGATAGTTACAGAGCACTCAACGTGTAGATAATAGTGCTTGTGTGAATGGGTGTGTATGGGGTGGATGCTTTGAGTACTCCAGTACTCCATTTACCATTCACCAGTCCAAATGCATGACTAACTAACGACTGGAGACAGGTGAGTACACGGCTGAACTCCAACTAATGATGCATGGGATGAACTGGAACACAATACACAGGTAGACAGCCTGCACAGACAACAGAAAGTGAAAAACACGGCTGTGGAAAATAAACTGAACATGTGAAAACTGAAAACACTGGGTGACCAGGAACACTGACACAGACATCAGAGAAGGCGATGTTACACGTGCCATCTCCGCTCTTTTTGTCGCAGCAGCACTGGCTGCCATCTAAAGCAATGAAGTATAAAAGGCAAAAGCAGAGTTTGTACAGTTGTAAGGAGCTTGAACGTGAATATGTTTTGTAACTGCCTTCAGTGTTTGTGGCGGGGCGTGGTCTGCGGTGCCGTGTGGACCTGCACAGCATCCGCGATCACGCCCGCCGAGCAAAAACACGGGGACTCGGGGTTGTGTGTGCTGGTGTGATGTATGTGCTGTATGTATGATTATTCTAAGAACTCTGAGCTGAGGTTCCCCTTTTTCTAAATCTGTACGTTCTTACAGAAAGAGGAAGCTGTTAGTTGTTTATCACACAAAAGTACAAGTCAAAGGTCACGTAGACATTTGCTTAGTGATCAATAAAAGAATACATTTCATGAAGCTGATCACATTATATAAAAACAATTTTCCTTTGACAACTCTGTGTTATTGTCAGGGTCTATCTTGCAATATAAAAGATGCCTTAAGGCAACTGTGGCTGTGATTAGACACTATCTACTAAAAAAATTGAATTTAAAACTACATAATAACAAAACACCTAAAGATACGATTTAAAATGGATTTTCTGCTGAATTGCCTGATATGTGTAGACACAACACTGCTTCCTTCCCTGAGTTAGGACACTTGTTTTTATACTTGACTGATTCATAGATGATGATAAGTGACTTAACAAAGAGCATTCCTCTGAACATGGTCAGGTTCAGGGACTGGAAGGGAAATGAGAGACAAAGCAGCCAAAGGAAAACAATAGAAGACATAAATAAGTCGTTCTTCTAAAAACCCCTGCATGAAGAAGTTTACATCATCTGTAGTATAATGGATTGCATTTATATGGCGCTTTTCTGTACAATGCAACTATTCATTCACACACTGGTGGAGGCAGCTACAGTTGTAGCCACAGCTGCCCTGGGGCAGACTGACAGAAGCGAGGCTGCCATATCGCGCCATCCGCCCATCACCAGTAGGCGGGTCTTGCCCAAGGACACAACGACCAGGACAGAGAGCCCAAACCGGCGACCTTCCAGTTACCGATGCGCTTCCCAACCCCCTGAGCCACGGTGGCCCCAGTATAGCAAACTATACCGTTCATACTGTGCACAAATATGCATATATACCCCGACTCACTTTGGGAAATAAAGTACAGACAAACATCCAATTATTTGTATTTTAGTTTTTAGTTTCAGAAATTATTTATGCTTTAGATTCTTATATTAAAAGTAAACAGTCAGTTCTGTTAATCAATTCTCATGTAGCTATTTTGTCTGTTACTCAAGGTAAGAAGACAACAACAACAACAACACCAACGACGACGACAACAACAACAACAACACCGACAACAACAACAACAACAACACCGACAACAACACCAACAACAACAACAACACCGACAACAACAACAACAACGACAACAACAACAACAA
>NC_137442.1:1365000-1415000 GCF_964374335.1 Astatotilapia calliptera | reverse complement strand
AGGGATTTCAGGAGTTTCAGAGTTTAATTAAAACGCAAGGGAACACTGCAAAGGCTGCAAAAGCAAGGAGAGAGGGCTGGCAGGAAGTTGCTGACAAATCAAACTCGTAGGTAATTTAATAATAATAATAATAATGGATTGGATTTATATAGCGCTTTTCAAGGCACCCAAAGCGCTTTACAATGCCACTATTCAGTCACTCTCACATTCACACACTGGTGGAGGCAGCTACAGTTGTAGCCACAGCTGCCCTGGGGCAGACTGACAGAAGCCAGGCTGCCATATCGCACCATCGGCCCCTCTGGCCAAGACCAGTAGGCGGTAGGGTAAATTTATTATATTACATTATATCCTCTTTCACATTAGAGCCACAACAGGACCCACTAGAACATGGGAACAAGTAAAAGTGAAATATAAGAATATTCTACAGAATGGTAATATTTATCACTTATATTGCTTTTCGTCTCTTGGAAAGAGACCCTGAAATAATCTGTTTGTTTGTTTATAACAGCAACCAAGAAAAGGGCAGAGCAACAAAAGACAGGTGGTGGTCCTGCACCCCCTCGTCAACAAGTTGGTTAAGTAAATAATACCCTCACGGGAATATCGATATCTCTCTATGAGCACACTGTCGCGCTGAGCTAAAGGATCCTGTCTATCCCGCAATATACGCTGGATTCTGAGGACTCTCCTTATCAATCTTGCACCTTCCGCAATGGGCTGCTCGCGTATACGGACAGGACATGGCTGCGACAGACTTCCCAAATCCACCTTCGCTTTTATAGCCGTGGTCTCTCATCTTGATTACACGAAGTAATTTACAATTACTACTCTAAAATATGAATTACATCTGTAATAATCACATACATGTAATAGAATGTTAATAGTACATTTCCCTTTTTTAGGAAATGACCTGTATGTATCTGTGTGACATCAATAAAAGGATCAAGTGCTGCATTATCTTTAGTTACATTGATAATATTTATTTATGGTGAAACAGTGGTGGAATATTGCTGTTGCTTTCGTATAAATGAAGCGGACATACCTGCGTGGCCGCGATCTAATCCTGTTTACATAAAGTAAGCCTGCTCCCGAGCAGGTTTACGCTTACGGCTCTGTTGCTATGACAGCAAGTCCCGGATGAGCTTCGGGGAACCGAATGATCCAAGATCACGCGAAATCGTCAACAATCAAATCCAGCTAACTTACTTAGCGCGGTACGAAGAACGGACCCCTGGTCTGGCTGTCCTCAGCTCCTTCTGTTGCTGAGCCTGTTGGCCAGTCGCCTTTCACAGCAGACGTGTCGTGTGCTGCACTCACCGCTAACTAGAGCAAAGGACCCAAAATTAGTGTTGCGCTGGCGGCTGTGCCCCACTTTGTGCTCGATGTGCCCGCTTCCTGTCGTTTCACAGCATGTATCTCTCTGACTGCATGTCCTCTGTTGGGTTTATCTGGGCACAAACTCCCCTGCAACACGAGACCGAACTGCTCGACAAGACAAGGAGTCAGCCCAGGCCTTCACCTGTCCTTAGCCAACTTCCACTCCTACGGCCCTTTTTATTGTCAGCAAGCAATCATTCATGAATATGCAATTACAAATACACGTGACAGTCTTAAGCAACATCTCTGAACAACATCAGTGTCTGTATTCTCTCTCTGTGTGTGTGTTTCCAGCTATATCATACATAGATACGCGACCTTTCAATGAACTTAAACTGTGTATGAGGTTTGCAGAAAAGCAGAAGTAAGCGTCCCACTGAATGATAAGAACAGGAACTTGCGATGTTTCATATCTCAGACGAACGTTTAAAGGTGTGGAGTTTTAAGAAACAGAACAGCGCAGTCTTTTTCCTGAAGCCATAATGGGAATTATAACGTCGAGGCTGCTTCCTCTCATCTCGTGGTACACAAGTGCACACAGAATCTCATCAGACATAATAAGGATGTGATTATTATCAGCGTACAAATGATTATATATTTCTAAGCACAAATGACAATATAAAAAATATCAATTCCAACATCCTCTACGAGACTTTGTGTGTATTGTGTTCAAATGTTTAGTAAAATCACGCGTCGCTCACTCATGAAGAAGAAAGCCGTGTAGCTATCCTGCCTGGTGACGAGTGTGTCGTCACCACAACGCTTCCCCCAAAACTGTTCACTGAACCTCAGCGTGTGCTTGAACTTAGTGCAGCACTTAGTGACCACACGAAGGTACGTCACAGCACTCAGCGGTCAAAGTTGAAACCAGTTGAACTTTGACCCCAGCATGTGCGAGTACTCCTTGCTTGTGGTTCAGTCTTAGAGACAGGATGAGGAACAGGAAGGAGCTCTAAGCAGAGCCAAAGGTCCTCCGCATCGAAAGGAGTCAGCTGAAGACTTTGAGGCATCTGGAGAACAACCCTCCTCCACCTGCTCCATGGAGAGCATGGGACAGGTGGAGGACAGGGGGGTCTGGGACTTCTACACACAGAGGGACGTAGGTATGACTCACATCAATATGACCACATGTGTATTCAAAAATCTGCTGCATGAAGTAAACCTCTTATATCCTGGTGAGCTGCACGGGGTTGCAGCACTGTTGTCAAACACCACGTGCTCTGAAACCACAAGCATGGCCTCGTGGTGGTCATGGCAACAACCTGCTTTGCTCTCCAAATGTCCGCGCGTGAAGTCAGAGTGAAACTGATGTGGTGTTAATGATGTCCTTCAGCTCTCTCTGCTTAGTTTACGTTGGGTGTGGTTGATTCGGGGAGGCAGTAATCCCTGTGGGGTGTCAGGCAGGCCGACCACAGAAATCAGCTGCTCGTCTGCTTTGGTTGGCTAAGCTGGATTTACCTGTGGATGGACAGAAGAGCAGAACTGAAATATGTCTTGATGATATTTCAGCTGTGGTGATGTCATGCTGTACATCAGCGCTCATTAACCTCAGTGTGGTGAAACATATTGTGAGCTGGCTGCTGTGTGCTGCAGGAACAGCTGTATACACTCAAGCAGCTTATTTCCTGTTTTGAAAAGTTCAAACCAAAGTCTGTTTGCTGATGTCAAAGTCGTCGTTTGCTCTGGGATCCATATCACTGCAGGTAAGAACTTTTCAATATCTATTAACCCTTTAAAGCCGGTCGGAGCGGCACGCTCCGTTTTGCGTAACTATTTTTAAATCCCGGTAGCTCTGCAACCACATAAGCTAGCAATATAATTCTTTTTGCATATGAAACCGGAGGAGTTGTACTTACATCTTATGCCATCAGCTTGTCCTCGGTCACGGTTTCCTTCCACATATAGCTTTGCAAAAACTGCATAAAAGTCACTTGCAGCAACAAAAACATAATATTCCTGAAACACGCTTTTCCGATCTGATCAGCTGTTTGTAACACTTCCTACGTCCATCAGCGTGAACTATCCTATGTCCGCCATTACCTGCCCGAAACCGGAAGTGACGTCAATTTGCGGAAATGTAGTTTTTTACTATCAGGGCCTCATGAGCCTATACTGGTGTTTTTAAAAGTTATATTTGACTTTGTGACTTCCTGTGTCGTTTCTGGGATGCTGAGGACTCATATTGCACTGCTGGAAATAGTTAATTTTGATGCAGATGCTGCTTTTTTGCAAATTTGCACTATAATATATTTTTTCGTTTTTCCTGCAGTATATAAAAATTGGTGTATCTCAAAAATAAAACTATGAAGACACTTAAAATAAATTTCCTGTGGTGGGAAACTAGTTTGTGTAACTTTTTTGTATTTACAGTTTTGAGGGATAAGCCTCTTAAATTTCTCTAACTAGAAATATATGTTAAAAAAGCAAAAACGATTTTAAATTTTTTTGTAATTTATTGCACTTTTTTGCAATTTATGTAATTACTATGCACTTAATGCAGACATATTATTAGAATTTGGGCTATAACAGTTGTATTGATGTATAGCAACTTGAAATGGCTCCACAGCATGTAAAATTATAATATAAGCTCTGGTGGACTTGGTTCTATGGTCGGTCTTAAAGGGTTAAAATGATCCTCAGCAGCTGCCTCAGTTCTGATTTCTTGTAATGAGCTTCGTGTGGAGACTTCTGTGTCTTTGTAAGCTACTTAAAGCTGATGATAGCGTGGACATAAGACACAATATGTCTCGGTCCTGGGTCGGTGTTTTGAGTTTCTTGTGTCTCTGAGTTTTTGTATTATGATCTTAGTTCTCTTTGTTCACCAGTTTATTCTTTAGTCTGCTGTCTTAGTTTGGCTTTCTTGTATTCTCTTTAGTTTTCTGAGTATTTCGTAGCCGCCCTCTGTGTCTCCCTGTTGTTGTTCTCTGTGTTTCTTAGTTGCTCTGTCTGTCCTAGTCAAGTCTGCGTCTGTTACATTTCCTGTTTTCCTTTGAAGGTCTGTGTCCTACGTGAATGTACTGAGTTTCGCTTCCTTTGGGTCTCGTTATGTTCAGTTTCTCCCGTCTGTGTCTCATTCCCTCGTTATTTCCCAGTGTATTTGAGCCCTGTGTTTCTCTGTGACAGTGTCGTGATTCTCCCTGTGGCTCCTGGAGTACATTATAATTAGATTTTCCCACTTTAGTTTTGTGTTGTTAGTGATCTGTTTCCAGAAATGTGCTTTTGAGTTCAACTTCTGTCCCTGTGAGTTTGCGTTTGGGTCCAATTCCTGCACACGGCTGAAACATGACACAATAAAGACGAACGATCCAGTGCATTAGAGAATAAGACCTGCTCATCAGAAGGGAAGATGCTGTGGATGTGACAATGATCCTATCAGGTGACATCAAACCTTATCAGAGTTCTTCAGTTTTTCTTTGTTTCTCATTTGATGTTTGAAATCTTTCCTTTCTAAAGTTCAGTCAATAATCATGTTTTTATCTTATCTTTTGAAAATAATGTAACTTTTTATCCATATACATAGCACTGAAACTGCTCTTATAAAAATAACAAACGACCTTCTTATAGCAGCTGATTCTGGTCTCCTCTCCATCCTTATCCTTCTTGATCTGAGTGCAGCTTTTGACACCATCTCTCATCCCATTCTCCTTAGCAGATTAGCTTCTATTGGTCTCTCTCACACTCCACTAGCCTGGTTTAAATCATACCTATCTGATCGCACTCAGTTCATTCAATTAAAATCCTTCACTTCTCAGCTTTCTCCTTTATCCACTGGCGTGCCCCAGGGATCTGTCCTCGGGCCCCTTCTTTTCATCATTTACCTTCTTCCACTCGGACATATTTTTCGTAAATATAATATTCAGTTCCACTGCTACGCCGATGACACCCAGCTCTATCTCTCTACCAAACCTGACTCTACTCTTCCTCCACCCTCCCTCATCCTCTGTCTAGCTGAACTTAATTTTTGGTTCTCCTCCAACTTTCTTAAACTCAACAGCAATAAATCGGAACTTCTTCTGGTTGGCACTAAACGACTGCTATCCAGAATTAACAATTTCTCTCTCACCATCAATAACTCGCTGGTCCCTATCTCTCCTTCTGTGAAAAGCTTGGGTGTCATTCTCGATAGCACATTATCCTTTAACTCGCATATCAATAATATTACACGTGCAGCATATTTCCAACTCCGTAACATTAATCGCCTCCGCCCCTTCCTCACACCTCACGCCACTGCCATTCTCATCCATAATCTTGTTATCTCTAGAATTGACTACTGCAACTCATTATTATTTGGCCTCACACAAAAATCTATCAACAAGCTCCAACGTGTCCAGAACTCTGCTGCCCGTATTATTACTAGGACTTCTTCTACCCACCACATCTCCCCAATCCTGAAGCAACTTCACTGGCTCCCGGTCAAATTTCGCATCCATTTTAAAATAATTCTGTATACATTCAAGGCTATTCATTCTCTCTCTCCACCGTACCTCTCTGACTTATTACAGATGAAGCTCCCATCCCGCTGCCTCAGATCTTCATCTTCTCTTTCTCTCTCTGTTCCCTCTGCTCGTCTGATCACAATGGGAGGGAGGGCCTTTAGTTGCTCTGCCCCTCGACTTTGGAATTCCCTACCCCCGGACCTCAGAAATATTAGCTCATTCTCTCTTTTTAAGTCCACCCTCAAAACTCATCTGTTTAAAATTGCCTATTAAATTTCTGTATGTTTTAACTTTTATCTTCTATTTTTACCATTGTGTATATTTCCAGTTTTTATCTGTTGTACAGTGTCCTTGGGTGCTTTGAAAGGCGCTATTTAAATAAAATGTATTATTATTATTATTATTATTATAATGCGTCAGTTTAACTTTGGTTACATACTGCCCCCCCCCCCTCCCGTTACTGAGGTCAGACATCAGATAACAGGAAAGCAACTATGAGCCAAACTGAAACTGTCGACGTATTTCACACATATCTCACTGTCTCCCAGAATACACTGCTGCTGAAAGTCTTCACTCATCTGCCTTCACACGCATACGAACCTGAGTAAATCCTCAGGGTTGAGTATGATGTCGGCTCTTTGCAGCTATTTTATTTCCAAGTGTTTATGGGAATTTCTCACCGTTCTTCCAGAAGCATCTGTGAGGTCAGATGTCAGAAGAGAAGGCTCCTCTCTAATTCATCCCAAAGGTTCTGTCGGGTTGAGTTCAGGACTCTGTGCAAGCCGGTCAAGTTGTTCCACTCCAAGAAATGATGACGAAACGTTTCTCCCACTGCAGACGTTACATCCAGATGAACAGTGCTGACTTTGTGGGATCTCCTTACCTGACTGAGCCACAGGACCCGAACTGAATTCATCCTTGTAATTCCATTTCAGTTCAGTTTTACTGACACAATGCCAAATCACACCAGCAGCTGCCTCAAAGTGTAAGAGAACAACAACGATACAGAGAAAACCACAACACATACTGAGTGAAAAGGGTGACAGAAGAAGAAACACAGCCCCCAGCAGCATAGAAATATTGCAGCATTACATTTTGGATCAGCTGAAGGCTTTCAGGGAGTTTTTAGGACTTCCTGATAATAATGAATTACAGTCGTCCAGCCTGGAAGTAATACATGCATGAACTAGTTTTTCAGCGTCACTCTGAGACAGGGTTGTTGATTGTCATTTATGCTTAGAAACATCTACTCATAAATTCTTTGAGTTTTATAATCAATGTCATGATGGTAGAAGTTTGATCCTTAGGAGTCTGCAAAGACTGTGTGCCTTCCAGAGTGTTCTGGCATTCACTCCCACATCCTGGGAGCGTGGGAGAGGTGGTCCCTGCTCTTATTGCTTCATGGTAGGAGAAACATCTGTATCTGTTTTAGTCTCAGTGCCTTTTGTTTAGATGAACTGCTGGACTTCCAGACCAGCAGGTTTAGGGAAGTCTTTATGGGGCCACACTCTGACCCCACACACAAATCTGTTATTTTGGTGATCTGCACAAGTTTACAAAACCACTGTTATAACTGAGTTTTCTCTGCCATACCTCTGCTGTGGTTGTGACATGAAGCCAGCACGACCGTCCTTTCCCAAAGTAGTCGGGAGTCGATCCCAATGAGACTTTATACCGAGTCACAAATTCCAGCAAAAGATAAAATATTAGCGACTTATAAATCCAGATGTCAGATCACAGCTGTTTAATAATGGTTAATACTCTTAATTTCACAAATCTTTGGTATAATTCTTTTATCGCGACGAGTCATTGTTTTACTGATTGCACTTCCTCCTGAGATCAGTGCGCTCTACACGTTTCCTGTTTTGGACACTAATTCACTATTTTAAACTTTCTGAGTCATACTGACTCGGTGTTCATAACGACAGCTGTCTTTCACACATGTGTGTATTTCTGAAACATGTGTTGCATCAACCATGTAATGTTGGACAATAAGTCCTTTATTTGCCACCAAATGATAAATGATGAAGACAACAGGAACCATCGGCCTTCATTAACCACAAAGTGTGAAAATATATCTCGATGATCGCTGCGTGGAGGAGGATCAGCCCCATATGTGTGAGCAGCTGCAGTTTGTCTGTTCACAGGTGTGAGTCCGGATCAGGATCAGGTGAGTATTAGTGGCTCTAAGTTGTTAGGCTAGCTGCTCTGAAGTGGGAAATACACATGTTAGCCCCTCCTCCTTAGGAGTGTTTATGCAGACTCTCCGGTTGCTGGCCCTCTGTCCCTGTGGAGTGGAATTTATACTCGTCGGGGATCGAACCCGTAGTTTTTACGTCCCTTAAATCAGTCAGTTCTGTAAGTGACATGACTTCTACCTCACTGAGCATGGCGCTTCTCAGTGCCCGCTCATCAACCAATGAAACGTTCTTGTTGAACAATTTTATTCTTTCCAAATTTTTTACTTTTAACTGAAACTTGGCAGCGCGATGGCGACTTTTCATCCCTCGTCGAACTTTGCCCGGGCGGATACTCCTAGCCAGCCTTGGACGTCCGGTCGGAGAGGAGGTCTCGCTGTGGTGGATCGAAGTCGGATCCATTGTTGCCCATTAATGGTGAAAAAATGTTCGTCGTTTGAACTACAGCCAGTTAAAATTGTGTTACTGTAGTGTGTCGTCCACATGAACCAAAAGGTCAGTTCTTAAAGGAGTTCAGTGACTTTTTGTTTCCACCCTGAAGCTGTCCGGACTGGTTATAACCTGCACGTTGATGATGACTCCGGCCTCTTTGCCAGAGGTTTTCTTAGCGTCATGGACTCTTTTTACACAGCATGTGTTTGGCCCCACACATACCAAAGCACACACACTGGACCTCGTTTTTTCTTTAGGCTGAACCACTGACTTCATTAGTTCTGAGGACATTTTTATCTCGGACCATCATTCTGTTATTTTTAAACCGTCCTTCCATCCGTCTCCTCTTCGACATCTACTTAATTCTCGCATTTTAAATTCCTCTACTGCTGCTAAATTTTCGGATGTTTTACATTTGGTGTTGCCTGTCTCTGACGAGGTTGATTTATTAACAGATCTTTTAAATAATCATTGTCTTTCTATTTTAGAAAGTATTTGTCCTTTTAAACCATCCGACCCATCCTTCAAATTCGGGGAAATGAAGGACACATTTGTCGGCTGCATTCGGAGGAGTCTACGAATCTGGACAGCCTTCGGCGCGTCGCTGTGACGTAATCGGTCTACAAATGCGGCCTCAGGAGGATGCAGCCCATGAATTTGGTTTTTGTGGCTCCCAGACTCTGGAGCTCTTCCACTGAATGTGAGATCTGTAGACTCTGGCAGTTCTGTTAAAAACTGTTAAAAACCCATCTTTTTAAACTTGCCTTTGGTTGATGTTGTTTTATGTTCTAGCTTCTGTGAAGCACTTTGATTTTATCTTGAAAGGTGTATATAATAAAATGTTACTTATTTTACTTTGCTCCTCCCCTCACCCCAACCAGTCTCAGCAGAACCAGTCTCAGCAGATGGCCCCGCCCCTCCCTGAGCTTGGTTCTGATGGAGGTTTCTTCCTGTTCAATGGGAGTTTTTCCTTCCCACTTTTCTTCCTTTCAGCGTAGATCATCTGTGTCACAGCTGACTGAAGATTTCAACCACAAACATTCTGAGAAGTAAGATCTCAGAATAAATGCACAGTGGAAAATATAAGCACATTGTGAAATGTCATATTGTACGTTTGACCACACTGACTCTAAACTATTAACAGCTGATCTAATGTTGGAAAGCACCTTCCACCTTCCAGCCCAACCTACAGAGTTTACCGGCAGTGACGTGTTCACACAGTGACGTGAAGGCAGATGAGTTGTTATGACCATAAAAAGACATTTAGACTTTGTGGCTTCTTGTGTGAGGACACAGCAGAGTATTTAAAGCTCAGAGCGATGCAGCGAGCGGTCATTTCTAGTCTCGGTGCTTCATGTGCTTCTGTGCCAGGATGAGGGTGAAAGTCTTCAGCTGCCTGTTAGTTTTCGTTCTGGGCTGCAATGCAGGTAAGGAGCTGTTCATACTTTTACAAGCCACACACACACACACACACACGTAAACGTTGGCAGTTGTCACATAACTTCATTCATAAAGGCTCACCATTTCTTTGACACCTGTATGGTGTAAATTATAATTAGATATTTGAATTTTGGTCCCTTGGAGCTTCACAAACCTCCCATGGATGAAGCCTGAAAGCGTATCTATCCTTTGTGATGATTATGAATTGAAAAACACAGAATATAGACCGAGGGTTTCTGACAGCGCACTAGTGTTTAATGTCGTTCTGTGGTTTCTGCATATTGTCCATCATGTTGCAGATATTGAATGATATGTTGGATTGGTGCAGCTGCAGGGTGGACTGTACTACGAAGGATATTCAACAACTAAACCTAAAGCCCACCTCAGACGGATGTCAGTTTGCAACTTTGCCTGTTAAGCTGGGCTGTGTTTCAGTCCTCACACCACACATGCAGAACTGAAATGGTCAGGGTTGACTGCATTTTTAAAGAAAATATTGTTTAATTTTCAGGACTGATGGACACAGCATGTTTGGGCACTTCTGTCAGAATAGAAAAGAAAATCATTTGAGAAAGTGTGAAGGTGAGAGGCCAGTAGAGAGGCTCGGAGACGCTTTCAGACTGCCTCCAAGAGATTCTGACAGGCGACCCGGGAGGGGGGGACGGTGCTCTACCAGCACTGTTTACAGTGCGGTGGGAGTGCTGCTGACTGCGACTGGGGATATTGTCAGGTGGTGTAAGGAATCCTTAATCCCACGGACACGTCTTCTGTAGAGGAAGCAGAGTTTGGGGACGAGGACGGCTCCTGGCAGGGCCTCTGGCTGGATGAGATTCATCCTGATTCCTGAAGGCTCTGGATGTGGTGGGGTCGCTTGGCTGGCATGTGTGGAGATCAGGGGCAGTGCCTTTGGATTGGCAGACCAGGGTGATGGTTCCCATCTTTAAGAAAGTGTGCTCCAACTATAGGGAGATCACACTCCTCAGCTTTCCTGGGGAAGTCTATGCTGAGGTGCCAGAAAGGAAAGTACTACATCCTTATTCTCACTTATGGTCACGAGCTGTGGGGTAGTGACCAAAAGAACAAGATCGCAGATACGAGCAGCGGAAATGAGCTTCCTCCAGAGTGTGGCTGGCCTCTGCCTTAGAGATAGGGTGAGGAGTAGAGCTGCTGCTCCTCCACATTAAAAGGAGCCCATTCGGGCATCTGACAAGGATGCCTCGTGGGCGCCTCCTGGGTGAGGTGTTGTCCAACTGGGAGGAGGCCCTGGGGCAGACCCGGATACGCTGGAGAGATCATGTCTCTCGGCTGGCCTTAGTGTTTTCCTGGGAAAGCAGGTGGCTGAGGAGAGGGAGGCCTGGGCTTCTCTGCTTGGCCCCCCGCGACCCGGCCTAAGCAGAAAAAACGGACGGATCACCGTTGAGTCCATTCATAATCAGGTTGCTTCATAATTTAAGATTTTAAAAAATTCAGTTTTGAGAGCAAAATGAATGTTGTCCTTGCTTAAACATCACCAGGTAAACAGGACTTTCCTATTGAATTATTGCTACAAATTCCATCTGTAATAATTTAATGTCATGCTGTGTCTCACAGGAATAATCCAGAGAGTGATCCAACAGAAGGAGTCCATCGCTCTGCCCTGTCCTGGCTCAGTGGAGGGTAAAGTGACGTGGAGCAGAGAGAGCGAAGGACGGAGGGTTGACCTGCTGGTAGTTGATGGTGACAGAGACATCAGACTCGTTCCTGACCCACACAAACGCTTCAGCTCATTGGCAGATAAATCGCTCTACGTTTTCAAGGCCACTCGCTCAGAGACTGGAAAGTACTTCTGTAACAATGAGCTGGCTGCAGAGCTGACGGTGACACCATCAGGTGGCAAAGAGAGAGGAGTGAGCAACAACTCGACAGAAGTGAAGGAAACTGTCTCCATCGGTCAGACGTTCAGTCAAATATAACTTTACAGCCTCACATCCATATATTTAAGACTTTTATGAATGTATATTTGAAAGTATCCTGTGTTTCTGTTAATATTATATGTGTTGCTGCAGCAAAAACAATATTTAACATTCCCTCTGAGACTGTAAGCATTAAGAACGCTCTGATGGGAACGTCACTTCACTTTTGTTGGATTTTTGGAGTTCAAAACTGAACAAAACATTTGTGTTTTACAGATTTTGAGGATCAGATAAATCCTTTTATTAAACAATAATGTCAGTCTGTGATTAATGTTTCATACAGCGCTGTGTAGCTCTCACTCACACACTGCATCCCCAAATCAGCGCTCCACCCTGAGAGTCCGATGCTCAGATAAATATGATAAATGTTTTCAGCTCACAGCTCACAGCAGGTAGAAAACCACCATAGATATACTTTGAACATCACACAGGCCTCCCTATTGGATAGTTCCATCCTGCAGTAACCAATCATCTGTATCAGCTGCACAACAAGGTTTTAATGCCACATGACCGCCGGAGGGCGCCAAAGTAAAACCGTCGAGTGGTTAATGTGTCAACAATGTGTCATCGTGTGACTCAGCAGTAATTTCCCTCAAAATAACAACAAATGCAGTTTGAATAATTTTATATTTTAACCCTCGTGTGGTGTTCGTATTTTTGTTACTCAGCCAGTGTTCATGAGTCTGGTGGACCCGCCAGAGGTTTGGCTTTCCAAACTAACACTATCAAACAATTTTGTGTTAAATTACTCAACAGATGTTTACTTCATCCCAATAACAAGACATATGAACAGCAAACACGGTTATTTCTTCCCTTTGCCTTTGTTAGATCGCATTTATGAATTAATGTGCTTCTCGTTTCTTTTTTTTTTATATATAAAATGTTATAAAAAAATAAAATCAGTTATAATCAAGTGGAGTGAGTGGAAAGACAACACATTTACACATGAAGCAACGTGTTTCACAACTAGATGGGATCAGCTGCTCATCAATGGTGACATTAGGCCCAGGGTTGTGAAACAGGGGAGGTGGTGCATCGACTATCCCACACTGTCCTGATGGCAGCTAGCTTGTCTCTCTGCTGTCGAGCTGGTCTGTCGTCTCGGTTAAAAACAGATAATCCTGGAAATTTTGTGGAAGTTTTCCAGAGACACTGATGCACGGAAAAGTTCTGCATCCCACGGGGATTCTGTGGATTCCCCTTTGGACCTGAAAACTCCTGCGAGGATAAGAACCCCAAAGTAGGCCTGTAGATGAATTTGGTCCATCTGCTTCCACTACTCTCCAAAAACACACCTTCCTTCTAAATTACTGAAATCCAGAATAATTTTCTGGATGGAATCTGGGATGAAAAGCTCAAATGAAAACTTGATGTCCTGCACATGACCGTGTTGGTCCTGGTTGCACCCTTATCACATTTGCAGCTCTGCAGGGTGGCTCATTTCTTGGGCAAGAAGACCATTCAGTTTCACCAGTTATTGACATCCATATTTCTTCACTTGCTGTCTGGTGGGCTTGTTCTGGTCCTGGAGCTGGCAGCAGATGGGGTACTCGTCTTTGTTTTGTTACTAAATGGCGCTCAGCCTCATCCTCTTCTTCAAAGTCACTGTCAGACTGAAAATTCAGAAATGTGATCCTCATATTCTGAAACCTCTTCTTCTACAACCATGTTGCTGTCGGCTCAGGCTGCTGGCAGATACAACTTTCTGTTTTTCTTTGCATCTAAAGAACAACTGAAAGCATCATAGGCCTTTCTGCCATATGCAAATGATGCTGCTGCAGCAGAATGGCAGTGTTTAAGTGGAGCTATAAGAGCAGGAATTCATGCTTTCTGTGCTTCTGGTGGCAACGTGTTTGTGTTTCACGCTGTAGGCGTCCTCCTAATACACACTGACCTTTAACCAGTGCAAACAAGTATCAGTGTCAGAGGGAATAACACAAAAACACACAGCAAAGAGCACAAACCAGCTCGTTCTATTTATAGTTCACACATCAGAGAGAAAGAAGTTTGAAGTGTAGCTGTGAAACACCATCGTGCACACGGACGTCTGCAAACTGTTTCAAGTTTCATTGTCAATGACAGAAAACGGTGTAGCAACACGTACCTGTAATCAGTGATGGGAAGGTTACTGTTAAAATGTATCCCACTACAGATTACAGATTACATTCTGAATACTTTGGATTACTTAATATATGATCATGCTTTTTACAGCTACATGAATGTGATTTATTACTATTACTGAAGGCTACTCTCCACACCAACACCAGCTAGATTCAAATCTTAATATAAATGAGTAACAGTAGGTGGACATTAGGTAAGGCTGCACTTTTTGCAGCGATCTCATGTAGAAAACTATTCCACGCGTATATAAAACAGGTCCGCGGCTCCGAAGCGTAGTAAAGGGACCTCTGGCTAATACGTCGGGTTCGTGTCGGCTCGTAGCTGAAAACTAGCTTTACTTTGTTGTCTGGGTCACTTTGCTAGCAGAGACAGAGAGAGGCGTTGAAAGGCTGCTGCAACAGGACTTATTGTTTCAGAGGAAACAGGAACACGGTGTACAGTCGAGTCTTAACAGCTTACTCACAGCTGGGCTCGTCAGGCTGCAGTGGTTATTATTATATTTACATGCTTCCAGCTCCCGTTTCTGCTCAGTGACAGCTCCTACTTTTCCTTTTTCTCCCTCACTCACAGACACATCACGGGTCCATCCTCCCTGCAGCACAGACTACACTGCCCATCAGGCTTTAGGGCGATGCCTGTAACACTTCCTGTTGCCTTCATATTAAATATATTTTTTGAACAATAATTCTTATAAATATTTCTTCACGTCATTATGCAGGCACAAGTACAGGTGACATGGGCGGCGAGAGTGAGACACAAACATTACAGCCTCTTATTGTGTGTTTTCTTTGGGTTTCCACCGTTCTGGGATTCTGGGCTGGTGCTCCCTCTGGTGGTCACTGGTGTTAGTGTTCCTCTGTCTCGTCAGGTTAATCAGGTCCAGCTGTGTCTCCCACCTGTGTGTGATTTCCCAGTGTCCCTCTGTGTGTATGGGTGTGCTCGTTACTGTCTGTGAATCCACTGTGTGCTCTCCCTGCTGTCCTCCCTTCGTGTTCAGGTTTGCTGTTCTATAGTTTAGTTTCTCCCAGTTTGGATTATTATTAAGTTCTGTTTTTGCCACTTTGTGTTCTGTCATTTATAATAAATCTCCATCGCATCTCTGTAACTGCATGCGAGTCCTTTTTCCCACACACCAGACCACTGCTGCGCCAGCTGTGACAAACACTGCCCGCAATGAAATTCTTACACTTGTGTTCCCCAACTTTACACGGACATATAGGAAGTATACAGGTGTGTTAAAGAAAATAATAATATTAAAATAAAAAAGCCTGAAAGTATTAAAATATTAATAGTTTAATATTTACAGTTTGTGCAAAAACTGTGCAGTGAGGCTTTAAAGTGGCATTGTTTAAAATGACAGTGTGTAGAGTCCAGTAGTTTGTAATGGTGTGTATCGAATGTCAGCAGTTCAAAAGCCTGATGGCTTGTGGGTAAAAACTGTCCCTGTGTGTGGTAGTGCGGGTCTGGATGCTCCTGAGCCGCCTGCGTCGTCCTCATGCAGCGCTGTCTGCAGAGATGCTGCATGGCTGCACGTTCAGTCCTGGTGATGCTGTGCTGACCTCACCACCCTCTGCAGAGCTTTGCAGTCCAGAGTATTACAGCTGCATCAATGGTGCATCGACAGAAGTTCTTATTATATTTTAAAAAATAATAATTCTGGGGTTCATGCTGAATCTTCTCAGGCGCCGCAGGAAGAAGAGCCGCTGTCTTGCTGCTCTTGTGATCACACCAACATGTTGTGACCAGCTCAGATCCTCGCTGATGTTGATGCCTCTGAAGCAGCTGACTCTCTCCACCTCTGCTCCTTCGATGTGGATGGGGGTGTGGCCTCCTCTCTGCAGTCTGCTGTAATCCACGATGAGCTCCTGGTTTTGCTGACGTTGAGCAGCAGGTTGTTGTCGCGGCGCCGTGATGTCGGGGCTCTCACCTCTGCCCTGTATGCCGTCTCATCTCCATCAGAAATGCAGCTGATGATGGTGGTGTCATCTGCAAATTGGATGATGGTGTTGGAGCTGTGTGTTGCTGTACAGTCGTGTGTGAACAGGGTGTACAGCAGGGGGCTGAGCACACATCCATGGGGGGCACCTGTGCTGAGTGTGGATGAGGTGATGCTGCCGATGCGAACCACCCGAGGTCTGGCTGTCAGGAAGTCCAGGATCCAGCTGCACAGGGAGGAGCCGATGTTCAGGTCACAGAGTTTCATGACAAGTCTGGATGGTATGATGGTGTTGAAGGCGGAGCTATAGTCTATGAACAGAATCCACACATATGTGTTTTTCTGCAACTTCCTCTGAATAGAACAGAATAGAAGAGGCCTTTATTGTCATTGCACATGTACAACGAAATAAAGTACAAGACTGTGGTTTAAAAATGTGAATTTGTTAACAGTTAGCAGGTAAATCAGTCACTGCCTTCACACAAACATAGACTGAGTCATGATGTTGCACAGAGCATTCGGGAAGAGACGGGAACGCAAACACACAGCAGGCTGAACGGGAACAATGAGGTGGGCCAGCCAATCAGAAAGAAGCAAGGGCCGATCACACCAACTCAGAGCACTGCTGGCCAGAAGCATCCCAGAAGCAGTTCACCGTAAACTCACGTCGATTTTCAAAATAAAAGTCCTGCCACAACTTCCTGTCACACAACAGGTGTTTTCCCAGTTTGTAAGAGCCACCTCACACACTGGGAAACCGAACAGGTGCACGCAGCAATGAATTTTGTTCACTCAGATTCAGCTTTTCTCTGCTCAAAATAAATTTCTCCTCAAAATGCAACACTTGCACCTGCAAACTTTTTTTACGTGCGCTCAGAATAGTGGCACGAAAATAACGCCAGACCCTTCCCTCCCCTTTTGCACAGTCGAGGAGCGTGTCAGGAGACATTTCACTGCATGTTGTACTTATGCATGTGGCAAATTAAGAATCTTGAATCTTGCCCACTGTGGGCCTGTTTTTGTTTGTTTTTTTACTTTTAGCCACTCCCACATAAGGGCGTCACCACACAGTCGATTTGGCAGATTTTTACACCAATTGTGCTTCTTGATATTAGCAGAAAGGGACTTCTGTTTCCTTGCACACTCAAACCAGGGGAGTCAAACATGTACTCTTCTACAAAAACCCTTTGTGTTATATGTGTTTCCTCTCAGCAAACCCACTGTGGGTGAGCCAGAGACGATGACGGGGTCCTGCAGAGTAAAACTAATGTGGAGCTTGCAAAAGCTAGGGTACTTGCTGTCGACCCTGTGAGGGCGCGTTCGGGGGTTTGCTCACACACGGCCCTACGGCTCACCCACAGCTACCCACTGTGGGCGTGCACAGGCATGCGTGCCAGGCTTTACACAGTGTGTCTATAAACTGAAGCAGTTATCTCACAGCGGCTGCTGATCCACGAGCACCAAACAATTAGCATAATTGTGACATGCATCTGACAAAGCAGCATGAAGATGAGAATGCACTGCAGGAAACTAACAAAATAAAACAGGAAGTACGGTGGGACACGGGAGGAAATGGAGGCGCTATAAACGCAAAGTCATATCGCGTTCAAACATTAAAGAAGCAGGACGTCAGGACTGTGGAGTCTAGAGACAGAGTTTCTGATGAGCTGCTGCTCGTGTTGAAGAAAGAATAGTTATCAGGTCCATCGTCAGCAGGAAGTGGAAGCAAACATTCGTGCATATTAATGTTCCTGCTGTGTGTGTGTGTGTGTGTGTGTGTGTGTGTGTGTGTGTGTGTGTGTGTGTGTGTGTGTGTGCATTTACTCTGGTACATTTACCGTTTCCTCTAGCTTGTGTCCAGAGTCACATAGACTGTATATGAATGATGGACATGGCTGCTTCTACTGTGATAGGTGCAATCAAGCTACGCTGCAGTCACGTTGACTAAATGCTTGTCAGTCACATGATGGAGCGTAGCTGCTTCATCACAAATGAAACAGACTTGAATCTGATGCTTGAAGTTTTCTCTGCGTCTTTCTTTTACGAAGCCTGCTGAAGCAGTTGTTCTGAATTGGTTCCATATAAACTGAATTGGATTAAAAGTTATTCATAGAAACACTAAAGTTATGTGTAGAGCGTTTACTGGGATCCCCATACGCTTCACAGGAGTCGCCCCCTGGTGGCTGATATAAATAATGCGGTTTTAAAGAGTTTGAAACCACAAGGGCTTCTTCAAACTTCCCCATCTTTTATATACAGTCTGTGATTTGGGTCCATAATGATTTAAGGCGCTGGTTTTAACGAGTATCTGTTTCCAGTCAACGACAACATAAAAATGTCCCCATTTAAATGTTAACATTGAAACATGTTCATAGACTATAAAAGGAGCATCTGTTACCTCTTACCCACAAACAAGTTTGTGTTTGTAAAGCTGTGTGGTTACGAGCAGCAGGAGGAAGAACAGACGTGTTCAGTTCCTGTTCTCAGATCACACAGGAACTGTTCAGACACTTCGCACTGTGTGAGGATGAAGGTGAACATCTTCTGCTTCCTGTTGGCCTGCACTCTGGGCTCTAATGTCGCTGCAGGTGAGACTCTTTCACTCTATTCACATTTACATATTTATAGTTTACATATGAGACTCAGATAATAAAAGCTGTGAAGTTCAGTGTGAGACTGTGTGCTTGGATAAAGGTGTGACCGCAGCTCAAAGTGTGCGACGCATCACAATTTTTATCTCACTGACTGTAAATCTGTCATAAAATTATCCCTCAGTTATTTTACAGATGAACGAAGCCATTTTGTTCGGACTATAAAACGTTAGAAAAGACTGAGTGCTTCATACGACAGTTCAACCTCCAATCAGGAAATTAGTGTTTCCTGATTGAAGCTGCGATCATGAAACATCAGTACTAAAACAGCTGAGTGACATGTCGGTGCCGCTCCATTTCCAGCCTCACATCCTTCAAAGAAGCTTCATTATTACAGACAGTCTGACCACAGTGGACAGAAATCATGCTTGTGCTGTTACTCTGTCAGATATCGGCCTGGTTGGTGATTTTTAGTTCTGTATATGAATCTTGGATGATTGGCAGCTTTGAAATTCTTCCTTCACTGATCATGTAACAAAGTTTAACTTCATGAAACTTTGGGATCAAAGCATTAAGGAACGCTCCAGTTAATGTCAGTCTAGACGTGTGATGTTACCGTGTGATGTTACCGTGTATCCACAGCGTCTGAAGGTTTATGTGATTCTGAAAACTGTTTGTTTTTGCAGGTTTGACCCATGAAGGAGTTAAGGAGGGGACGCAGGTCACTCTGCCCTGTCCTCACTCTGTGGAGGGTGGAGTGAGGTGGAGCAGAGAGAGTGGAGGAAGCAGAGCTGACATACTCACTGTTGGAGACGGAGACAAAAAACACATCAATGATCCACAGAAACGATACAGTTCACAGGCTGACGGGGTTCTGATCGTCCTCAGAGCTGCTCCCTCAGACTCTGGCAGATACTTCTGTGACCATGAAGCAGCTGTGGAGCTGACAGTGATCCCATCAGGTAACATCAAACATTTTAACAGTTGACCTGTTTAAAAATCACGCGTCTTCCATAAAAAAACAATAACTGACTCAAACAAATTCAGTGAGAATGAAAAGCTGCATTTCAGACGTGTTTTTAACTTTAGTTGCAGCTTTGTTTTGTCACATGTGCTTCCTGTTACTGTCGATGAGTTTCTATAAAGTAATAACTGTAATGTTCTTCATGTGTAACCTCACATGCTGCAGTAACCAGTGAGCAGCTACATAATAATAAAAGTCTTATCTCTGCTCTCTGTAAACTCAAACCAGTGTATCTGAACTTCAGCTGATACGATCACACTGAAGCATTTTTGGGTTTTTGTGCAGTGACCGACTTTATGTTGACGATGTCATTCTGTCTTTGCTTTGACATCAAAAACCTAAAACGCCAGCAGAGATAACCGGTATCATCAGAGCGCAGAGTTCCTGTTTGAAGTGGCGGCTCGGGCCAGCTTCACACAGCCTGTAGTAGCTGTGTGCTGCCACCAGAGGGCAGTGCGCAGATATACTGTGTGGACTCGTGTCTGTCTGTGCTGTTGTTGCTGCCTGAGCTCCAGTTTGATGGAAACAGATAAATAGAAATGGATGAAGTGAAACAGTGAAAACAATGAACGCTGTCGGCTGCAGCCCTCTCTGTGCTCCCTGTCCTCCTCTTTCCTGTTGACGTCCACCTTTAAACCAATCAGCACGTTGGAAAGAATCACTTTAATGATAAATGTCATTAATTCTTCACAGGAACAACAATAGTGAGTGTTGCAGAGAGGAGCAGCATCACTCTGAACTGTTCTCATGATGTTGGAGGATCAGCTGTTCCCACGTGGAGACGAGACTCTGGAGAAATAAATGAAGGAAGGATTTCTGTTTCCACGGACGACACAACATTACGTATAAGAGAAGCTGAGCCTGCTGACTCTGGACTGTACTACTGTGATGGAGAACCAGCTGCTTATCTGAATGTGACCAAAGGACAGAGATCTGACAGAGGTGAGACACATGAACCCAAAAGTAACACAGAAATGTTTTTGTAGAGTTTCCTCTGTTTTCTGCCGCTCTCTGCAACAGTCGCCGACCACCGGCTATCCCGCCATGTCGCTGCTGCAGTCTCTCATGCTCTACCTCTAGCCCCCTTCATCTGCCCCGCCAGGTCCTCTTATTGGCCTACGGTGGCCAAGGGCGAACCCTGATTGGTCACAGTCTTATAACTGGCATGCCTGGAAGTCTTCCGGCAACACGTCAACAATATACACAATAAAAGCATGCAATGAAACTGTACGAATAAAACACTGGACATTATTAAAGATTAAAAACGATGAAACACAGCAACTCATGCACAAATGCTTAAAAACACAAAGTTAAAACATGTCAGCTTCACCGCGTGACATTAATCAGCATCAGTCAGACAGCATCCAATCATTGTTCACAAATCACAAGATGTTATGTGAAATTCTTCAGTTCAGTTTTTTACTTTGTTTGTATGTGGAGTTTGTTTTTAACCAACTCGTACATTTAAAGTTCAATCGTTGATTTTTAAGCTGTTATTTTTTATGTATCTATATTTTCTTTTTTCTGTACTTAAGATAATAAGACAACAAAAACAACAACAACACCTACTGCTACAACTCATACAGCATCAGTAACACCTGCATCACCCCCCGATGCTCCATCAGGTATGATTGCATCAAAGAATCTAACGAGTGCAGTTGAACAGATTTAAATGTAAACATGTTCATCTCTTCTGGCCTGTAGCATAAATGACCTTTAGAGTGAGGTCTGATGTGTTTATATATTAAATATTACAGAGAGTCCATGTATGTGATGCATGATCCGTGTTCATCACTCTGACCTTGTCCAGCTTTTCCAGTGCAGAGTTTCCTGATAGGAACTGGTCTTCTTCTTCTCTCCATCTTCATCCTCATCACTGCCTGCTTCATGTGGAGATGCAGGTCCAGCAGACGAGGTGAGTAAAGAGAAACATGACCAGAATCTGTGGTTTACATGACTTATTCATTGGTTTAGACATGTTAGTCGCATCATTCTCACATATCTGCTGTGGTCCAGTTTAGCTTCCTTCACTCGGTTCTTTTGAAGAAATCAGAAAGGTCACAGGAGACGTATCAGTGAGGTTTAAAAACTATGTAGTGACTTCCTAACAGCTGTTCCTCGTTCCTTCTTCGATGGACTGTCTTCGGTTTTATTCAGGATCTCCTTTGAACCTCTCCACCAGTGGATTCAGGTTGTATCTGACCTCTGTTACCAACTTCTATGACATTCACGGCAGCTTCCCACCACAGTGTTGTCTGCACCCGCTGGGTGCTGCATCCCAGCTGGTCTGCTATGGAATGAGATTCATGTAATAACAAATGGCATCAGCCGGGCTCTGCTTTGTCTTCTGTAACTTATTCAGAAAGAAGAAGCTCGACGTCTGACAGGCACACGTAAACGAGACCATACTTCCCCCGTTATGGCTTCCAGTACGTTTTAGGATCGACTTTTACAGACAGGCAAGCAGAAGCGATGCCCCCCACCACCCCAACCCCAATTACACATGCAAACAAAGGATCCTCCTCCACTATTCACCTATTTAACAAGATAAATTCAATAAGATTAAAACATACTGCACTCCTTCCTGGCTGAAGAATTGTAAAATCTAAGTACTGCCACAGTTGAATAAATACCTACTTTATTACCCCAGAATATTAAGTACATCTTAAATACTTTATATTCTGTTTAAGGCCCTACATTACACACAGCAATCAGCTAATGCTAGCTGGTGCAGGTAGTAACTGACCTCAGAACAGTGAAGCAGCAGCTTGCCTCTCATGCTGCTCTCCCATCAGTTTACTGTTAAAGTCACAGCAGTTTAAACGCAATGTAAATGTGCACACAGGAAGAAGCTGCAGCCTCTCAGCTCGCCAGCTTCATTCAGTGTGAGCAGGACAGACAGACGCCCTCTGACACACTTTGCTACGAGTCTGAAATAAGTGCAGCTTTTAGTGACAGTAGCCAACTGTGGCCACAAGATGGCAGTAATTCAAAGGATGTATGTACAAACCAAGGAGCTCTGAGAGGAGAGATCGCTTTGGTTTGTTTTTTCATTCATGTCTGTTCTTAGATTTGCCTGTCCTGACGTAACACCTCTGTCCTAACACATCTCTGATGCTGGTCGAAGCAGAGGAGACTGGGCCTTTGCTGTGGTGGTTCTGCACTTTGGAGCAGTCTGCCTCCAACACTCGACACTCTGTAAAACTTTAAAATGTGACTCAGTTTTGATGCTTTTCTTTTCTTGGTGTTCCTTGTTTTTTCTATTTTCCTGCTTCTTTTCAGCTCTGCCTTGATTCCATTCACACAATTTATTTAATCTCATAAATTAGATTTTTAGAAAGTTTAATCTCAGCCTCACTTGTGTCCTGACCTGTAGGTAACAGGTCAGGACACATCACAGTTTAGCGGTGCCCCCTCAGACTGCTGGATTCCTGGACTGAGTAGTTTCAGATGACTGCCCGTCTGCAGCTGCTCACTTCATGCTCTGTGTGAAACAAGCCGTTCTTACTGGTCAGCCTCCTGTGAATAAGAGTGTTTTAGAGCAGAGTGAAGCCTGGGCTTTTAGCTCACAGGGTTATTGAATATCATGAACATCCACCGTTGGAACAGCATAGATTACAGGACCAGAAAAGGCTTTTTCAGTCCACACGTACAATTATGAGCAGAGGCGCTGCTGTAAATGCTGACATCTGTGTGACATGTGTCCTCTTCTGTTCATCAGCCTGTCAAAGTAAAGCATTTGCTCACAGCTGCAGTCACACTGTGTTTTGGTACTTTTAAGATAAGAGCAGGTTTATCAAATTCTAGATCAGTGTCATTAGCTAAACCAATCAATCAATCAATCAATATTTTTTATTATAGCACATTTAAAAAGGACAGTGTCCATCAAACACAAGGTAGCAAAGCAGATTACAACAAAGGCAACAAAAACAGTTAAAAACCATTAAAAGCAGTTATAGTTACAGTTACACGGCACAGATGCAGACCAGCTGGAAGTCCAAACTAATTTGTTTCAGAAGCTCGATGGAACAGGTGAGTTTTTAAGCGTGATTTAAACGATTGAATGGAATCTGACATGCGGACATCGACAGGAAGATTATTCCAGAGTTTGGGTGCGGCAATTGCAAAAGCTCGGTCACCTCTAGTCTTTCGTCGGGGCCTTTGTTGCACTAAGAGCAGTTGGTTAGAGGATCTGAGCGCTCTCTTGGGGCTCTACACGTCGAGGAGGTCTAACAGCTAAAAGATTGTTAATAATGCTGTCACAGCTAGACGTCATCACAGGCAGCGTGTTTTAAACTTTAAAGCAGGAGCTGACTCTGATCTGTCTGCAGGGACTGACGAACAGCTCCACGTCTATGATGAGATACCAGCTGGAGCAGAACTTCATCTTATAAATGGTGAGAGTGAAGCAGCTGTGACAGTTTGAAGGACCTGCAGTTCAAAAAAGCGCCGCTCCGACAGCCAAACCCATCTGTTCTCTGATTGGATAGTTACATTTGTGATTGACATGACATTGGCCAATCAGATGAAAGGAAGAAAAACAGGGTCAAAATTCGTACTTGTAACTTGAAACTTGAGTGCAGAGTTTCACACGTATTTTTTGGCTAAGTCCACACACAAATTCTTTTTACTCATCATGTCACTGAACACTGTGAATATGAACACAAGTAAAAATGATGCAAACTCTTACTGAGACTTGTTGTTGACAGGAGGATCAAACCACAGTGATGCCACATACGACACCATCGCTGAGCTGCCACAGACTGGAAACGACACCAGTAACACCTGTGCTGCACTGAGCCTTCACAGTCACATGATCTAAGCAAACCTTCTGCTGACACTTCATCTCCTTCCACCTTCATGCTGCATCTAATCAAAATATTTCATTTACAGATTTTCCACATTCCTTGACTGCTTCCACTTTCCATGCTGGAAATAATAAAGGTAACTTTAATTCTTGCTTCTGATTTGGACGGGTACTAAAAGAGCCACACATGAGTTATTTTTGGATAACCCAAAATTATTTTGTGTGATCAAACTTTTGGATCTGGTGTCTTCTAAAGCTGAAAATGTTGATTTGTTGTGTGTAACAGCTTAAAACTGGACTGTTACTTGGATCTGATGAAGACTATTTGATAAACATTTTAACAGGAGGATCAAACCACAGTGATGCCACATACGACACCATCGCTGAGCTGCCACGGACTGGAAACACGACCGGTAACACCTGAGCTGCCACTCAGCACCTCATTTTACACAAACTCATGGTGAACACGCCAAACCTGCACAGGTGTGTTTGTTACACACAACCCACTCAGACTGATGATGTTTATGATCCACAGGTTCTTCACAGCCCGTCAACAACACGTATGTCTTACTGGAGAAACCCAAGAAGCAGGCCGGACCGGTGTAGCTTCACCTGAATGTCCTGCCGTCAGGAACAGTCTGCACAGCACAGATGTTCATGGGAACATGTAACATGCATATGTCGAGATTATTCTGAATTATTGTGAAAAGCTGTGTGTGTTACTGTTAGTCGTAATACAATCTGAAAACATGAATACAAAAAAAGCAAACAGTCCTGAACGCTGTCATCAGGTGAAATGTTGCTCTGATGTTTTTAACATGTTGACAGTACAGATGTGTGTGTGCTGTAAGACTGTAAATACATTCATTTAGGAAATTAAGGCAATAAAATGTCATGAAATTGTTTTTAGAGCCTGTTTCTACAGTGGAATTCATCATCAGAGCGACTTTTTTAATCATGTTAAATGACATCAAATGAATGTTTTTATGAACCATTATTGGTGATTACATGTTTGGGAGGTTTACTCAAAGTAATTCTAATGAGAATGCCAACAGAGACCCGGCCTCTGAGAACAGAGAAGTCAATGAGACTTTTTACCTGGATTAAATAAATAAAAGCGTTGTTGGTTAAATCATAAGTGTTTGTTTTTCAGAGGGATTTGGATATATGTAACTATGCAGATCTTCATCTTTGAGGTTAGGCTCCTCCAGACGCTCGCCTGAGGCAGGTGGATCCCTGCTCCTAAAGTTCAGACATCTTTACACTCTGCTCTGTTCTTCAGCACCAGCACTGTAAGCCTCATAAAAGCAGATCATGAGTAAAGTGTAATTAAAAAGAGGGCCAGGTCGCCGCATTACAGCCAGCACGGCTACGTGAATGGCCCTACCGACTGTGACCTACGAAGCCCACAACCCTCCATCGAGATGCCTACGTGAGTGATGTGTTGTTCTGAGGGAGGGGGTGAGCAGGTGCCCCCACCACAGCAGCCCTGAGTCTTGGAACTCATCTTCACACTGCGTCACAACAACAAGACATCCACTCAGTTACAGCAGACACAGTAAAAGGACGAGACACACCCTTCAGCCTGCTGTTATGTGGCCTCTTTACACAGCCTGCACCTGGGGTCTCACCTGGTGTGGTAGAGCCCAGCCTCATGGATCTGGTGCTCTCAGTGAAGAACTGATGAAGAGGATTTTAGCTGCCAGTGCTTCTTCATCAATATCTGAATGAGTGACTGATCAGTGTGGTTTCTGACACACAGCTTTAAAAATACTCACTTCCACTGAACTCAGTGGACTCCGTGTTGTGACGTGTAAATGGCTTCTTGTCATGTTATTAATATCCTTTGGTTTCCATGTGTATTTGTTCTTCCTGCAGCTCAGGTTAAAACCACAAGTTTCCAGCTGATACCACTTTGCCTCCTCTGTGAGTCGTCAGTCCTTACGCTTGTTGATCTGTCTGCAGAGTAAGGCGCTGGTTTTAACGAGTATCTGTTTCCAGTCAGCGACAACATAAAAATGTCCCCATTTAAATGTTAACATTGAAACATGTTCACAGACTATAAAAGGAGCATCTGTTACCTCTTACAAGTTTGTGTTTGTGGTTGTAAAGCTGTGTGGTTACGAGCAGCAGGAGGAAGAACAGGCGTGTTCAGTTCCTGTTCTCAGATCACACAGGAACTGTTCAGACACTTCGCACTGTGTGAGGATGAAGGTGAACATCTTCTGCTGCCTGTTGGCCTGCACTCTGGGCTCTAATGTCGCTGCAGGTGAGACTCTTTCACTCTATTCACATTTACATATTTATAGTTTACATATGAGACTCAGATAATAAAAGCTGTGAAGTTCAGTGTGAGACTGTGTGCTTGGATAAAGGTGTGACCGCAGCTCAAAGTGTGCGACGAGTCACAGTTTTTATCTCACTGACTGTAAATCTGTCATAAAATTATCCCTCAGTTATTTTACAGATGAACGAAGTCATTTTGTTCGGACTATAAAACGTTAGAAAAGACTGAGTGCTTCATACGACAGTTCAACCTCCAATCAGGAAATTAGTGTTTCCTGATTGGCGATCAGCAGGTGGTGGTTGTGGCTCGTTGGCCCAGTGTTTTGTGTTTGTGCACTTCTGAATCGTTGCTGTTTTCTTAGAGAGATTTATGAGATTTGTGCTTCCTAGTTTAGTCCTCTGGTGCTTTTGAGTTTGCTGATCAGGTCGTTCACTTCCCTCTGTGCTTCCTGTGGAAGTCAGTCTTGTCTCCATGGTTGTTTGCCTCTCTCTCTTCCTCACCTTCATCCATTTCCTCTCCGTGTTTCTCCTTCTGCTCCGTCCGTTCTGTTTCCGTGGTTCCCCTGAACAAAAACCACACAGAGCTACTTCCTGTTTTATTTTGATAGTGCTTGTCTCATGTGCATTGTGTTCACGTTTGCTTGCCCTGTCTCGCTGTGTCTGATTGGTTCCTGCTGTCTTCCCATGTGTTTCCTTGATCACCCCTGACAGGACAGATGCCTTCCATTAGGCCTCTGTCCTAGTGTCCTCTCTGCCTGAGGACACTCCAGGGCCAAGCACAGCAGTGGGTGAGTTAAACGACAGCGATGGCGAAGCGTGTCAGCCACCTACGACAGGGAGGGAAGAGATGATGAGCTGCTAGACCTGATCAGAGAGGACACGAGGCAGCAAAGAGAGGCTGAGGAGAGGAGAGCAGGGAGAGGATGGACCGACTGTGTTCACCTCTAGAAACATTAGTTCCCAAATGAAGAAATTTATTTAGTTGAATATATTTGTGACATTGTTGTGTGTGTTGCATCAGTTTAAAGGTTTTATGTTATTAATAAATTGATTCAAACAAACAGTAATTGTCACTGAGCTCATTTGATTTACAGGCATTTTTAACATGTATGAACACGACGCTAACTTTGAACTATATTACATGGATATTTATTTACTCAGAATGAAGTAAATAACAATAAAACCAGAATATTTGTAATACATCAACAATAATCAGGCCTGGGATCCTCCTGGTTAAACAAACTGGGACACTCAGGTTAACCCTGCAGGGTCTGGTTAAGGAAAAGGTGGAAAACAACATTGTTTCATTTATTTTAAGTGAGCAAAGCATTATTCTAATTATCAAGCTTGAGTAAAATAAACTAATATGCTGTGAAAAGTCTTCAATGTGATTGATTACTCTTCATCTGTGTAACTAAGCGCAAATAATCGTTTTCAGCTTTGTGACATTTTTACAGCCCATCACACACAGATAAGTTAACATGTGTCCACAGCATCTGAAGGTTTATGGATTTCTCAGTCTGAGCTGTAATTCTGAAAAACTCTGTTTGTTTTTGCAGGTTTGACCCATGAAGGAGTTAAGGAGGGGACGCAGATCATTCTGCGCTGTCCTCACTCTGTGGAGGGTGGAGTGAGGTGGAGCAGAGAGAGTGGAGGAAGCAGAGCTGACATACTTACAGCTGAGGGAGACAAAACTACAAAACACATCAATGATCCACAGAAACGATACAGTTCACAGGCTGACGGGGTTCTGATCGTCCTCAGAGCTGCTCCCTCAGACTCTGGCAGATACTTCTGTGACCATGAAGCAGCTGTGGAGCTGACAGTGATCCCATCAGGTAACATCATGTTTTTCTATTTTCTGTTTAAAATCCATCTCTGTTACAAGTGACATGCAAACATATTTTAAACACTTTGTCAGGTTAAATCGAATGTGTCTGTGAAGCATGAACTCCCATCATGCACCTCTCTGCATAACCACAGAGCTTTGACACCAGGAGCATAAATCCTTCATCAGTCTCTGATCGAGTGCAGCTGGATTCAGTCAGACGATATCAGACTATGAACAACTGCAGCAGAGAGCATCCTTCATCATCATCATCCATTTTCTTAACCACTTCTTGTTGCTGTAACTTTAGTGCACAGCTTCCTGTTTAACAGTCAGCACGTTGGAAAGAATCACTTTAATGATAAATGTCATGAATTCTTCACAGGAACAACAATAGTGAGTGTTGCAGAGAGGAGCAGCATCACTCTGAACTGTTCTCATGATGTTGGAGGATCAGCTGTTCCCACGTGGAGACGAGACTCTGGAGAAATAAATGAAGGAAGGATTTCTGTTTCCACGGAGGACACAACATTACGTATAAGAGAAGCTGAGCCTGCTGACTCTGGACTGTACTACTGTGATGGAGAACCAGCTGCTTATCTGAATGTGACCAAAGGACAGAGATCTGACAGAGGTGAGACACATGAACCCAAAACACATTAAACTCCACGTTCAAAGAGCTAAACCTGCGGGGTCTGCAGCCACCAGCACATCACAGTTTACAGCTCAAAGAGGAGGAAGAGCAGAGAGCAGGATGAGTTTAGTTTAGACCCTCGAGTTTGAGCAGTGCTGTCGATGACGTCACTGCGTTTGCTCCTGTATAACACGGCACTTTTAACAAATCCAGTACCCAGTCATCGTTTCCAAATCTCAAGATATTATCAAATGTTTTCGTTTTTTATTTATAGAAATTGTATTTTTTTGAAAACATGCATTTTATTTATTTATGGTACATATTTGGCTAAAATACACATGTGTAATTCTGTCAGTCTTTCTCATTTTCAGTGTATGAAATTATATTCTCTGTTGTATTCTCAAGATCATGAAACAAGCGCAGCAACAACAACTACAACAGTTACTCATCAGCCAGCAGTGACATCTGCCCCGTCAGGTATGACTCCAACAAAGACATCATTCAGCTTCACAGGTTTAAATAATTCTCAGTCAAACTTACATCAGCTCTGCTGTTTACAGTATAAATGACGTGTGTGTTTGAGGCATGATGCTCTGTAAGACAAGCTCAGCTGTTCTGAATTACATTAAAAAAACACTGTTCAAAAAAAGGAAGACTTTGAAAACGTGTCTGATCTCAATGGGAAAAACTATTGCTGCATATCTATAATATGAGCGAGGACGTGTTAGCAATGGAAGGATGCCACATCGTTGGATGGACATGAACATTATAGACCTACAGAGGCTGAATTCAAAGACGCCTCGAGACACAGCAAAGCTTCCAGCTGTGGCGCGTATTCAATGTGCCACAGCTGGAGAAGCTGGACTACCTGTGCAACCTGTGGAGGGTCCAGTATCACCCAGTGCTACCAGTAGAGACACTGACCTTAGCCGGATGTCAAACTGGTGAAAACACAGACAGAAAAGAAGAGGAGGAAACGATGTCTGAGACTTTCAGCTGTAAAACTGCTCCTGTGTTGGAGGTCGTCTCATTGTTGCTCCTCTAAGTACAGCTGCTGCCTAGCTGTGCATCAACATCTGGCCTGATGCTAGACTCTGAAGTGTTCCTTTAAGTTTTTGGAGCAGTGTTTATGATATTAATAAATAGTATGTAGAGTCGATCATGTTTGTTTAATAATTGTATCGGATAATTATTCTTTTGCTTTTCCAGCCAACCATCACCTGTTTGACTTGGGGATCCGAGCCCTTGTGGTCTTCGTCTGCAGCCTTGTTCTCGTCATCATTTACTTTATTTGGAGACAAAAGTCCAAAAGACGAGGTGAGTAAAGTAAAAGGAGGTGCTGTGGTTTAGCTGACTTATGTATTTGTTTAGACACTTTATCCTGATCAGTCTCACATCTTTATTTCATGTTCAGCTGAAGTCTGGTTTACTTTCCTGCCTTCACTCTGTCTGCTAACTGCTAACACATTAGCCACCTG
Source organism: Astatotilapia calliptera (assembly GCF_964374335.1). Classification (NCBI taxonomy): domain Eukaryota; kingdom Metazoa; phylum Chordata; class Actinopteri; order Cichliformes; family Cichlidae; genus Astatotilapia; species Astatotilapia calliptera. Next base: position 1,384,457 of record NC_137442.1, on the reverse strand, counting down.
GGCTAGCACGGTTCAGCTAACAGCTCTGAATCTTGTTTCCAGCATGACATCACAGCAGGCAGCATGTTTCACTGTCTTTAAGGAGGAGCTGACTCTGATCTGTCTGCAGGGACTGACAAACAGCTCCACGTCTGTGATGAGACACCAGCTGGAGCAGAACTTCATGTTAGAAATGGTGAGAGTGAAGCAGCTGAGCTCATCTAAACTTTCATCTCTGCTTCTGTTACACTCACAGTCTGAGTAACAGATTCCAGGAAGAAATAAACTGGTTAAATTATTCCTGCTGATAGTTAATCGTAATAATTAATTCTGTGTTCTTTCTCAGGAGCAGCGCCTGCATCAACATGCTGACAGCCCTGCAGGTAAATGTGGAGTTATTGGTTTGATGCTGCTGTTCATGAAAACAGACACTGGAGGGTTTATAAATAGTAAAAGATTAAATTGAACAAAACATAAGATCACAAGGAAAAAATGGATTTTATTTTTTTTAATATATTCTTTAACACATAGTGAGTGAAGAAGAAACACCCAATGCATCATGGGAATCCCCGGCAGCCTACGTCTATTGCAGCATAACTAAGGGAGGATTCAGGGTCACCTGGTCCAGCCCTAACTATATGCTTTAGCAAAAAGGAAAGTTTGAAGCCTAATCTTGAAAGTAGAGATAGTGTCTGTCTCCTGAATCCAAACTGGAAGCTGGTTCCACAGAAGAGGGGCCTGAAAACTGAAGGCTCTGCCTCCCATTCTACTTTTAAATACTCTAGGAACAACAAGTAGGCCTGCAGAGCGAGAGCGAAGTGCTCTAATAGGGTGATATGGTACTACAAGGTCATTAAGATAAGATGGGGCCTGATTATTTAAGACCTTGTATGTGAGGAGCAGGATTTTGAATTCTGGATTTAACAGGAAGCCAAAACAGGAGAAACTTGCTCTCTTTCTCCTTGTTAATAATCTCTCTTGTTTAACAGCTGTTTCAGTTTTTGAGCAAATCAAATTCAGGACAAACAACACGAGCAGTTATTGATGAGTCTGAGTGCTGCAACCAAGAGAAAACCACTGAACTGTGAAGTCATTTATATGATCCTTACACACTCGTCTCACTTTTGCTTATGAATCACTGACAGTTTAAATCTGTGAATATCTTTGAAAATGTACCAGATGCAACAACGTCTCAGTATTTATGTTTGTGTTTTTATAAACTCCTCTCATCGACTGCAAAGTAAAGAGAGCTTCATGTGGAGCCAAGAAAAAAGGAAAGTTTGGACACACTCATCCTTTCATGTTTCTGTGTTTTTGCTACTCTGTACATTGTGGACACAAACTGAAGACATCAGATACACGAAGCAGGATATCTGGAATTATAAAGAAGATCAATCTAAACATGTTTTATATTTTAGATGCTTGAAGTCAGGTTGGTATCATGTCAGTCATCAGTGGGACTCAGTGATGACCCACCTACACCACGCACCCTTTGCTGCTTCTGCTCTGTCATAAATATAGAAAATGACCTCATTTTATATCCTTTTGCACCATTTCAAAGCCCAGTGTATTCTGCCTGTGCTGACAGAGTGAAACGGTAAAGATATTTATTCTATGGAAAATCTTCATTTTTTTCTTTTGGTGTTTTATTGTTGTGTAAAATTAAAACGCTGAAGCAGCACCTGTGAGCTCGTCAGCAGCGCTCCTCCAGGTAGCAGCTGCTGTCAGCGTGCCGATCCAGGGAAGACGTCGTTGGCTCTGATGAGTGTTTGCTCGTCTCTTTACTCTAATGTTGTTTCTCCTCCCTCTGTGCAGAGCTTCCCAGGATTCCCCTCCTGACTGGGATGGTCCTGACTGGGATGGTCCTGACTGGGATGGTCCTGCCTGAGCGTTGATGCTGCATGTCTGCTGCTCCCTGGAGCACAGCTTCTATTTCCACATTTGTATGACGCATGTTTTTAGTGAAGTCACTGTAAATAAAGGCTGACTGTGAGTCCCCTGACTGTGAGTCCACTTCAGTGTACATGACATTATGATACCAATGATAGTTGACCAGACTGATAAAGCTGCTGATATCATGGAGGAAGGTAGATGTGTGGACGGGAAGCAAGGCTGACGCTGGAGATGGATGCTAGCTGTTCTTCCATGGTGCAGATAGAAATGGAGTAGGGGAAGCCTCGAAGGTGGAGCAGGTGAACAGTGTTGTGGAGGTCAGGAGGGGGTCAGACAGGATCATAGCGAGTGGTGATTGGAGCAGAGCTCTGACATCCAGGTGCAGGGAACAGAGGTGACGGAGGTGCTGGGTGGGCTTGGAGAGAGAAATGAAACTGTGATTGTGATGAAGGTGCACACAGGTGGGCTACATCTAACACAGGAAGGGGAAAGTGAAAGCTAGGAGACTGTAAGGTGGTGTCAGGGAGGATGTATACCTGCAGCATTTAATGGTAGGATGACTTTGAAGAAGAGGAGGTTGATAGCTAGGTGGTAGCTACAGCAAAGACAAAGGCTGACAGTCACCTTCATGTGACACTGAGAAAAGAGATTGTATCTGAGAGACGAGGAAGGATTATGGACCAGGAAGTTCAGAGGAGTAAGGAGGAAGTGAGGGCAGCCATGAAGAGGAGGAGGCAGCCGTCCACGTGACAAACCTGTGCAGGTATGGAGGTGTCTGAGAGAGAGGGCTGTTTAACCCGATTATTTAATGTGAGCTAGAGCGAGGAGGGATAAACTGATGAAGAACGACAGCTGTTGTTGAAGCTATGCTAAGAAGACGTGAGTTTGAATACCCAGGCCAACCATCCAAAGCAACTGCAGGAGAGACCAGCTGTGATGGTGTGATGATGGGGAGACAGTGGCACTGACAGAGCGACAGATTTTTAGGGAGTCTGACGTGCTGGATTAAAAGAGTACATGAGAGAGTCGCCTCAGGTTAAGCTGTTTGGAGACAAAGTTAGAGAGGTTGGGTGGATTTTAACCCAAACTATGAGTCTGACCAAAGCAGCAGAAGATTTCGACCCCACCAGCCTCCTCATGCAGACTGTGTGTCATCCCTATCATCCCTCAGAGGCCAGTGTCACCGCTGCTGCTGCTCCGAATGATGAGGTCTGTGGTGCAGAATCACGAGACACAGGCAGCAGCTGACAAAGCAGCATCACGTTGAGCAGGAGACGACCCTTCAAAATAAAGCAGGAAGTGCAGTGGGACACAGGAGGAAATGCAGCCACACTCATCAATATGTGAAACAGTGACTGGTCTGAGTCCTTCAGCCTCACAGTTTGATTTCTTTTTTTTTTTTTTTTTGCCTGTCCCGTTTGGCTCTTTTGCATCAGAATTGTTGTCTAAAGGCAAAGAAAGATGCCCAACAGATTTACTTTACCAAACTGACCATCCCAGCCTTGCCGTAATGGTCCATTTGATTCACCTTTTATTGTTTATTTTATTTTCACTTACTGAATACGGGACAGACTTGACTGGGGGAAAGAAGGGGAGAAAGAAAGAGGGAAAGAGAAACAGCTGAGAAGAGGGACGGGGGAGAAGGGCAAAAGACAAAAACCAACAGAACGGGCAGAGAAAAAAAATGCATATATCGATCACCTGGATCACCTGCTGAGAAAGAAAAAAGAAAACAAGCAGAAGAGAACAAGAGTAATAGAATAAACAACATCACAATGATATATGTTTGATTTCTGACACACACAGCTTTAAAAACACAAACCTGTTTGGTTTCCAGCACCAGGACGCTGACCTCAGTGACCTCAGTGACCTCAGTGACCTCTGTGACCTCAGTGACCTCAGTGACCTCTGTGACGTCTGTGACCTCAGTGACCTCTGTGACCTCAGTGACCTCAGTGACCTCTGTGACGTCTGTGACGTCTGTGCTGTGGTTGTTTTCTTGCTGCAGTCCTGGATAAACCCACAGGGTTGCAGCTCTCTGCTTGTGTGTCATCCGTCTGACTCTTCTAAAGTTCACAGACAGCTGTTGTGAAATCGTTGTGTTGAATTTCCTCCTGCAGCAGCTCATCACTCTGCTCTCTCACGTTTACACTTTGAGAGTGTTAAACTCAGGGTCAGGCTCGGCTGTCGGGGTCGGACCCGAACGCAGGACTCAGACGTGAGACTCAAAAGCAGCTTTACAGCATAAAATCATTTTCATTGTTGGGCTCGACTACGAGAGCGTTGATGACTCCGGGTTTACAAAAATGCCACATTAAGCTTCTTGTGGATAAGATCTGTGCTCCCTCATGTTCCTGAGGTTTTTCTTCATCTCATCACTTCTGCTTCCCCACACTGTCACGCTCTGACATCATCACTCTGATCATCCACTCAGTCTCTGCTGCTCATCCTCTGACCGTCTTTCACCCCACACTTCACTCTCTTTCTCCTTTAAGACAACTCTCTTCTTATTGGCTGTCCCTCACAGACAGTCATTTAGTGCATGGGCGGGTCATATTATTAAGTATGTAAACGCAGCTGACCTTTGTATGTACACACAGCCCTCCTTCAGCCATCAGATTAGTGTCAGTGATCCCTGCCTCACTGGCTACATGATTTAAAACAATCCAAAGTTGTTATTTGATTATTATTTGATTATTCGCTGCGTGGCGAAAACTCACTGATGTAACTGATCTGGTTTCTACAGTAAGACAGGAGATCAGACGCCCCCACCACCCCCACCCTGGAACCTTCTACCTCCGCCTACGACGACATCATCTTATATCTGCATCAGTCGATAACACAAAACTGTCAGAATGTAAATTACATCACATTCCAAACTATAAAAGGAGCATCTGTATTCATTAACCACAAGAAGTGAGCAGCAGGAAGAAGAACAGGCGTGTTCACAGAGGCCGAGTTCCTGTTCTCAGATCACACAGGAACTGTTCAGACACTTCGCACTGTGTGAGGATGAAGGTGAACATCTTCTGCTGCCTGTTGGCCTGCACTCTGGGCTCTAATGTCGCTGCAGGTGAGACTCTTTGAGCTTCTTCTGAGACTCGGATGATGTAGAGCGTCGTTATTCTTCCTGATTTCTATCAAAGTTTAATTTTATGAAACTTGATTTAAAAAATCAAAACATTGAGAAAGTCTCCAGTTATTTACATGAGGATAAACGTGTGATGTTACCGTGTGTCCACAGCATCTGAAGGTTTATGTGATTCTGAAAACTGTTTGTTTTTGCAGGTTTGACCCATGAAGGAGTTAAGGAGGGGACGCAGGTCACTCTGCCCTGTCCTCACTCTGTGGAGGGTGGAGTGAGGTGGAGCAGAGAGAGTGGAGGAAGCAGAGCTGACATACTTACAGCTGATGGAGACAAAACTACAAAACACATCAATGATCCACAGAAACGATACAGTTCACAGGCTGACGGGGTTCTGATCGTCCTCAGAGCTGCTCCCTCAGACTCTGGCAGATACTTCTGTGACCATGAAGCAGCTGTGGAGCTGACAGTGATCCCATCAGGTAACATCAAACATTTTAACAGTTGACCTGTTTAAAAATCACGCGTCTTCCATAAAAAAACAATAACTGACTCAAACAAATTCAGTGAGAATGAAAAGCTGCATTTCAGACGTGTTTTCCAGCTTTGTTTTGTCACATGTGCTTCCTGTTACTGTCGATGAGTTTCTATAAAGTAATAACTGTAATGTTCTTCATGTGTAACCTCACATGCTGCAGTAACCAGTGAGCAGCTACATAATAATAAAAGTCTTATCTCTGCTCTCTGTAAACTCAAACCAGTGTATCTGAACTTCAGCTGATACGATCACACTGAAGCATTTTTGGGTTTTTGTGCAGTGACCGACTTTATGTTGACGATGTCATTCTGTCTTTGCTTTGACATCAAAAACCTAAAACGCCAACAGAGATAACCGGTATCATCAGAGCGCAGACTTCCTGTTTGAAGTGGCGGCTCGGGCCAGCTTCACACAGCCTGTAGTAGCTGTGTGCTGCCACCAGAGGGCAGTGCGCAGATATACTGTGTGGACTCGTGTCTGTCTGTGCTGTTGTTGCTGCCTGAGCTCCAGTTTGATGGAAACAGATAAATAGAAATGGATGAAGTGAAACAGTGAAAACAATGAACGCTGTCGGCTGCAGCCCTCTCTGTGCTCCCTGTCCTCCTCTTTCCTGTTGACGTCCACCTTTAAACCAATCAGCACGTTGGAAAGAATCACTTTAATGATAAATGTCATTAATTCTTCACAGGAACAACAATAGTGAGTGTTGCAGAGAGGAGCAGCATCACTCTGAACTGTTCTCATGATGCTGGAGGATCAGCTGTTCCCACGTGGAGACGAGACTCTGGAGAAATAAATGAAGGAAGGATTTCTGTTTCCACGGAGGACACAACATTACGTATAAGAGAAGCTGAGCCTGCTGACTCTGGACTGTACTACTGTGATGGAGAACCAGCTGCTTATCTGAATGTGACCAAAGGACAGAGATCTGACAGAGGTGAGACACATGAACCCAAAAGTAACACAGAAATGTTTTTGTAGAGTTTCCTCTGTTTTCTGCCGCTCTCTGCAACAGTCGCCAACCACCGGCTATCCCGCCGTGTCGCTGCTGCAGTCTCTCATGCTCTACCTCTAGCCCCCTTCATCTGCCCCGCCAGGTCCTCTTATTGGCCTACGGTGGCCAAGGGCGAACCCTGATTGGTCACAGTCTTAACTGGCATGCCAGCTAAGACTTCCGGCAACACGTCAACAATATATACAATAAAAGCATGCAATGAAACTGTACGAATAAAACACTGGACATTATTAAAGATTAAAAACGATGAAACACAGCAACTCATGCACAAATGCTTAAAAACACAAAGTTAAAACATGTCAGCTTCACCGCGTGACATTAATCAGCATCAGTCAGACAGCATCCAATCATTGTTCACAAATCATAAGATGTTATGTGAAATTCTTCAGTTCAGTTTTTTACTTTGTTTGTATGTGGAGTTTGTTTTTAACCAACTCGTATATTTAAAGTTCAATCGTTGATTTTTAAGCTGTTATTTTTTATGTATCTATATTTTCTTTTTTCTGTACTTAAGATAATAAGACAACAAAAACAACAACAACACCTACTGCTACAACTCATACAGCATCAGTAACACCTGCATCACCCCCCGATGCTCCATCAGGTATGATTGCATCAAAGAATCTAACGAGTGCAGTTGAACAGATTTAAATGTAAACATGTTCATCTCTTCTGGCCTGTAGCATAAATGACCTTTAGAGTGAGGTCTGATGTGTTTATATATTAAATATTACAGAGAGTCCATGTATGTGATGCATGATCCGTGTTCATCACTCTGACCTTGTCCAGCTTTTCCAGTGCAGAGTTTCCTGATAGGAACTGGTCTTCTTCTTCTCTCCATCTTCATCCTCATCACTGCCTGCTTCATGTGGAGATGCAGGTCCAGCAGACGAGGTGAGTAAAGAGAAACATGACCAGAATCTGTGGTTTACATGACTTATTCATTGGTTTAGACATGTTAGTCGCATCATTCTCACATATCTGCTGTGGTCCAGTTTAGCTTCCTTCACTCGGTTCTTTTGAAACATCTGTTAGTACGATGGTGGCTGTGAGCTGCGGTCTGTCTGTCAGCTCAAATGTCATGCTAACACATCATGCTAACACATCACGCTAACACGTCATGCTAACACATCATATTAACACGTCATGCTAACACGTCATGCTAACACATCACGCTAACACGTCATGCTAACACATCATGCTAACACATCATAATAACACATCATGCTAACACATCATGCTAACACATTAGCCACCTGAGCTAATGCAGTTCAGTTAGCTGTGTTTTACTACTGCGTGTTCACCTCTGTGCACAGATTCCATTCGGTGAGTGAAGATGTGAATAAAGTAATAAAATAAAATAAATTAGCGTATGCTGTTAGCAGCTTAGCTAACAATAAAGCTAACACAAGTTCAAAGGTTACAGTTTCTTTTCTACAAATGAATCTTTAATCTTTCATTTTAAATGAGTACACAGCACTTATATAATATTACTGTTAACTCCAAACCTAAAATGATTTTATTCTGCCTCACTGTTGATTTTACATCCTGTGGACTTTATTCTGGTGCAAACAGACACCTTCGAGGTGAGAGCAGGTTGGTCACTGTAAGTATGTGAGGTGAAAGGTCAGCGGTCAGTATTTCCTAAACTCAGTTTAACAGCAAAAGCTTCCTAAGCAGCCACAGTCCAGTTTAGCTTCACTTTCATTATCACAGCTGGACGTCATCACAGGCAGCGTGTTTTAAACTTTAAGGCAGGAGCTGACTCTGATCTGTCTGCAGGGACTGACAAACAGCTCCACGTCTATGATGAGATACCAGCTGGAGCAGAACTTCATCTTATAAATGGTGAGAGTGAAGCAGCTGTGACTGAGGCTCATCATCGGAGCTGCTTGTAGTTTGATAGTCTGAATGAATCCAGTGTTTGTTCTCAGGAGCTCGCCTACGACCTGCACACTGCCTGATGGAGCAGCCACTTAAATTATTTCCCCTCCTGTTGTTTCCATCATTAGATGTTATGTAGATAATATTTTAAACTGAAAACTGCACTGAAATCTTGTAGCTGTGTTTCATATTATTATTTTTACTCTATCGTCGTCTTCTAGTTCATTCTGTAATTAAGCCGATTGAAGTTTGGATGTTTGGGTTGGCTGTAGCTCAGGCGGCAGAGCAGGTCCTCTGCTGATTGGGAGGTCGGTGGTTTGATCCCCAAAGTGCTGTATACGAATCGGTCCATTTGGATAACTTTCAAATTCTGAACCTCATCAACAGTAAAGCAGGAGAGTGATGTCAGCCAAACTCTTACTGAGACTTGTTGTTGACAGGAGGATCAAACCACAGTGATGCCACATACGACACCATCGCTGAGCTGCCACAGACTGGAAACGACACCAGTAACACCTGTGCTGCACTGAGCCTTCACAGTCACATGATCTAAGCAAACCTTCTGCTGACACTTCATCTCCTTCCACCTTCATGCTGCATCTAATCAAAATATTTCATTTACAGATTTTCCACATTCCTTGACTGCTTCCACTTTCCATGCTGGAAATAATAAAGGTAACTTTAATTCTTGCTTCTGATTTGGACGGGTACTAAAAGAGCCACACATGAGTTATTTTTGGATAACCCAAAATTATTTTGTGTGATCAAACTTTTGGATCTGGTGTCTTCTAAAGCTGAAAATGTTGATTTGTTGTGTGTAACAGCTTAAAACTGGACTGTTACTTGGATCTGATGAAGACTATTTGATAAACATTTTAACAGGAGGATCAGACCACAGTGATGCCACATACGACACCATCGCTGAGCTGCCACGGACTGGAAACACGACCGGTAACACCTGAGCTGCCATCACTATTTACAGTCCCATCTAAATGAGAGGTTCTGGTGATAAATTTAAATGTTTTTCTTTTCCTCCTGCAGATTCTCCATATTCTGTGATTGGTGCCACGTTTAGTGATGGAAATAAAAAAAGGTCATTTTAACGATCAGCACCTCATTTTACACAAACTCATGGTGAACACGCCAAACCTGCACAGCTGTGTTTGTTACACACAACCCACTCAGACTGATGATGTTTATGATCCACAGGTTCTTCACAGCCCGTCAACAACACGTATGTCTTACTGGAGAAACCCAAGAAGCAGGCCGGACCGGTGTAGCTTCACCTGAATGTCCTGCTGTCAGGAACAGTCTGCACAGCACAGATGTTCATGGGAACATGTAACATATAACATGCATATGTCGAGATTATTCTGAATTATTGTGAAACTGCAGCTGATGAAATCGACCCAGGAGGCTTTTGTTAGTGTGTCTGTCTTTAAACACTTACGCTAAAAAGCTTAAATAAATTCTGACCCAACTGTGCTGAGGTGCAGAGCTCATGGTCACACCCACCCACTCATCCAGCGCAGGGTGGCTGCGGTGGGGGGTGGAGCCTGAAATCTGTCCTCCGTCCATCGACGTGTTCGAGGTTCATGATTCATCGGTGGAAAATTGACAAAAAGCTAAAAGCTTTGATTCTTACAGTGTGCTGTAGTGTGTGTGTTTGACCTCTGACCTTTCCTCCAGTCAGTAGATTGATCTGAAGGTCAAAGTGATAAAAATCCTTTACAGTCATGATTATAAAGACAAAAGCTTGTAAGATAACTATTGTTGGCCTGAGAAAGTTTCTGAGTGCAGTTGATTCACTTCATGAACACATGAATAAAAGCTTTGATTTAAAGCGTTTTGGTATTAATGACGAAACATGTCACACGTCTGCTGCAGTCACATTTAAAACACTGATAATATTCACATTTAGATCAAGTAAACTTGGAAAACAGTAGATTTGTGTTGACTTTGTGTTTGTGTGCAGACGTGTCCGCTGAGCTTCACAGCTTCAGCTGTTGAAAGCACAGACGGCCCATCAGCTGCTCAGCTTCCTTCCTGTGTCACCGTCATCGGTCTGTTAATAACACATGAATGAACCTGGACAAACACACAAGCTATGTTACTCTGATTCAGGGCTTCTGCTGCTCTCGTCTCTTCCAGCTCCCTTACTTGTTTCTTAGTCTTTAGGTTTAGTTAATGTTCCTCGCCTGTGTTCCATGTTACATCCTCCACGCCGTGGAGGTGACAGCGTGGAGGTTTGTAGCTGTAAGATTCAGAATTGTGACCTCAGGACTTCATCTGTTTATAATCATCCAAGCAGACAGTGAGCGCAGCAGACACGTGTCACGTGTACGTGTTTCTGACATTTATCAGCACTGAGCGACGAGCACGCTGAGCTGATGAGAAACATGCTGTGAGCCCACAGAGTGTGTTCATGTGAGCTGATGACTGCAGTCAGGATGAAGCTGGACGTGTGCTGCTGCCTGTTAGCAGCCGCTGCTCTGGGCTCTAACGTCGCTGCAGGTAAGGAGACTCGTAACTTTAAGAGACGTTCAGCTCAGCGACTCTGGACTGTACTCCTGTGCTGGCGGAGCAGCGGTTAATCTGGATGTGACCAAAGACCCGACTGACACGTCGCAGAAAGGTGCTGTGGCCGCTTTACAGAGCAAACATGATTGGCTGAGGCTTTAATGTCTCTAACAACGACACCTTATTTGAAAAAGTTGCCAAAATATGAATCTAGTTTCATTGTTTTGTCTCCTTTTTTGAAACCAGCAGATGTAAATGAAAGCATGTTTATTCTTTAACCCTTTAAGACCGACCACAGAACCAAGTCCGTCAGAGCTTATATTATATTTTTACATGCTGTGGAGCCATTTCAAGTTGCTATACATCAATACAACCATTATAGCCCAGATTTTAATAATATGTCTGCATTAAGTGCATAGTAATTACATAAATTGCAAAAAAAATTGAAAATCGTTTTTGTTTTTTTAACATATATTTCTAGTTAGAGAAATTTAAGAGGCTTATCCCTCAAAACTGTAAATACAAAAACGTTGCACAAAATAGTTTCCCACCACAGGAAATTTATTTTAAGTGTCTTCATAGTTTTATTTTTGAAATACACCAATTTTTATACACTGCAGGAAAAACGAAAATACATATTATCATGCAAATTTGCAAAAAAACAGCATCTGCATCAAAATAAACTATTTCCAGCAGTGCAATATGAGTCCTCAGCATCCCAGAAACGACACAGGAAGTCATAAAGTCAAACATAACTTTTAAAAACACCAGTATAGGCTCATGAGGCCACGATGGTAAAAAACTACATTTCCGCAAAATGATGTCACTTCCGATTTCGGGCAGGTCATGGCGGACGTAGGAAGTGTTACAAACAGCTGATCGGATCGGCAAAGCGTGTTTCAGGAATATTATGTTTTTGTTGCTGCAAGTGCTTTGATGCAGTTTTTGCAAAGCTTTATGTGGAAGGAAACTGTGACCGAGGACAAGCTGATGGCATAAGATGTAAGTACAACTCCTCCGGTTTCATATGCAAAAGAATCATATTGCTAGCTTATGTGGTTGCAGAGCTACCGGGATTTTAAAATAGTTACACAAAACAGAGCGTGCTGCTCCGACCGGCTCTAAAGGTATCAGGTACATCAGAAACAAGCTGAGCTGTGGCTGAGTCTGAGCAGAGCTCCTGGTTCTTTGGTGCTTTCAGGTGCGTCACGTTGATCTGAGCTGCGTTACTGTGTCTTCTTCCAGGGGCTCATTCTGAGCAGCAGCTGGTTCTGGGTGCTGTCGTTCCCCTCGTCTTCATCACGTGGAGATGTAGAAATAAAAGAAAAGGTGAACGAAGGAGACGAATTAGAAAACAGTTCAGTTTGTCACAGAAACCCTGCTGATCCTTCATCGCTGATCGTTGATCAGTGAAAGTGTTTGTGCTGAGAGACGCTGAAGACTGAAGCTTCACGTCTCTGTGTGATGAGACACACTTTAAACTGCTGCAGGTCTGAGTGCAGCGAGCTCAGGAAACCAGTTTAAGATGATGGGAGTTTTGAGGCAGGTGTCCTCACAGGGGACAAGTGACCTCAGTGTCATTTTTTCTGTCATCTTACGTTAAAGGAAGGAAATTACCCAGAAAACGTTACAGTGTGAACCTCTGTGAAGTTATTTATCTCCATGTGTGTCACACAGAGCCTAAAGTTGAGTCAATGAAATTCCAGCTTTTCCAGCATTTTTCTCACGTTTCCATGGAAAAAAGAAAAAGACAAAACTGTTGAGTGAACAAAAGCCTGTTTTTCCCTAAAGGTGGATCTCATCAGGACTCGCTCATCGATCATCCTCCGGCTCTGGGAAACACACCTGGTAAAGCCTCAGAGATATTTGAGGATATAATGAAATATTCACGTGTCTGCTGCAGCGCCTCGAGCCAACACGTGTGTTTACCGTGTGATCAAGCTGCACCGACAGCGAGCCTGAGGGGATGTTTCCTGCATTAGTCCGAGTCTGTGATGTTTTAAAGTGATTCCACTCTGCAGGTGATGATAACGTCACAGAGCCACAGGTGTTTTCTAACCTTCATCATGTGACTTTTCTCTAATTGCAGGAAATCCTCAGGATCAAACCTTCCACGCCTCCTGCTGCGAGCATGATGTCATCATGTTTACCTTTTGTTTGACTTTCACACAAACATTCAGAGGAACAAAGATTAAAATCTCAGCTAGTCCTTCATCCGAGAGCTTCCAGCTGCTCATCAGATCCATGCGACACAGCAGACCTGCAGCGGGAGCACGCCTCTTTATTTTCCAGGCCGCTGACGCTCCCTGAGTCACTGAGGACGAGGAAGGAGAGGAAGAGCGGTGCAGGGACAGACAGGCTCGAGGCGCGTCGGCAGCTCTGCAGCTCCACGTTTGTTCCTGAACATGTTCTCCTGTCACGTTTGGTTCCTGCTCTCAGGTCTGATCGGCTGCACGGGAAACTCCACAGGTACGAAAACCTCCCGTTCTTCTGTCCTCGTCACACTTTCAGGGAACCGCGAGGAAACAATAATACAGTTGTTCTTATTTATAGGTTGCCTTTGTTGGGTTAAAGTTGGACGGTGCACGCCTCAGTTTACTTTTGTACAGTTGTTGTTTCCATTTTTGCAAACTTGATGTAATCAAACATGTTCTAGAAAAACATCTTTTTGTGTCAAATTCCCATAAAAACATTTTGATGGACTGAAATGACTCACATGCTGTTATGAAAGAGTCCATCGGAAGATGATTATTTCTTTATTGGTGCAAAATAAGTTAAAGATGAAAACGTCATAAATCCACAGTTATGCATGTTTACAGTCAGTGCGTGTAGATTTCCTCTGACACACGACATCGTTCACCGCCCTGCTCGACAAAACGCTGTCCAGCAAACATTTTGCAACGTTGTAAATTTAGACGCAGACGTTTCCATGAGATAAAAGAGGAAACACACTGAAGCCAGAGCATCAGCAGGGTGTGAGTGTCACACAGCTTCATCACATCATCTAAATATAGGAGACGGATCACTAAAGGAGAACCTGCACGAGACTGTATATAAAAGATGACCACAGCAACATTTGAGCCTTTGCCCTGTTTTTACGTTTGACGTTTAAAGTGTCGTGGGCGTCGTCATCTTCACGTCTTTCAGGCAGAAGTTACCAAAGCAAACGGCCTCTATGAGAAAGTCTTTTATTAACCTCACAGTAAACCATGTTAAGCCTTAATGCAGCTTAACCAGGTGAGCTCACCTGTGTGCTGCATTGGTTCAGCCACGTTAGAGGACCTGTGGCTGTATTTAAAGCACATTTGTACTGCTTGAGTTCGACAGTTTCAGATGTGTGACCCCGTCCTCTGCCCCAGCAGCGATCTGGTTTTCGGTCCCTGAGAATCACCACGTCTGTCTGCCGTGCGGCAGCTCTGGCAGCTCAGACGTGATCTGGACTCGGCAGGATCAGGAGGTCCTGGTGATCCGACGGGGCGGCTACAAGACCAACAAGGACTGCCGGCGCTACCGCCTCATGGTTAATGGCGACCTCTGCGTCCAGCATCTGAAGGAGTCGGATCATGGAAGATACCGCTGTAACCAGCAGCTGGTGGCTGAGCTGCAGGTGCTGACAGGTATGCTGGGGGTGGAGCCACCAGGGTGGGTGGGTTGGGGGTGGGAAACAAATAATAAATGCAGGGAAAGACGAGGAACAGGGAAAAGCTTTACGACAGCCTGGCCGCCCTGACTCTGCCACACGCTGTAATCTCCTGGTCATTAATAATCGAACTGAGTTTCCTCTCATGTGATCCTGATCAGGTTCAAATCAGTTTGATGTTTGAAGCCTCGCAGCGACAAAATAATAAATCACCTCAAAACCGTCCAATCAAACGTAACGAGCCTGTTTTCAAATGTAAGGAGCAGAAAGTACGAATATTTGTTTCAACATGTAGCGAATAAAAGTTAAAAGTATAAAAGAAAAAACTACTCGAGTCAAACACAGGAACCTGAAAACTACTAGTACAGTAGCAAAGTATTTGTACTTGTTCCCGCTGGAGTAGCAGCCGGCTGGGAGCCAATGACAGAGACAAGTTACACAATACAAATCGCTCCGTCTGCACACAGCAGGCAGATGCATGTGTGGCAAACACTCCTGTGAACTGAGCGCTCACTTCTTCATCAGCTCTGCAGTGCAGAAATGTCTGCTTATCGCTGACGCAGCTTCTCCAAAGTAAGGAACTGAGTATGAAACCTAACGTCTGCACTCACACAGTCACCAGCTCTTCAGGCTGAAGAATCGATGACAGCACGAAGTGCCGTCACACTGATGCAGGCACATTAAAACCACACAGAGGCTCAAAGGAAGCCAGCGGTTTGAAGAAGGACGTGTCGAAATGATCAGTTTTCTATGTAAAAGAGAAGTGGATGGCACGGAGGCACAGAGTGGGAGTGATGTGAAAAGAAACATTTCCACTGTTTAAATTTGTCTCACACACGCCTCCAGAAAGATGACTGGATATTAAAGTGGAAACGATAAAAACAGGAAATGTGTGGCCTAAATATGAAACTGAGCGAGCAGAAACAGCCGGCTTATCTCTGCAGAGCAGCTCGTCATTATCTTTTAATCTTTTAATCTTTTAATAGGTCACTGAGTCTGTTTGCGTGTGATTGCATGCTACAATCGGTGACTGACCACGAGCTTTAGCAACTCTGCGGTGAAGCATTCACACGCCATGGCGTGTGTGAGGAGCTGCGCTGCTCATCCTCAGGTCTGTGAGCTCAACACCTCCAGCATGAGCACAGCTGCAGGGAGGGGGACGAGTCCGCTTTAGTTTGCAGAGGCTGCAACCAGCAGACGCCACAGCAGCGTCCTCTCCAACAAAAGCCTGCACCTCACGCAGAGGGCACCACAGCGACGCACAAGCACCACGACAACGTCACTGCAGAATAAAGTCGACACAGGAAGCACAGATCCAGCAAGAAGCCGTGAACAATATAATCATGGATTGCATTTATATATATAGCGCTTTACTATTCATTCACACACTGGTGGAGGCAGCTACGGTTGTAGCCACAGCTGCCCTGGCAGACTGACAGAAGCCAACACCAGTAGGCGGTAGGTAAAGTGTCTTGCCCAAGGACACAACGACCAGGTTGTGATCCCGGGGATCGAACCGGCAACCTACAGATGCGCTGCCCAACCCCCTGTCCCTACGGCCGCCTGTCAATATCACAGCCACTCAAGTACAGAAGGTCAGCAGTGACAGCGCGAATGTCTCTGCGTCTTCTCCTCAGGTCGGGACTACACGGTGTCCGCGGGCCGGACGCTGCTGCTCCCCTGCAGCGGCTCCTCCAAACCCAAACAGAGGTGGTTCCAGCAGAGGGAGGGCGAGAGGCGGGAGGCCGTCCTCACCAAGTACAGAAACGGTACGGTGAAACCAGAAAGGGGCGGCGGCCGGCTGAGCTTCACCAACGACGCCCTGCAGATCCAGGACCTGCAGCCAGAGGACGCTGGAGAGTACGTCTGCAACGGGCTGCTGCAGGCCAGAGTCACGGTCCTCGCAGGTGGGTCGGTCCAGCCTGGACTCACCTGCTGCTTTCACGTTGTCTGTAGTTTACACGTGTTCATGTTTTGTGTATTTACAGGTTGTTTCATGAGCTTTGTATTCATGTTTGTGTGAACCAGGATTTAAACATAGAAACTGTTTGCATTCCCAGCACACGCAGAGACGAGCAGCCAGCCTCCGTCCACCAGCACACCTCCATCACCTGCAGTGGTGACAGCCGGTAACACCACACACATCATCATACATCCACACTCAAACACGTAACAGCTGTGAAACAGCGCTGCTGTCTGCAATCATACCGTACATGGATTTACCAAACCTGCCCGTGTGCTGCGCTATAAGTGGATCTACGTCATACTTCCTTAAATCTGTCTGTGCCTGCAAATGTTGTCTTTATTTAGTTGTGTGAAATATAATTGACCACAATCTTAATCCTCAAATGAGATGTCTTTGTTTATTGGATGCAAACTTTCACATGACCTTTGACATTTAAACGTTGTGAGTGTGCGACCAGTGTGGGTGTGTGCGTCCTCTCGCTCTGTTTATTAGAAGTGGGAGAAATAAAGAAGAAGAGCAACATGAGACCTGAGAACGGTCAGTCCGGTTAGGAATCGCGTTTGTAGTTTTCTGCCAGATGTGTCGCGTGTTCATGAACCAGATGTTGTGTGCGCTCTCAGTTCTGCTGCTGGTTGCTGTCGTCAGCGTGGGGTTGATGATCATCTTCTTAGCTGCTGTCTGTGTGTTGCTGACCAGCATGAAGTGCAGGAGGAGGAAACGCAGAGCTGCAGGTGAACGTTTGGATTTAAGTTCCTGGGTTTGTCAGGGTGCGTGCAGACGGATGCTGCTAGAAGCAACCCTGCCTGAGACTATGACACGCTGCGCCACCTTCTGGCACAGACTGGGATTACACAGAGTGCGAGTGAATTCAGTGAAAGAGTAAATGATTTGAAATGTGATTTAAAAAAAGAAGAAACTATGATTTTGGGGGACATGAGAAAGTTTTTATCATCAAAGGTTTTTTAATGAATTCATTTAGATGTCAAATATTTATATTTGACATCTTCAGATTATTCACCTTCACTGCTTCAGTTTTTCATACTGAACTTTTTTCATGCATCATTATCAGCATTTAATTATTTATTATTCAGTGATGTTTATATTTCAGGCAGTCTGAAGCGTGTTGGCTGATTCATTTATGTTTAAAAGGATTTTATTGACGAGAGAGCTGACGATTCTTTTTTGCAGCTTCAGATAAACAAAACTTTGTGTTTAAAACATGAATCCGCACATGCAAAAATATGGATGTTGCTATGGTAACAGAATCCAGTATTAGAGTCAGCGTGTTTTCTGATGATGCTGCGCTCTTCATCTCTCCATGCAGCAGCACCGACACGTGAAGACACAGAGCTGCAGCCGTGGACGGCGTCCAGCGCACCGACAGGTAACCTCACCAGGTGTTCGATGTCCTCACGTCAGTCTACGAGGGATTAAAACGGTGTGTCTGTCTGCAGAGGGTGAGGACTTAGAGACCCCGCCCCTCTGTGGGGAGACGATCCACTACGCCTCTCTGGGCCGACAGAACTGGAGAGAGAGACCCAGCAGGAGTCCGCCGGAGCAGAGCCACCACAGCGTCATCTACTCCTCTGTCGTCAGCAGACCTGCAGCGAGAGCTGAGCACAAACTCTGAAAGTCTGAGTGTACGGTCGTGTGACGGGAAGCTTAGTTTCACCTGTGACACAAGCTGTTAAAATCCTGTCAGTCAGTTTGGTTTCATGTTTCACTCTCTGCTTCAGCAGCACAGCTGCTTTCACTGAGTCTTTACATGTTACAGCGAGGACTCGTTCACAGGCGTCCACATGTGGAGCGTCACATCTGGAGCGGCGGCCATCAGGACAGATCGTGGTGTCAGAATCAGTTTATTAGTAACAGACAAAGTGTGGAACCTGTTCATGGAAGCAGCACAGCAAACATATTTACAGCAGCAATATTCAGACACAGACATAAAGATTTGAAACTGACCCGAGGGAACTATTCACACACATGGGTAAAAAAGGATTTTCTTTAGTTTAGTAATTATCTGCTGTGGCAGATTTAATTCATGGCTGTTACTTTATTAACAGAAATGTTTTACAAACATTTTGCTTTCATTGCAACTTTCTGGATATTTAACATTTTAAGTTTTTCTGCTCACTGAAAAATAAATCTTATCTGTTTACACAAACAAATAAACTAAAATCTAGATTTTGAAATCTAATCACATATTTTCACAGTTTTATTAATTTAAAAAATTCATTTACGCTCATTTAAAGTGCTTCTATCTGTGGTCATGTGATGCCTTTGAGTTCTTGCACATGTTCACTGTTGAGTACAGGACCTTCTCTTCAGCCAATCCGGTTCCTCTCCTGGTGGTGGGGCGGGGCTTGTCTGGATGCTTCAGGCTGGAATAATGCAAAGACTCTTCCTGCAGAGACACAAAGAGTAAAAAATCTGATTAAACTGCAGGTCATCATGCTGCAGGTTCTCTACATCTGGCTTCCCTGCACTGCGTGGTGCTCAGCACAGGCCTGTGAATCCTCTGAATCTCAGCGTTCAGCTGTGCTGAAGATAAAAGCTGCCAAATATTTATGTTCATGTTTCAGTGAAAGCACCTTTTCAGATTTTACTGGCAAAACATAAAGAAACGAGGGTTGGTTCAAGACTTTTGCACAGTGCTGTGCTGCATGTGGAGCTTGTTTTTAGAAGCAGTAATAAAACAGAACCTGTTTGAAACTCACACACTGAGAGATTCACTCACTTTAATTATTTGCTCGTAAAGGAGGAAACATGATTTTTAAAGATTGTTCGTGTGACTGTTCGTGACCTTCCACTGACCTCTGTGACCCGGTGATCGTCGTCCCGTCTCCGTGGGTTACAGCAGGAGCAAACAGACGGTTTACCTGCAGAGGAAACGAGACATGGGACAGGTGAGGGAGACGAAGCTGACTCAGTGACATC
>NC_137442.1:1275000-1360000 GCF_964374335.1 Astatotilapia calliptera | reverse complement strand
GACGGCTCCCTCATCCTGACCCACGGCGGCAAGCCCGACGACCAGCCACAGTTTCTGGATGCCGCCGCCGCCTCTTTGTTAACGGAAGGGACGAAGGGCCGAGGGGTGTACTCCACGCCGGACATCAGGATCGCAGAGAAGTACTGCAAGAAGTTCAAGTCCAGAGTGGACGGGAAGACGTACCAGGTGGTCCTCCAGAACCGCATAAACCCGGAGAAAAGGAAGTCGTGCCAGAGGCAAGACGTCTGGGTGGTGTACATCCCCGAGGACAGCAGCGACGTGAGGGTGAGGGCCATCGTGCAGGAGTCCATCCGCCCGTACGGGCTGCTGCTGAAGCAGGTGTGATGCAGCTGGAACGACCTGCCGTCACTTCAGCTTCACGATTTTCACATTGTTAACAAAAAACTGAGAACATGCTTCAAATTCCCAACGGTGGGACTAATAAAGGTATCTTATCTTATGCTTGCTCCGCGCTCGTGGCAGGACGAGCTCCTGAAAGCTCTTTATTGGGAGGGTGTGGAATAATAAACCAGTATCGTCTCTTTATCCTCACAGTTTAGTAAAAGTACGGCCGTCTGATCAAACCTCGCTGAACCGCGCTGCCTTTCAGTCTCCTCACAGCTCCAATCACAACATTAGATCCAAACCACCCATGAATAAGCCTTCATCTCAAACACAGGAGGAGGGACGCGTGCAGCGCGGTTAGCGGCGTCCTGCCTCACGCTGCGATCCTTTCGCTCGGTGTCAGAGTTGGAGGTCAGACCTGAGTCCCAAACTTCTTCACATTCCTAGTTTTTAAGCCTCGATAGTGAGGCGGGGTCAGAGGGCAGACCCCGTCAGTCACAGGTGAGCGCACACCGGCTTTAAGATTTTACTAATTAAACTTCACGTTGTTATTTTTAATAAGACTTGAACCTAATGAGCTCAGGATAACTTGCTCGCTGCAGTCTAAGAGACGATAGATCGTTATTGTCACAGTTACCATGAAACACTGACAGCTGCTGCCCCCTGCTGGTCCCAGCAACCACTGCAGGCTTCAGAGCTACATCCAGGTGTGTTTCCAGTACAGGCTGAGGGTCGTCTGCAGAGACGCTGAAAGTGGCGTTAGATTGAATTCTCGTCCTGTTTTCCTTCCTGTCTGATCAGCAGCACTGGATCCACTCTTTTCTTTGATGATCAGAGAAGGAGATGATTTTGCTTCAGTCTTGTTCTTATTTGAAAAGGTTGCTGTGAGGTGTGACGCCACAGGTCTGATGTTTTTCATGGCATCGTTTCAAATGTAAGAATGGAAATGATAAAGAATCTCTTATATTTAGCTTGTGCGGGGTCTCCACGCTGCCACCAGCTGTGAGAACAGATGTTTTCCTTGTACATGTGAATTTGATTTGCTTGAATGGAATTAAACAGAGCGCACTCATCTGTGTGTGAAGCCTCTTTTTATGATATTTATAAATCTGAAAACCAGGGGTGTCAAACATAAGGGCCGGGGCCCAGAATCGGCCTGGCAAAGACGCCAGTCCGGCCCCCTGGAGGGTCTGGAAACGTGAAAAATGATTAACTGAAGTTTAACAGCTTTCCCTTTAAATAAAGAGACCCACACTCGTGGATCCTTCCAGAACAAAAGTGTTTGTTTGACCGAGCTGGTAAAACCTGTTCACGCAGGACGCTGTCACCGCGATCACACACCTGACCTACACAGCTGCCACACATCGTTTTCATTTTTAAGCTTCAGTTAGGTTTCATTCTGCAGGATTTGTTATTAGCTCTCCATCTGCATCCTAATCAGAACCACTGTGACGGTGTTAGCGTGACATTTAAACACTACATTTGTGTCAGTACTGCAAACACCTGTGGAAGCATCGTGTTTGTCAGACTCCACAGACTCGTGTCCCGACATACAACAAACCTGTAATATTCATATACGCACCTTTGAACATAGACAGGAAGTTAGACTCACATCACATCATGAATGAAGGGGCTTCATTACCGCACGCTGTTGATATGTTTGTTCATTACCTGCAGACTCAGTGTGAACTGTTTTATGGGCAGAGTGCTGTAACTCCTGCCCACCACCAGAGGGCAGCGCGGCTCCAAGTAAAAGTGCAACAATCCCACCTGAACTTTGACCTCAGATAAACTGAGCTTGACAAACGTGCTGAGGAAGCATTATGGGACACGTGAAACACACCTGACCACAGGTAGCATCCAGCCACGCAGACGAAGCAGAAGGCGAGCAGCGTAGGCAGAAGGCAGAGCCCCAGACTCAAACACAGCTGCCTCATCCGGTCTGTGGACGACCGCCCGGCACCTCCTGCAAACACACAATCACACACACCATCATTGTGCCAGCCGTATAAACCCACACACCGGCTCCCTGTGTGGGTTTGAAAGGTTTCACACTGGTTACAGGAAACTCATAACTGGAGGAAAAATGAGCTGCGGCGGTGCCGTGGGGGCGGAGACTCGTCTTTACAGGTCAGCGGGAAATCCTAAAGAGGACTTGGTGGTGTTTCATAGAGAGAACATTAAAGCTTCTCCTGTGATAAAACCAACCACGAGTGACGCTCAGCTGAGCGCCCGACTATCAAGAGACAATACATAAAAATATATCAAACTCAAAACAATTAAATACGTAAAAACTCAGATCAATAGAATAAAAATAGAATATAACGTACTTTTATTTCCAGTACATCCTGATGTGACGTCTCACTGCAGTTTCTTTCACACCTTCGTTCCAACGACACAAACTATTAAAGGTGTCGGCACGCACACGGAAACCGCCGTGTGTTCAGCTGCTCGGCTGCAGACGCGTGGACGCGCGGTGACAAGATTCAGGGGGGGTGACGACTCACCCCACTCGTTTTTCCACACGTGTGTGACGTGTAGCATGTTTGTCACAAAATGTCCGTTCATGGAACGCAGAGAGCCCCGGGGCCCCCGAGGGGCCCCCTGCCTCCGTTCTGCTGTGGGGGGCAGCTTGCTGTCCCATCAGCTGATCAACAACACAAACATCCTAGAACAGAAATCCTACTGCACCTTTCAAACTTTGTCAACATCAAGTTTTCTTCTGATCCACGCGGCAAAAAACTGCTGCAGTTTGTTTATTTCGAGTAAAATCGGTGCGTTCGTGGTCGGAAACAAGTCTGCGTCTTTGAACGTGTCCACATTTCCACTTTTAGACACAGGAACGGTCCCCGCCTTCTTCACAAGTCAAACGTTTGTGCTGGTTTGTGATGAACGAGCTTTTATTTATGCAGTTATTGGAAACTTGAGCCTCGACAGTTTCACGTCTTTAGCTGCTCTGAGAGGAAACGTGCCAGCATTGATCTGATGGTTCGGTTTTTCTGAATGCAAACTGTAGTTTATTGGAAGTATTAAAAATAGTTAAAGTTAACCCCGTTTGTTACTTTAAGAGTGTGATCATGATGAAAACTCTCCAGCACTGGTTTATGTTTCACAACATTTTCACAGTAAAGAAACAGGCTGGGTGACTTTGGATAGAAACTTTTGTTAGTGTCTTTAAAACACAATCAGCACACATGCAGCGCACACATGCAGCGCACACATGCAGCGCACACATGCAGCGCACACATGCAGCGCACACATGCAGCGCACACATGCAGCGCACACATGCAGCGCACACGTTTCACATCGATTTTGTTTGATCTGAAGAAGGTGGGGGCAGAGTGCAGCACAGGTCCACAGACCCGGAGGATCGATGCCGAGAACTGAAGCTCGCTGCAGCCTAACGAGTGACTGAGACACAGAGACGCCGACTGACGGAAAAACTCAGTGAAGACAAAAGAAATATGTGATCTAATCCCCAGCTGTGAACGCAGCCCGGACAGCTGCACATGCTGCAAACAGAAACATCCAGCTGCAGCTCCATAAGAGATCAGGAGGTCACGTCTCCAGAGCATAACGCTTACTGACTGGCGCCACCTACAGGTCCACGCTTGATATCCCCTCCTGTGAGCCAGAAGTCATACAGAACGTCTGCTTCCTGGGAAGTGTTCATAAATCGTTTTAAAGAAAGAATCCACGGTCACGGCCTCACTTTCATGTTCCACTGATCTGTTTCCATAGTCATCCTCAACTCAGCATGTAAACATTTATGATCAAATACTCTCAAAACTGTTTTAGAAAATCCAGAAAATGATTTTAAATCTTACAGCCTCCTGACCAAGCCTGACAGCCTGGACCAGCAGGCAGAGCAACACGAACATCTGAAAAATGAAATGTTAGATCTTCATCGTGTATCGTGAAATGTTCCTGCTGTTTAAAAAGTTTCTGAGCTCAGCTCGAGCTGACAGCAGAAACGTCTGATCGTCTTACCGTCCACAGTCAGCTGAATTCCTCTGTTAACGTGCATCTTATCTGCAAACCTCCCGATGCAGAAGTACAGCCCAGCATCCTCCTCCTCCACCTCCTGGATCTCCAGGCTGACCAGGCCGGTCTGCAGCGTCCCGTCACACTTCATGCGATGGTTGTTTGTGTGATGGTCAGTGGTGTCCGGCCCGTTGAACTTCCCCTCTTTAACAGTTAACAGAGGCAGCAGCTGCTCTGAGCACAGCAGGTACCAGGTGATCTCATATTTGTGCGTCATGTTACAGAGTAGAGAGACGTTGTGGCCCACCGGCACCACCTGGGTGGAGCTGTGAACAGGTGAGGCTGAAGCCAGGTGACATCCCGCAGCACCTGAGGAGTGAGCACAGGTCAGGACTGCGTGCAGCCGAAGGCTCCTTCATATCACAGAAAACACAACAGGTCACAGGTGTGCACTCCACAGCTCGATAGAGCTCACAGTTCCTGCTTCATGGTTTTCCACAGAGAAATCATTTCCCCATTAATACTGTTAAGTTTACTGCACATGCTCACAATGAGTCAGGCTGAGGGTCGACATGGAAACTGCTGCGACTGCTGTGCACACCCACAGCTTTAGAAATCTTTTTTATTACAAAAACATTTTTTGTCAGACTAAAATTGATCTGAAGTTATATTATCAGACAGAAAATATCCGTCCAGCCACTAAAGATGTACCCATTACTCCAGATAAACAGGTTTCGTTATAAAAATAATAATATGGATAATATAAAATAATAAAAATAAAAAGCACAATTTTTCATAATTCACAAAGTCTCATCAGCAGCTTTAAGCCACGAAAAGATGCTGAATGATGCTGTTAATGTCCAATAAAACATCAGTGACTTTAAATACGAAAATCCATCAAAGTCTGAAATGCTGCCCAACAAAAACTAAAGTGGAAACAGAAACAAACATTCATAGAAATAATTTATCACAAAATAAAAACAAGAAGACTGCAGACACAAGTATTAGTATGACTTTCTTAATATTACTATAACAATAATAATTATACATATTTTCAGTACCTTATTATCATTAATATGAGCATACTTTCCTTTAGAACCTCGAGGATGGCTTTGTTTGTTTATCTGTTTATCAATCTACATTCATCTATACATTTATATATATATATATATTTATATATATATTGTAAATTATAATTTACAATATCACAATAGTTAGATTTACAATGTCTAACTATAGTTTAAGATTTTTTTCAATGCTAAAATCTGAAAAAAATAAAATAAAATCAAAAACACCATCAGGTTATCGAACACTGGGCGACAACAGGATGATTAATCCAGAGAAATGAAAACAGATCCCCTTCCAACATACCCGAGTCTTATAATTATTATTGTTGTTGTTGTTGTTGTTGTTGTTGTTGTTGTTGTTGTTGTTGTTGTTGTTGTTGTTGGACAAAGCCTTAAAAAGAACAAGAGCAAATCTGAAACTTGTGAAACTTGTAATTTCTCGGTAAAGAGAAGTGAAAGAAAAACGCGTCCAGCTACAGGGAGGGGTGAGTCCCAGGACACCCAGCAGGCCTCGGGTCTGCACCGGGGTCAGGGACCGAGGTCAGCCTGCAACACTCTGCCCCCTCAGTGTGGGGCGTGTCCCGACTTTCACTGGTCACTTGAACGTAAACACGCGATCATCATGAGACAAACTAACGAGCAGAAACACAACAAACACCTGCAGGAGACCCGGATCCCTCGGGCCCTGGAAGGTCTGCATTCTGAGCCGGAGACTCACTGACACACCCAGGAATTGTATAACGAGCCTGAAATCCCGCAGCCATTCTGAGAGGGAGTCCTGAAATAAAAACAAACATAAATAAAATAAAACTCACACAGAACGGTCAGGATCCACGTGACACCCGCCATCATTTAAATACAGATCAGTTTTCTCCAGGTGTGCTGCACGAGAGCTGTCTGCAGCGCGAGGAGCTGACGCTCACAGACACACAGACTGACACACAGACTGACACACAGACTGACGGCGCAAAGTGTTTTAATGTGGGACGGGGAAGTGAGCGGGACTTGACTGAGCAGCAGCAGAGACCACCAACACGTCTGCTGGAGCGCTAAAAGGAAGGCACGCGCTGTTCCCGCGAACTCACGCCGAGGCGTCAGCAGCTTCACGCGCTCCGCTCAGCTGAGCCGGTAAGTTTCGTTTCTGCAGAGCTCCGCGCCGCAGCTCACGGTTGCTTCAAAATAAAAGCCCAGTGATAATATGAATCGGATAATCTTCTTTTCTCCGCTTTTTACAACGTTTTTCACAAAATGTGAACTAGCAGCGACAATGCTATAATGATGATGATGATGATGGTGATGAAGAACGGCACTCGTCGGCACTGAATTTGATTCCGTGCTTTTAATTTGACAGGTTCGCAGGAAATCGAAACTCACGCGCTGGGTTGATAAGCCGTCAGAGGAGCCGAGAGTAAACAGAGTGGAGAAACCGCACGCGGGGGACGGAGAAGACGACTGAGCAGAGTTTCCACGAACCGGACATCATGAAGACGGTCACCGAGCGGCTCCGGTACGACACACTGCACTTCCGGTCTGAGCAACAGCTGCTCCTGTTTATTTTATTATTTATTTAATTTAATTTTTATTCAGCAAACATGCAGGGTAATATCTAAACATGTTATTCGGATATGAAAGGTGGGAGTGAATTCAGACTGGGTTTAAGGGGCATTCTGCAGGAGAAATAACCATAAATATGATTATTATTGTTGTTATTATTATTATTATTAATGGTGATGATGATGCTGCGGACCTGCAGGGCGGGACCTGCAGGGAGATCGCGGCGCATGGCAGTTTCGTTACTGAGGAAACGAGTCCGTGGGTAGAAATGAAACTTTGCCTGGATCATGTGGAAGCTGAGTTTCGTTTCTGAGCGCTGGTCAGAGTTAAGTTTCACTGCAGCTCACAGGCAGGACCGCTACAAACAGCTGGCTGGACAGATTCCACATGATAGGCGTTATAAGACAGGAAGCTATGGCACGTGGACTTCTCTCTAATGTGTTTCTAGTGTGTTTCTAATGACCATTTAAGGTGAATAAAGAGAGCCTCATGAATAATTCTGTAATATACTTACATATCTTTATTATTGCTAATATATATTGTAATATATCTATATCACTAAGCACTTCTGGATGGATGCAAACTGCATTTCGTTGCCCTGTACCTGTGCATGTGCAATGACAATACAGTTGAATTCTATTCTATTCTATAAGCTGATCGTCTAACCCCGTTATGACGTATTTTCTTGTGTTTCTTTAGGTTTTTCATACTCACACTGTGTCTCCACACCGGAGCTTTAGTTGGTGAGTATCAGCGTCACACTCTGAGGTCAGAACTGGTCAATCCCACGTCCCTGTTCACAGGATGTTCTTGCTGTGTTTCTTTCTGCAGACTCCTCTTCTCTTTCCTCCGCCATGCTGTCCATCTCCTACATGGCGGGGGACCAGGCGATCCTTCCCTGCAGCTGGAAGTCCCACCTGGGTGAGGCGGCTCTGCCCGTCTGCCACGTCCAGTGGGTGACCCTGTCCGACACGGTGTTCGAACAGCGCGGGGATGAGAAGTGGCAGGCGCCGGAGTTTGAGGGCCGGATGAGGGTGCCCGAGGAGAAGCTGGGGTCGGGGAATTGTTCCCTGATCATCAGCGACGTTCAGCTCGGAGACACGGGGCGCTACGACAGCTTCATGGTGGTGGACGGAAAGAGGTCCGCAAGAACTCGGGTCTTCATTCAGGGCGTCAGGCTGCTTGTGGGCGGTTAGTGTTTGACATCGTCTCCTTGGAGGCTGGACAGTCTCCTTCTGATGTCGTTCCTGGAGTATTTCATCTGTTCATTGATGGCTCTTTTGTTTCAGATCATAAATCCTCTCAGTTCCATCAGCCGGGCGAGGACATGGTCCTGCAGCTCTACACCCGTCACTCAGTCAGAGTGGTCTTCCAGGCCAGGTGAGCTGCTCACCTGCCGACAGGTGGAGACGCTGGTGGTGGATTTGTTCATCTCCCACCCTCACGCTTCCTCCCCTCAGCTCTTTATTTCCCCCGCTGACGTAAAAGCTCGCCTACTGCTTAATAAAACGACAGTTTGTGTCTCGAATCAAAGGCTGCTGGCTGCTCTGACTCATCCTGTAATTGGTGCTGACAGAGACAGAA
Organism: Astatotilapia calliptera; assembly: GCF_964374335.1. Lineage (NCBI taxonomy): Eukaryota > Metazoa > Chordata > Actinopteri > Cichliformes > Cichlidae > Astatotilapia > Astatotilapia calliptera. The sequence continues at coordinate 1,351,466 of NC_137442.1, read as the reverse complement.
TGTGGCGTTTGGGGAAAATGATTCGTGCAAAGCAGAAACTTTCACGGCAGACAGATTTCATTTTGGGATAAACCCACAGATGTGCTGCTGCACAGAGCATGCACTGCACCAGGATGCAAGGGGAGGGCGGGGGAGATCTTCTTACAGGGAGGCAGACGTTTGTGGCTCTGTGGGCAGACTGATCGCGTTGCTGTTGCTTGTGCACTCTGAGGACGACGCGGCGTTTTTGTTCTGACAGCATTTACATTCTCCACAGAAACGACTCGGCGTGGTCGGACCTGTGGATGAGGGGCGATAACAACAGTCAGCGCCTGGAGAAACACCTGCTGCTCGAGCAACTGACGGTGAAGAGGTTAAAACCATCAGATGAAGGAATCTACAAAGTCCTGGACCAACATGGCCTCGCCGTCAGCACCGTGCAGCTCTCTGTGGATGGTGAGCCTATCGATTGATCTTAAATGGGATTACCTAGATTACTTTAAATGAGTTAGTACTGCAGGTTGTACTCCTGAGAGTCGCTGAGTGCACGTCGTATGGACAAAAGCACTGACAGGAGCTGCTCGGCTGCGGAAACTCAAACCGGGAAGCTCTTGTGTGTGAACGCCACAGGGCGTTTTGTCCACACGGTGAATCTGAGCACCAGCGCCGTCTACGATTAAGAGCGCTCGACACCGAAGCGTGGGAACGCTCCGCTTTGCCGCAAACGGAGAATTAAATTACAAACTTAAAACAGGAAATGGTTTTTTTGGACCGCGTCGGCGTTTCTGCTGAAGAACCAGAAATAGAGAAAGTTGAGCCCCGAGCGTCCAACAGAGTCAGCTGACGACACAGAATAACTGAAGCCGTTTAACCTGTGCTTTTACTGGAACTATCGTGTGCATCATCATCACATCTACCTGTCTGTCCCACAGCACAAGCCCGTCCTGACCGGAGAGTCCAGGAGAAGCTGGAGTACGTTCCCACAGGTGAGGAAAGCGCCTGCATGGTGCCCATGAATCAGGGTCTGCATCTGAAGAGTGATTTTTAAGGACATTAAATTAAAAAACCCTCTGTGTTCCCACTTTGATGTCTTTCCAGATGTTGCTGCCAAAAGCAGCTGTTCAGCTCTTCTCACCCTGGCGGTTCTCGTCCTGAGTTTCCAAACTCTTCAGCTTCTCTGAGTTTCCTCTGCACGAGCTGCACACGTGACTCCTGCACATTACAGGCAGCAGATGGTGACAGTTCACCAGTTTGAGAGCTGTGAATCTAAAGTGTGTGTGTGTGTGTGGTGCCCGGTCTTCAGAATGAGTGTGACAAGAAAAGAGTGTGTTCATTTTTTCTTGTGACCCTCAATCATCGGCCGGCTTCTTAGAAACGCAGCCGCGGCTCAGACTGCGACGCAGGTTTGTTCTTAGGTGTAGATTGACACTACGATGGATGGAAACCTGCAGCCTGCCTCTGTTTGTTCACTTCTAAATAAGCCGCGCTCCGATCCTGATAAGGCGTCATTTACAAAAGGCACCTTTTAGGTTGCCAGATTTGAGAAAATCCTCCTCCATCATGACTCTTTGCCTTTTTAGCTCTTTATTTCATTATGGAGACCCCTGCAGTGAAGTGATCACCTCTGTGCTAGAGAAGCACCAGACCTCGTCACCACGGAAACCACTGCCAATCCAACGGAGACACAGATGGAACAGTTTCACTCATTTTCTGAGCGAAATGAGTGAAAGATTCAAAACATGTCAACGAATCAGAGAAACTCTGACCTGTTTCACCAAAACTTCTCCGCACAAAACAGTCAAACAGCTCAGTGTGAACGTCTGCATCTGCAGATCCCATTAGTAATGATAGCACCACCACAGACTGTAAAAGTCCTCGGAGCTCTAAAACACTCAGAAGACGAGCAGAAAATGACCTGAAACGTTTATGTTTGGGTCTCCTTCACTGACCGTGGGAAATCAGCACTTTCCTGCCCAGGGGTCAGAGTTTATTGGGGGGGGGGGGGGGAATCACCGTGATAAAGAGGTAAATGAATGAGGCAAAGTGTGATGACGGAGGGCGGAGCACATCAGCAGCTCATTAACCTTTTGGAAATGGTGCCTTATGAGGAAGTGACTGCTCCGGCCGAGGATTTCAACAGTTAAGAATGTAAAGAGAGATATATGTAATATATACGATATATTTTGTTAAATGTACTAAATGGACAAAAAGCACTGTCAGATTCATCTATGTGTGAAGAGTGTCTGCGCACAAAGGGCGGAGCCACTGCAGATCAGTCAGTCAGACAAATCCAGAGAAGATGAAAACGTTTTCAATGAAAGTATTACGTTTAGAATAAAACTCGTTACATTTGCAACAAAACTCTTTTTTAAAATCGCTCGTTGCCCCGTGTCCAACATCACCGTGGCAACAAAGACGCCGCCCGCTGTGGATGAACAGATCAGCTGGTGTTTCGGGCTCAGGGGCGTCTGTGGTGTGCTGAGCTTCGTCCAGCCTCATCGTTTTCCACTAAGAAACACTTCTAATGATTTTTCATAATTTCAAGTTCTTTTAATCTTCTTTAGCCTTTTCTCGTCACTTCTCTGCACTTAGAAGCCTTTATCGATGTGGTCGCTGTAGCTTTGGGTCGTCGCTTTAAACAGTCTTTGATTCTGTATCCAGTCAGACGCAGTTAAATCAAAGGATGTCCGAGAGCTTCAGTTATCGGTCTGGTCGCACCGCGGTGCGTTTGAGGACGCTGTGGTATTTGCTGTGTTGTGGTGTTGGTGACATTCAGACTGCTTTCCATGAACTATAATCATTTAAATTATTACGATGATCTTTGTGAATAACAACAATAAATAAAGCGCACAGACAGACTGGTGTTGTACTCTCATTGTTAGACTTCACACAGATTCACATCAATAACACGACACACTGTCTGCAGGAGGATCCTCATCTCCTCACCAACAAATCTATTAAAACACTCTCCTGCTCACACACGGTCAGAGAACCACATGTGGATTCATCCGCCACTGAAAATAGTTCCCATAAAACCGCACCATTCCCCAGATTGTACAGCATATAACGAGATCGTGTTAGCGTGATGGATCACTTCTATGAAACACCGTCAGCGCTGATGTTTTCAGACTGTAGATGAAAGATGGAGTGGGATCATGTGACGAAGCTTAAATATGATTGTTGGATCAAAGCATGGAGCCACAGCACAAGCAAACACGGTGCACAGGTCCAGTTAGCAGCTGCCTGTCAGTCAAAGAGGCCACGCCCCTAATCAATTACAGTTTAAACAGGTGAGTTAGAAAATACAGTTGTAAACCTGTAACACGGTGCTCACTGCTGGGAGTCGGCCTCTGGTGGTCGTGGGAGGAACTGCAGTGTTTCAGAGCTCCACACTGGCTGGAGGCTGAGACTGAACTAAGCAGACCTGCTAATCTAGTTTAAATGTCGTTTTTCTAATGAAGCTGGTGGGCGGAGCCTCACAGAGACGGTGGGCGGAGCGAGACGGTTTGAGTCTAAACACTGGACCTGCTGAACAAACATTTTGTCCTTTCAGCGTCAGTCTCAGTAACGTGTTCCACAGACGTGCTCCCGTCTGATTAGAGCAGCGAGCCAATCAAAACAGCTGATAGATTATTGATCATCTCACAAACTGAAGCTCAGTTACTGAAAGCTGCACGGCCTTCATCGCTTCTATCGGGGATCATCATTTTATTCTTCATTCAATGTGATTATTAGACATTCATTTACATTAGGTTGAATTAGCATTTAATTGGAAGTTTTGCTGTTGCTGTAACAGAAGCCAAAGAACCCTGCACACCCCCACAGTCACTGTAGAGCCAGGAGGGCCAAACGTTTCCCTGACAGGGGCAACGTGGCCGAGCGTCCGTGGTTCACTGGCTTCTTCACAGTTTTTAAAGTCATGGAATTAAAATTCACTCTCCTCCTCTGACCTTCGACACGGCTCCTTCATCTGGAGACAAAAGTCTTTAACACTCTCCAAACTTCACACAAAAGAAGACGAAGCAGCGGTCGGCTGCAGAGAACCGTCACCTCCACCCGCAGGAGCGTCGGTGCGTTCGCCGGCTCTCTGACCCCCGACCCCGACGAAGGCGTCCCGTTAGAAGTTGGGTTTGTGCTTCTTGACCTCCACCATGAGGTGGTGGAGGTTGATGAGCTCGGAGCGGACGGCCAGGCTGCGGAACGTGGGCTGGTTCAGGACTTTGTGGAAGCCGTGGTAGTACTGGATGAGCTGCGTCAGGGCGCCCTGCGGGAGGAGGATGTGACTCACGTTAGTAAAACTAAACACATAACCTGAAGTTCAAACCATTTACAGCGCGTTTCTTCTCAGCTTGTGAAGCTGAACTAGAACCACAGGTTTGTGTCCCCACTGTGTCTGAAGCAGGCGTCAGTTCTGTGAGTGGGCGCATGAAACACGCCTTATTAATGCGAGCGCGCTCAGAGCCTGAAGCAGAGAGCCGGCGAATTAGAACCCGGCTGTGTTGGTCGTGCATCCACTCTAGCACTGATGTTGCTGTGACTGTGCAGTCAGACACACTCATGGTTACAAACATCATTGTTCCTGTTTTTATTGATGAGTTCTGCTTCTCAAATATGAAAATGTGCATGTTCTCAGTTTAATCTTCTTTAACATTGTTTAGTGTGTCTCGTTTCACTCTCACACGCCTCTGCAGGTTATTTTATACTTTATTGACCATTTATTTTTCTTCACTGTTTTGCATCCGTTTGGAGACATTTTCTCACTTTTTGGACCTTTTATGTCATTTTTGTCGTCGTTTTAAATCTTTGTTTTCAATTTTGTGTCACTTTGTAGCCAGTTTGTATGTTTTTGTCCCTTTGGAAACCTGGTGTCACGGCACAGTTAGCCCACAGAGGCTGTGTGGCACACCTGCCGCCCGGCTCACCTGGATGATGCTGGTTCCATTTTTGAAGTTGGTGAAGGACCTCATGACGTCCTGACTCATCGCCTCCACCGACTGTTTCCATGTGCTGGAAAACCCCCGAACCAGCTGAGTGATTCGAGCTGCACACACACACACACACACACACACACACACACACGCACGCACACACACGCACACACACACACACACACACACACACACACACACACACACACACACACACACACACACACACACACACACACACACACACACACACGCATTAAGTTTCAGTTTCCGTGTGCATGCTGACTCTCGGTTTCCTTGCCATCGTGTTGCTGGGGTCAGCTTCCTGTCAAACATGCTGGTCAAACAAAACAAAGAACCACAGCGAGCACACACGACGTGGTGAACAGGAAGTGGGAACCTGACTCTGACTGACATGAAAGCACAAAGACTGAAAGGGAAATAAAGCTGCTGGTTACTCTGGAAAACAAAACCCAAGGCTGAGGTGAGAGAAGCACGCTCGCTCTGCCGCTGACAGCCGCAGACGATGACGCGGAAACCAAAACGAATAACCAGCTCGATTTACTCCTGAATCTAATCCGGCCGCGTCATCATTACGGATTCTGACATCACGGTGAGCTAACTGTAGAAATAACAGACAGAAAGGAATCGGCCAATCAGACGACAGCTTTACTCACATCCTCTTTCAAACACAGCAGGCCAAAGCACACCATCTCACATGTGACACCTGAACCTTCACAGCAAAGGTAAAGATATTTTCTCACCTTCGTCGTTCTTCAGCCGGTCCAGCTGCCCTTTCTCCATCAGCGCCTCGGCCTCCTTCACAAAGGCGATCATCCCTCCGAACGGCGGAGAGAGAATCTCCTCGATGAACTCCTGCAGAGGACGAGAGGAGGAAGGAAGACGACAGGATCAGGAACTAAAGTGTTCGAAGTTACTTAGAAATCTAGTAAAAGTACTTTCAAGCTTAAAACAGCCGTTCACGTGCACGCTGACCTAAGCTGTTACACGTTTATAAAGTGTGAAAATATTTTCACCACAGCAGATCACCTGCTGCCTCCACCTCCAACCCTCTGCATGTCCTCCTTCACTACATCCTCTCAGGTCCTCCTCGTCTCCTCCTGCCTGGCAGCTCCATCATAACCTCCCTCCCTCCTCTGCACATGCTCAGACCACCTCAGCCTCTCTGACTCGTAGCTGTCCCTCTCATGGACTCATCTCCATCCTTCTTACTCTCAGTGAGCATCTGAACCTCTGCTGCTCGGCCTCCACTGTCTCCAAATCACCACAGCAGGTCTCACTACCATCTTTAAACAGTCTCTCACCCTTGCTGCTCTCCTTCTGTCACTCGTCTCCACCCGCTCCACCCTACCTGCACTCTGTTCTTCGTCTCTCTTTGGAAAGTTGACCCCAGGTATTTAAGCTCATCCACCTTCTCTGCCTCGCTACCTGCATGCTCATGTCTCCACTCTGGCTACACATCACAGTGTCGTCTGCTCCACCCTCACAGACTCCTCCCCCACTGTCACATGCAATATATCTGCATCCAGCAGATGTCGCTATTGGGTGACAGGCTGTGCACGCAGTAATGAGAACGTGCTTCGTACGTCCTCTGTCAGCAGCAAGTGAATTATTATTCAGTAATGCCAGTGTTCACAAGATGCTTCCAAAGGAAACACACACACACACACACACACACACACACACACACACACACACACACACACACACACACACACACACACACACACACACACACACACACTTTAAACAGAAGGGACATAAAACTATTCAAAGTTATTACTTGCAGAAGGGAAATATGAAAACCTTCTGAAATAAGCATGACATCAGAAACAGCTGAGTGACCCACGGTGACGATGATCATATTTACCTGAGTTCTGGCCAGCAGCAGCTGCTGGAAGCCTTCCACCTCTTTACTGTCGTCTGCTGCCCTCTCCTGGACACAGCAGAGAAACACCAGCAGCACCATCAGCCACACAGAAATCCAACTTTTCTTTTCCATAAACAGAATATTTTCCCCACGTCAGCACAGATCCTGAGGGGAGTGTCGTGTTGTTGATGGTGCTGGTCGTGGCGCTCACCATGAGGACGCTGAGCATCATGTCGTAGTTGTTGATGAGGAAGATGAGCTGATCTCTCCTCGACGGGAACTCTGCCGCCATCTTCAGCACGAAGTTTTCAACCTCAATCTGGAGACAGAATCACAACAAATCACTGAACACAAATTCAGTCTGTGTGTGTGTGTGTGTGTGTGTGTGTGTGTCTGTGTGTGTGTCTGTGTGTGTGTGTGTGTGTGTGTGTCTGTGTGTGTGTGTGTGTGTGTCTGTGTGTGTGTGTGTCTGTGTGTGTGTGTGTGTGTGTCTGTGTGTGTGTGTGTGTGTGTCTGTGTGTGTGTGTGTCTGTGTGTGTGTGTGTGTGTGTGTGTGTGTGTCTGTGTGTGTGTGTGTGTGTGTGTGTGTCTGTCTGTGTGTGTGTGTGTGTGTGTGTGTGTGTGTGTCTGTGTGTGTGTGTGTGTGTGTCTGTGTGTGTGTGTGTCTGTGTGTGTGTGTGTGTGTGTGTGTGTGTGTCTGTGTGTGTGTGTGTGTGTGTGTGTGTCTGTCTGTGTGTGTGTGTGTGTGTGTGTGTGTGTGTGTCTGTGTGTGTGTGTGTGTGTGTCTGTGTGTGTGTGTGTGTGTGTCTGTGTGTGTGTGTGTGTGTGTGTCTGTGTGTGTGTGTCTGTGTGTGTGTGTGTGTGTGTGTGTGTGTGTGTGTGTCTGTGTGTCTGTGTGTTACCTGCAGCTGTCCCAGCAGAGCGTTGGTCCTCTCGTTGGGGAACGTCTGGTTGATGCTGACGATGGCTGAGGAGAACTCTGCGTAACGGCGAGTGATCTGAAACCACACACACACACACACACACACACACACACACACACACACACACACACACACACACACACACAGCCGTGTGAGTGGAGTGTGCAGCAAACACAGTGCTGTGCGATGTGCAGTGTGTGTACATACGTAGTGTGGTCTGGTGTCCAGTACTCCCAGTTTCTGAGGGTCTGTGTTTCTGATGCTGCTGATGTTCATCTCCAGAATGAGCTCAAACCTCGGCCACAGCAGCTCCAGCACCGCCTCCCAGTACCTGACAGACAGCACCAACACCATCAGCCTCCATCAATCTGAACACCTCCCTCTCTGCAGAGGAAGCGTCTGTACGCCGCCCAGCTGCAAACAGCCGTGTGACACCGGCTGATGTAACCACGAGCACTTATCAGCTAAACAGGAGATGGTGGGATTGGGAGGAGGTGGAGACACTGAAAGAGTCAGAGTACAGCAACACTACAGGAACAGAGGAGGAGACTGACTTGTCGAGAGCTGGGATGTTCCTCTTGGCCGTGATGGCTCTGAACCGGAGGATGATGTGGATGCAGAGGAAGACGGCGATGCTGTCGTAGCAGTCGGACACGTAGGTGGACATGCTCTTCTGCAGGAGGAGACAGAGAGCGGGGCTGACACGCTCTGCAGCCACGAGCAAAAAAAGCTCCTGAGCGACAGTCGTGCAGCCGCGCGCTGCAGCCGCTGCCACGCGCTGCAGCCACACACTGCACGACTGTCGCTCAGGAGCTTTTTTGGTTTTTATGACTTTAAGTTTGGTTTCATGTAAGCTGAACTGTGACCCCCAGGAACACCAGTGGCTCCACTTAAAAACATCACTGCATGCACTTCCCTTTTACCTGAATTTCTTCAGCATTTCCAGGACTGAGATGTTTGCAGATTGCACAGCAAAACTCAACATGTTCCTCCTCTCTGCTGAACATGTGTTTAGTTTATCACCCGAGGATTCTGCTTAGTGACAAACTCACGGAGAACACAGCTGTTTATACCAGCGTGTCCTGTTACATCAGTGCTTTGAATATCAGTGATAGCAAAACAAAACACGCTGCTCAAAGCCTGTTTATGACAAGGTCGGATAATAAATGTGGTTTGAATTGACCAAACAAACGTTTCTGCTGGAGAGGAAAGAGAGGGAAGCCTGCAGCTCTGACAGGAGGCGGGGTTCTCACCAGGAACATGCTGAGAGTCTTTCCCATGATGCTGTTGAAGAGGTCGAGGGCGGAGTTTCCAGCCACCATGAAGAAGTCAGACAGGAAGAGGTATTCTCTGCAGCCGTTGTCGAGCAGAGCGTAGTGCTGGCTGCGAAACAGCGTCTCATAGGGATACTGTGGAGAGCGAGAGGGAGAGTTAGACCTCAGACGACCTCTGTGGCACAGATCGGCTGCACAGACTGTAGCTAAACGATGGACACGCTGTGATGTCACCCATTAGTTTGTGAAGTCTCGTGTTCAGCGCTGTGACTGTCGCCATCTCGGAGTCTGAAACAATTTGCTGAGCGCAACAACAAAAACTACACATTTCTATGGCAACAACCTGTCAATCACAGAGTGGACACGCCCTTAAAGGACGCCCCCTTCAGCTGACTACAAAGACTGCAGACCTCTGCAGCTGTTTCCGTCTGTGTCTATGACGAGGTCACTGCTCCCAAACTGCAGTGAAAATTAAAAATCTCATAATCTGCCACAAGATGTCAGCGCTGAGCAACGGAGCTCAGCTGGAATTTAAACTGGATCCTAAAATCATTCCCGTCTCATTAAAAGCGAGGACGTGCATCCTGTTTGTCCTGAAGGGGGCGTGTCTCGTGCTACAGACGCTGGTTTGTTCACAGGGAATTTTATTTTCTTGTAAATGGCAGATCTGCAGGATGCGTTTGGGTTGAGCAGCTCGATCTGCGGCAGCGCCGTCTCTCACCCTGCTGTCTCCTCTCTGAGCCGTGTGCGGGACCAGGATGGGCCCCTCCAGCTCGGCCGGGCTCAGGATGGCCCCCCTCTGGCCCAGAGTGAAGATGGTGTTCCTGCTCTTCAGAGACGGTTTGGAGAAGAAACCTGCAGCGGCGAGTCAAGGAGCCTCAAACAGTCTGAAAATGTGAAGCAGGCGTCAGAGCGCCGCGCACACGGTGAGCAGGCGTGACACAAACAACAGACCGTGAAGGATATCTTTCTTGGCTGTGTCCTCGACTCCCATCAGGTCGTCTTTGTCTGCCACCTCCTCGTACTGCGGGACACGCAAACATCAGCTGTTATCCACACGAAGACGGCGTGCAGCCACGTCGACACAAACACAGCGAGGGCGCTCACCCACCTGCACTTTGAGCAGCCTGCCGCTGTACGACTTGAAGTAACTGTAGTAAATCTTGCTCATGGTGTCCACGTACTCGTCTCGGATCTCCTTGGCGACCGTTCTCTCATTGGCCAGAAGGAACTGGTAGAAGAACCTGCAGTGAAAACAACAACAGCATCGATCAGCTTCTTCACTTTGTGTCCAGTTATTTCTAACGCACAATTAAAAACAAGTTCAACACAACAAAAAAATAACAAACAGACGGTAAAAAGATGGGTGGAGCTTCCAGGTCAGGAAACAGAAGGTGGAAACGTGATGTCAGCGAGTGACGTCGCCGTGACTACGTCCACCTTTAAGTTTAAAAACTCACCTCAAATAAAACTAACGCAGACGTGTGCACAGACTTATCAACAGTCCAACATATCGAATAACTCAAATCAATAAAAACAAAACTAAGTGTAGTGTTGGTAAAGCAGCAGGTAAATACACCTGAGGATACAGAGGAGTCTCTGCACAGACTTCACCTGGATCCGCCCCGTGAACCATGCGGCGCTCAGGATTCTGCGTCACGTGACAAACGAGGAGCGGAACAGAAACCAGTGTTTTTAAAGACGTTTCAGTTCCTCGGGTGTAAAAATGGACTTCTTGCTCTTTAAATGGACAGAAGCGACAAAGAAAAGACGTCTGTAGGTTCAGCGTAATGCAGACTGTGAGTGGACCCGAACGCTCAGCTGTGCTCACCGGTACTTCAGCAGAGTGTTCTGTGGGATCTGGTAGTTGGTCATCGGTTTCCTGAAGGAGTAAATCTTCTGAAGAATGAACTCTCTGATCTTTGACACGGCCTGAGGAGAACAAAGAGTGTGGATATAAGCACAAAGATATAAAACCTGATAAGTAGGCAGAGGAATGAGTTAAACGCCTTCGTGTGGCACGGGTACATTAAGCGCTCTGCCTGAAAGACCTCAGGAGAGCAGCTCAGCAGGTTTCTGACTTATTAATGAGGACTTCCTCTCATTTCCTGTTTGTTATGGACTTTAACTGTAAACGTGATTCCAAAGAGTCGGGAACTTTCCTCCTGCCCGTCTCTCACCTTGAGTTTGAGGCGGTCCACGATGTCCTGGATGTCGGAGCAAGCCAGCGTCTCTCTGAAGCTCAGCTCTTTGGCAAAGTTGATCTTAGTGTTGAGCTCGTGGAGCTGCTCCAGAAACTCCTGCTCCGTCACAGGACTGTCCAGGATGGTGCTGCCAACACACACGACCAGCAGATTAAGTCATGCAATCACCACAAACCACTGATGGCTGGTTAATCCATCAGGAACAACTCTGAGGTCTCTGCAAACTGAGCGCCATCCAACAAATCACTCATTACAATACAGACACTTTTTCTTTGCGGCGACAGCCGTCAAACCTACGAGATCATGGCCCCGGGCACCACCAGCTCATCCACCAGCTGGCTGAGGTGGCTGCGCACGGCCTGCCGGTTCTTCAGCCGCACGTTCATGCTGACCGACTGCTGCTGCAGGGTCTGGATCTCACTGCTGATGGAGGACAGGTCGCTCTGGAAGCCGCTCAGCATGCCCTCCATACGCTGAGAGACACACAGCCGTGAGGTTAGACTGAATCTGCTTTAACAAGACGACAGCGCTCCCATGACAGTTTGAAAAAGTGCCCGCCTCTCACTTTCCCACTTGAACTGGACCCACCTAAAAACTTAACTGAGCACCGAGGACGGAAAAGAATCCGCTCTGATGCAGAGCGACGAGTAACCACAGCAGCCGTGCTGCTTTTAGTGAGCACACTGTGACGTAAAGCGCCTTTATTACTTTAAGCTTGTGTGCAGAAAACTGAAGTAAGGGTGCAGAATGACAGGAAGGTGTCTCTCAGGTACATCTGTCCCGCCTCTGCACAGCTGCACAGTGAAGACGTGTTCTTCTGCTGACGCTTCTGTGAGAACTCAGCTCAGAAGATGTGACAGGGAAACAAAACGCGTCTCGACTCCTTCACAGAAAACTCGAATCACTCTCAAATATCCACAAGACTCCATCCCAGCAAGAGTTTTCTGTATAAATGTCACACATGATTATTTTCTGTCTGTCTCAGTCGTCTCACCTCCAGGATGGAGTCACAGGCAGTGATCTGGTTGTGCAGCAGGGCGATGTTCTGACTCTCTTTGATGTCTGCACGATGAGCGCTCAGGAAAACATCATCAGTGACGGGTGTTAGTGTGTGGTTATACATTATTAGGTGAAGGTATTCAAACTGGGAGCTGTGAAGGATACAGTCTTTGATGGAGGCTTGTTCAATCCTCTGCAGCTCTGCCTCCACCTGTTTGGAGTACTGACGGAGGTCGACACCCTGAAAACCGACGGGAGGAAACTGAAATGTATTATCTGTGCTTTGAAAGAGGAAGTGTAGAGTAATAATTATTTTATAGCACCTTTCAAAACAAAAGTAACAAATCCCTTCACATTAAAAGCGTCAGCTTAACTCTTAGGTTAGATTTTCTACCTTTGCTGCTTTCTACAGACAAAGTGTTCGTAGAAAGCAGCACACACACACACACACACACACACACACACACACACACACACACACACACACACACACACACACACACACAGCAGCAGCAAACCAAAACATCACTGCTGCAAAGAAACCACAACTGAGGGAGACCGGGAGGAGGGACACAACCAGGCCCGGACGTCAGAGCAGAGGACGTGTTATATATTAGACTTCTGTTCTTTCAGTTCTCACTGTTTTGAGCGCTTCCTTCACCAGGTCGTCTTCCAGGTTGGCCTGAATGTGAACTGCAGCAGACAAAAGGGAACAACAGTTAGTGACAAGCGAAACCTTCAAGCAAGGCAGCACCGAGGAAGCTGTAACAAGTGCCACCTCAGCCGAGCTTTAATATGAAGTCTTTTCCTTACTGTCCACTTCATCCAGGATAAACTCGTCCGTAGTGATGTCCAGCTCTCCCAGGTTCAGGTTAGCGATGTCTGCTTCAGTCTTCTGGGTGAAACACAACCAGTGTGTCTTCAGTGGTGATAATTAACAGGATGAAACTGTCAAAACTTACTGACATTAAAGCTTTCTTTGGTTTTCATTCACTCACTTGTTTATTCCAGCCAATGAGAAAACATACACTTACTGGCCACTTTGTTAGGTACACCTGTTTGTCTGTCCTTTAACTCAAATATCTAGACCTGTGGACATGTACAGATGACCTGCTGTAGTTCAAACTAAGCATCAGAATGTGGTAAAAGGTGATCTAAGTGACTGCGAGGGTGGTATGTTGGTCTGAGTGTTTCCGAATCTGCTGATCTGCCGGGATTGTCCCACAACTGCAGAGTTTACACAGAAGTAGGGCTGTGCGATATGACCAAAATCTCATATCCCGATATAAGACATCTATCGTCCGATAACGATATAAATCACAAACGTGTAACATTTTCTGTAAATTCTGTGAATCTCGGGCAGCTCGACTTGCGTGAAGTGTTTCCAGCTGCGTGTCGTGTAGCTGGAGTCGAGTGATGAAACGAGTCTAAGGTTTATTTTTTAGCACCTGGCGGCTCTTTTTTACTTCTCATCCGTAAATAATCTGCTCTTTCACGTGATTCGGTTTATTTTGAAAAGTCTCAACAGGATCTTGAGCTTTATTGTGAAAGGTTTATGTGGAAAATAAACAAGCGGACATGCAATGCTGTTACCGTCGCTGTTGCTAACGACAACGCATAAAAACAGGCGCTTGTCCGTCTGTAGTGTGGTTATATTAAACATAAGAGAAAGAGAACTTTAATAAATGAATATAGCCACTACAGTCACCATCAGAACGGTGAGAAAATATTGCCGTAAACAGTTTATTTTGCGACACCACGAAACAATCGACAGCGTAAAATGAAACGATAGACGTTTTTATATCGTCATCCCATACATATCGTTACATCGAACAGCCCTACACAAAAGGTCGGAAAAAGACCTTCTGCGCACAGCAGCTCACTGGAGGAGAACGGCCAGACTGCTTTGAGCCCGACTTACAACCAAGGAACAGCATAAGCAAATGGACTACGGGAGCAGAAGACCACAGCTGGTGTCACTCATGTCAGCTAAGAAGAGGAAACTGAGGCTACAGTTCGCACAGACTCACCAAAACTGGACACAGAAGATGAAAAAAACATTTCCATTCCCATCCCTGCATAACCTCAGTGTCCACCAGGATAACACACCCTGTCTCAAAGCTCAGACCATCTTAAACTGGTTTCCTGAATGTGACGATGGGTTCACTGTACTCAGTTGGCCTCAACAGTCAGCAGAGTTGGATTAGTGGCCATGTATTAATTAATTTTTATTGTGTTCTGTGCTGCTGCTTACAATGACAATAAAACTCTTCTCTTATGTGATCTCACTCCAAAAGAGCATCTTTGGGATGTGGTGGAATGGGAGATTCTCATCATGGATGCAGCTGACAAGTCTGCAGCAACTGTGTGCTGATGTCATAATGATGTCATGTCAACATGGACCAAAATCTCTGAGGAATGTTATCAACAGATGAATCTGAAGACTTAAACCGACTGAAGGAAAAATGAGCTCCATCCCGGTTACATCAAGGTGTACCTAATAAAGTGTCCGATGTGCGTATTTACACAGAGAGAAGATGACTGAATAAACATCTGTTTTCTAGCCGTTGCACACACCACCTCCGCTGTGTTTGTATGACAGACTTAAACCAATAACAAACTGACTGATGCAGCAAAACAGTCCAAATCTGATAATAGTCAATAATCAGCCATAATCAGGATTATTAATGCGGGACCAGAACGACAACTGATAAACATAAATCGCCTTTTCCTCCTCAGAAAAAGGAAGTCAATGCTTCCCATTAGCATCCAGCAGCAGCAGCGCTCCGTAGAATGAGTCCACCTGCTAACAGCTTCTTTGAGCTTCACGCAGCTAAAGCTTGCGCTCACCTGCGATTACCTCCGTGAAACTGAACGCAGGCGTCACGCAGAAAAAGAACATCTTACCTCGTCCTGTAAATACGCCATGGCGACTTCTGTCGGGTTCCCAGCTGTGTTTACATCGGGCCCAGCTCCAGCAGCGGTCGCGGTTCCCTCCGCCATTGCGGTCAACTTACGCTAACGTCAAAAAAAAAAATACAAATCTAAAGTTCCACCTCGTAGTTAGCAAAAATATCGTATTATTAACCGAGCGCGGTATTATCACGATCGCGTGCCGTGGGTGATAAATCAGTGGGACTTAATAAACATTTATTTCGCGTGAGTTAACGAAACTAACCGCGTTAAGCCACGTATTTGCTTGTTTCTTTTGAACACAGTTTTTTTTTCCAGTCGGACGACTCGATAGTGACGGACCAACTTCCGTTCCCCGAAGGGGTCAAACTCTCGCGAGAGGCTTGCGGCTTCCTCTTCGCACGGAACCTGCTTCCAAGATGGTGAGTGTCTTTTCTGTCGGACTGAAATGTCTCAGAAATCCGCGATCATCCAACTTTAGTCGCGCTTGTTTGTCACATTTATACATCCGATAAATCCTCCACAGCCTACTTGAGTGGGCTGGTGCGGAATTTTCAGTTTATTGCTGGTAATTTGACGTTTTAGCGCAGTTTGCTGTGGGATGTGAGTGGAGCTGTGTCGACGAGCGCCAACAGTTAATTTCGTTTTTCCCTCCCGGTTATAAAGCGTCCACATGCCCGGCGTCTGCTGCTGGCACTCGTAGCTGTGGATGGAGACTCTGTGCTGCTTCAAACTTTAAGAAGCAGTCATAGTTCGAGGCGGTTGCCCCTCAGAGCTAACAGGCTTTAGCCTCGCCAAGCATGTTGGTGGACCCTGGCCGGGAGCTGGAAGTACTCTGATGTAAATACACAGTATTTAAAATAGTCGAAGTACTCCTGGGATGTTTTTGAACAAAGCTGAAGCTGTTCAGAGCCGCAGCAGTCGATCTGTTTGGGCTAACGGGGCTGAACTAAGAGAAATCCTCATGAACCTCTAGCACACTGTGCAAATATATAGGTTAACATATAAAGATACATACAGCGTGAAGCTTGTAAACATGTATGTGTATTACTGCATGATCTTTGCAGAAACTACATGTTGCTGTGTGTGACTCACTTTGTTTCCCTCTGCGTCTCAGTCTCTGGTCATCCCTGAGAAGTTCCAGCACATTCTTCGTGTCCTGAACACGAACATTGATGGCAGGAGGAAGATCGCCTTCGCCATCACTGCCATCAAGGTGAGCTCCTCCCTGAGACTGTGCCGCTTGTTGCAACTGTTTTTCATCATCACATCAGTTGCGCTGTGTTTTTTGTGATTGTCGGCGTGTTGTTAACACTTTGTCTCTTCTCAGGGTGTTGGCAGACGTTACGCTCATGTTGTCCTGAGGAAAGCCGACATCGACCTGAACAAGAGGGCCGGAGAGCTGACTGAGGAGGAGGTGAGGATTGTTCAGAGCTTTGAATGAAAACGGCGACTTGTGATGCTTTTGTGTTGTCAGGAGATTTTGTCACTGGAGCTTTAGTGGTGGTTCTGAATCTGTGCAACAAGTATCACGAGTATTGATTTGTGAAGCGTTTGGAGGGTCGGCCCTCTGCAGGCCGGTCTCTGAGGCTATAGAAATATTTCAATCGTCCTCAGAGCAGCGTCTTGTTTTATTGCATGAAGGCAAAGAGACGGCACTTTGTTCTGTGACGAACGGTACTCACAAGTCGGAGGAGTAAGTGTGGCTACCAGCAGCAGGTTAACGTTGGCACTAGAGCAGGGCGATATGACCAAAAATATTTATCACCATATACATTTGAAAATTCGGGGTAACGATATAACTGACGATATAATTGACACTAGACAAAATACTTTACAACTGCACAACTTTATTAGTGCAAAAAAAAAAAAAAAAACATCAATGTATTTTCACTTAAACAAGCAGCTGTTTTTATATGCATTAAAGTTATATAAACATTTAACAGTGCAAATGCAAATTCCTCGCTGACAGTTTAACCAAAAGGCATTTCCAGTGGAAATTGGCCGACACATCCTCAGCATAACCATGTATAACATCCACACAACTTAAAAAGAGGTTATACACACACAATACGGTAACATTATGTTGAAGCACAGTGCGTATCACTCCACGAGGCTCCGCCTACGATAGCCGTAATGCTCCGACAATCCATCGAGTGGTGCGGCTTCGTAGCAAAGTCGTACTGAAACATTTGACAGATTTTCGAGCGCCGTGCACATAAAATCGTTTCGAGGTCAGTAAACACGACCAGAGTTCATACATAAGGCACACGGGGTTATAAGGGGCTCTGTCGACTTTCAGAAAAATCAAAGGATTGATTTTAAGTGCGCCGTATTTTCCAAACAACACGGTAATAACGACGGCCCGCTAGCATGCGCTACCAGAAATAGTGCTTTGTTGTGCTGAACCAGTTCCACACCAGTGAAGCTGCAGCATTTTTACAAACCAGTCCAGGTTCATCTGTTTCAGTCAACGATCCACTTTTGCTCTTCTCGTTCTGCGTCGCCGCCATGTGCGTATGTAAACAAAGGCACTGCGCATGCGCGTTTCACCCATATTCTATCGTGATATTTCATTTTCTTATCGTTGCCCAGCATTACACCGGTGTTACCGTGAACGGTATGATATAGCCCCGCCCTAGTTGGCACACCTGTGCAGAAGGTGGTGACACCGTGCCGTGTGAGTGTGTATCTGCCACTGCAGTGCTCCAGTTTTTACACATTTAGACAAACTAGGGGGTAAAGAAGCACCTCCCGTCTCAAAGGGGTGCAGAGTGACGTAATCATCAAAGACATCATTGGTTTAGCTGAGGCTGCTCGGTGGACTTTTCTGTCTGCAGAGCATTTTGCTTCACATCAGGATCAAAATATTTTATTGATTCCTAGATGAAGTTTGTCCTGACTTTGACGTAAGGCAGCAGATGTTTCCTCGGGCGTCACATTGTAGGCAGACGGCGTCAGTCTCCCAGACATAAACGCTTCATTAGATCCTTTCCTGTCGATCACCATATTCAGTTTCCTTGCGTAGTAACCGGAGCTGCTTGGTTGTCAGGTCGAGCGTGTGGTGACCATCATGCAGAATCCTCGCCAGTACAAAATCCCAGACTGGTTCCTCAACAGGCAGAAGGACGTGAAGGACGGCAAATACAGCCAGGTGGGTGATCGCAGCTGCTGCTTTGTCTTCCAAGAATCTAAATGATAAAGTCAATTTTTGGCTCAAACCTGAACGAGGTTCACACCAAGGTATTTGATTGGACGAGCTAGTTCGAGGCACCCCGTGACCATCTCTGTGTCTGATTTCAGGTCCTCGCCAACAGCCTGGATAACAAGTTGAGAGAAGATCTGGAGAGGCTGAAGAAGATCAGGGCTCACCGTGGTCTCAGGCACTTCTGGGGGTAAGAGCTCGGTCCTTGTATTCATTCACACTGCTGTGAGAAGGCTCTGCATCGACGCGTCCTCCGTTTACCCGAGTCTGCACACATCTGTGAGCGGGACACGTCCTGCAGAGTTCAGAGACTTCATGAACGTTTGTGTCACACTTGAGTAAACGAGGCGTCTGCAGAGTGAGCCTGTCCTGAAAAACTTGAACTGTGAGCTCAGAAACGCTGGTGCCGCCTCTGCGTGCGTCCACACTAACAGGCTAAAGTCGTGTGACTGTAGAGCACAGATGCAGCGACTTCTGCACCAACGGTCTAAAAAAAAAAATGCTTTTTTTACCCAATTTTTGTTTCTAAAAACAACGAGAGCCACATATAAAGACATTCGTTTTTAATTTTGATAAAACGGAGGCAGTTTAATGTCCTCCTAGGTGGCCCTTGTGGAGCAAAATTTAGTATTTTGGTCTAGACAACCCAAAACGTGACGTCCGGATATGTGGATGCCGGGTCCTAGGAGGTTAATAATGGGCTCAAACATTGTGATGCATGTTGTCCTGCTGATTTACAGACCAGTTAAACATCCTGTTTATGTTCCTGAAGCAGATGTTTGAGTTTCCTGATGGTGGAGAGGTTATAAGTTTGTCTTTAAGCTGAAGCACGTTTCCAACGTGGAGCAGTCGGTCTGATAAAAGCCTTTAAAAACAAATGAAATCCTCAACTATGTTGTTCAGTCCTTTGTTACAGACGTCCTAACCTGGTTTGTCTCTCTCCCTGCAGTCTGCGTGTGCGCGGTCAGCACACCAAGACCACCGGCCGTCGTGGTCGCACCGTCGGCGTGTCCAAGAAGAAGTAAACTGCCCCGCTTCCCTTTGTTTCAATAAAGCACCACAGTTCACAAAATGTTCTCGTCCCCTGTGCTGCTTTACTTCTCTCACCAACACACCGCTGGGAGCTCCTTGGTGATTTATTTTGAAGGGACGTGGCGTCTCGGTGGACCTCAGTGAAGCAGTTTTAATGTTGTATTTAAATGTTGCAGTGCACAGCTGAACATGTTCTGCAGGATTTCAAACAGAAATCTGATATTTGAGGCTGTTAGTACAGATGGAGCTGCTCAGCAGGGGAAATGGATCAGGAGTAAAAGGCCCAGTGACACGGACACGAGTGCTCGGAGTACACTGAATACATCTGCACTTCAGACAAAACTTATTTCCCTGCTTTGCCTCAGAGGCAGGTTCAGAGCAGCAGCCTTCATTGTACAGAATGAAACCAGGATAGAGAAGCCCGTTAGAACAGCTGAGCTTTAGTCGATACCCTGTAGTGATGCACAGGTGGATGCGCCGCTGTGCAGACCTTTGTTTTGTCTAATATTTCTGAGCCCAGGCGGGTTGGTTACAATTGGACACAAAAACAGAAGCTGGAGATCGAGTCCAACAGTTTATTGTGCTGCATTGATGACAGGAGGAAAGACAGTATCACACATCAGAAATGAAATATTGCTTCATTCTAATATAGACACATCCCACAGAAACTGAGATGTGGGGAAATGATATGGCTGCAGGAGGTTTAAAGTGCGTAGGAAGTGGAGCAAAGGCTTGAAGCAGCAGGACCCGAGCGGGCTCGTGAAAAACGCTTTTTCATGCCAGTGTTTGAAACGTGTTGCTGCACAGCTGCATCTGTAGACGACGTAAACATTCAAGACTAGCAAAATATGGGCTTTTAAACATCTGTGTACAACTTTTTATTAAGGAAATGTTTCAGAAAACTGCTGCCTCATCTCTGCATTCAGAAGCGCCGCTGCTGTAACAGCAGGGAGAATAAAGTCCATCCTGACCGCTACGATAACCTCGAGCAACAGGTTCCACTGAGTGTGCACGCTAAATGAGGAGCTGCTTGTTTTTAGTGCAGAGCTGTCCCACAGCGCTAAAGCCGGAAGACGCTATGAAGATTTCAGAGATGAAACCGGCCGACGAGTCGCTGCGACTGTTTTTAATTCACCAGTTTGTAGAAAAGAAGATGAACTAAAAGCCTTTTCGAAGCCTCGGAGCTCTTCTAGAGAAAGTGGCAAATGTTTAATTATCATTTGTCTGATTTCATTTGGTAAATCCACCATCACGGAGGACCATCGAGCAGCAGTCCACTGTGACGTCTCGAGGGTCAGTGCCGCGAAACGACCTCGTGAAAATAAAGCTACCAGCCCAGCGACCTTTTTCTGACACGACTACACAGCTCGACACGACTGGCTTCCACCGACAAATCTAAAAAACAGAATAAATTAAAAAACAGCCGGAGGTGCATGAGAAGATGAGCTTTATACTTTCACCTGGTTTTAAAAGCGGAGTGGGAGTGGGGTGGAGGCGACACTGAGAAAAACACAAGTTTGATCCCAAAGTTGGTCTTCTATTTAAAAAAAGAAGCTTCTGACAGATAAACCCTGAACATTTCCATCTGGAAACACTTTCACAAAATTGACTCCAAAAATATTTAAGACTTATTTTTCCCACTGAAAATGGGCGTCCATAAAGACGGCTCTCTTTTAAACTAGTTTATCAGATTTTGTAGTTTCCAAAGTTCTGTTTTGGTCATTTCTGCAAAAAGAAAAGAAAATGCATCTTTTTTAATAGCCACATTTTGAATTGGTGCTTTTATTTTGGCACCGCAGACATGTAGCTATGAGGAAGCTGCTGCAGCTGCTCACTGACGCGTCGCGTCTGCATGTTAGAGAAGCATGGAGAACATCTGGCTTTGTCCAGCACACACGGCTGACTTGAAAGCATCAAAAACAGCTGGACTCCAGCAGCTGCTGCTTTAGTTTCACTCTGTAGACTCTCAGATCAGTTTGTCTGCTGCAGAATCAGCTCACATGTTACAGCCAGTTCAGTGAGGAGATGAAGAGATCCCCATTAATAACAGTAAACTAAGAAAAACATGACGCAGGTTTTCTGTGAAACTGTGGCAGCTGAACTAACTTATCATAAAAAACAGAAGAGAAATCGAAGAGCCACGTTGGAGAGGAAAGCAGTCCACCGCTCCCCCTCAGGCCTCCCTCTGTGGGGTAGGAGGCTGCTGCTGCTGCTGGGGCTGCTGCTGCTCTTTGGTGGGGGCGTAGTACAGCTCCAGAGGCTTCCTGACCTTCCAGTACTTCTCGTTCACCAACTCCAGAGTCAGCGAGCCGTTTAGGGTCTGAGAGGAAGGATGAGCATAAAGGTCAGATCACAAAAAAGCTTCTAATGGAATCGATCAGTCCAGATTTCCTCCATCGTACAACAAAATCACACCAGGAACCAGCCTGACTGCACTACGCAAAGACTTGCCCACTTTCTGTCCTGGGTTTTCACAATAAAAGCCCTAGACACACTCACTGTAATACAGTCCCAAACAAAAAAGCTGTAAAATAAAAGTTTTCCAATAAAAACTGTTTCGTCTCACTCCCATTTGTTGTTGTTGCACTTTGAAGCTCTACTTGGAACCTCGTTAAGATCCAAACATGCAAAATTGGATTTGTTGCCATTTTTGAAGTGGTCTTAAACTTTTGCTTACCAGAGGTGAACACTGAATGAACGAGCCGCAGTTTCTGGGACGCAAATTTAAAATGAGAAGACTTCAAACTTCCACTGATTTATATGTATTTTTTTAATCTAAGGCATCTTTTCAAGGAGCGAACGTGCACATCAGTCTGTAAAGATAACAAACTCATCCATGAACACAGAAGGTTAATGCAGCTTGAATAAAACGGGACTCGTGTTCAGCCGTCACTCACAGAGAACTGGCCTCCCCTCGTCAGGATGTAGATGGTGTACTGCTTCTCGCTGACGTTGCTCAGACTGGTCCCCTCGCCGCTTCCTGCCATCCCTCCGTTTTCACCTCCCACCCCCTCGGCTCGCGCCTCTTCTCGTCCTGCCTCCTCTCGCCCTCGGTCCTCGGGTTCATTCTCGGGCCGTCGGTCCTCCAGAGCGATGCGCAGTGCGAGGTACTTGGACAGATGGTCCACCGTAGCATTAGCTGTTGTCTTCACATATCTGACAAGGGAAAGGCAGATGATGGCGATGTGCTCTACCTCTGACAAATTAAACGTTTTCTGAATTGTCTGGCCACTCGGGGACAGGCTCACCACTTCACACATGTTCGTTCTTATTCACACAATTTTACTGATTTCTAGTCATTTCCCAGGTTTTAGCTGTTTTTGGTCTCTGCCATGATTCACATTTTCAGTATAAAATGTTTGTTCAGCTACTTCAGAAAAGGTCTAACCTCGTCTGGTTGTAGTCCTGGGCGTGGACCAGCTGTGGGTGTGGTCTGAACACCAGCTCGATCTCGGAGGACAGCCCCTCTTTGTGGCGTCTCAGCGGGGGAGTCGGGCTCCCGCTGTCCACCTCGGGTCCCGAGCCATCATCGGATGGACGTGGCCGCTTGCGGCTCGGCCCGGCCTCCGGAGGGGTATGACCACAGGGGTGTGGCGTGTGTGAGGGGGCGGAGTCGTGGGAGAGGTGTGAACGGGAGTCCCCATTGTCCTCCCCACCACTGTAGGTGGTGTTATCACTCTCCTGAGTGGGCTTCTTCACTCGGTGATTCCTGCAGCCCCAAGGTAAACACATACAACAGTAATTATCATTCAGAGGGGAGGGGCTTAAACTTACAGGGTGTGGTCAGTTGTCATAACAGCAGCAGTGTTATTAAGTCAGGAACAGCAAGAAAAGGAGGAGCTGGGGAGAGGGTGGGTTGCAAAGCGGCATGCAGGCTAAAGAAGCGCAGCATCTGTCGGGAGTGCGGCTCTGTATCCCGCCTGAATGCTACGCCGTATTCAGGAGGATCCGCGGCGCTCTCTCGAGCGCAGGAGCGTGAAATCATAGAACTGATCCGTGTCACCTCTCGGACCTGTAGCGGGCCTGCTGCCGGAGCCCCTCCTCGATGCTGGAGCTCAGCGCCTCCTTGTTGTGCAGCCGGTTGAGTCGCTCGAGGACGCGGCGTTGGTGGGCTTCATACTCATCGCGACTCGGGTAGATCTTCGAGATCAGCGCGTCGAAGTTTGAGTCTCTGCGCAGCGAACGTCTAGAAACCAGCTTCTTCCTGCAGGTCGGACACTCCTTGTTCCTGCACAGGGAAAAACGGCCTGAAGCTTCGTAATCACTGAATAATCGGCTTTTGCAGAAATGTGCCACATTTAAAATCAGTCAGTGAACACATTCAGCTACACAAACGTTACCGCGACGCATTTGTTCTCGTTAGGGACAGCGGCAGCATTTCCACCGCAGAAAACAACTCATCCAAAGTCCCTTAAAAATTTATCTCCGAATTATTTATAATTGGCCAAAACAAGCTGTGTGAACACGGCGATCGTGAATCAGGTACACTGGCAGCTCGCGCTCACCCAGATCGCAGCGCGGTGACGATGCAGTCTGAGCAGAAGCGGTGCAGACACTCTTTGGTGGTCATGGTGTTCTTCAGCATGTCCAGACAGATGGGACACATGAGCTCGCTGTGCAGAGAGCGAGGAGACACGGCTACCTCCGTCCCGTCCACGATGGCCTCCTGAACATACCAAACGTGTGAGAACATTTGCGGTTCTTCATTTCTGCTACATCACAGTTGGTCCTTTTAGCCAAGCTGTTTATTTTCTATTCCCTCTGCTCTGGCAATGGGAACAAAGCTTACAAACTCATTTACCCTTCAGCAAACATCACAAATAATTTCCTCACAGTTTCCTAAGACACTGCCTCTATTTTGCAGCGAGCTGCTGGGCACACAGACAGCTTTACCTGAGGGCTCCTGTGCAGCTCGTACAGACTCAGCTCCCAGGTCTTACTGGGAGCCTGGATGTTTACCGGAGCTGCCATGGCTGCGCTCCCCCCCAATCAATCCTCACTGAGAGACAGGAGAGAAAACACAATCAGATGTTCTCGTCATGTGTCAAAATAATTAACTTTTTTACAGACTCAAAATAAAAACACAAAGAAATCCACATGAAGACATGCATATATAATTATTTTAAGAGCAATACCTCCACATGCTGGGCTGGCAGAATAACTCAACCTGTTTTAAATGTATGAACTCATACAGCAACAAACATTTGAATTCAGTCTCATCAGTCATCAGGAGCATATCCACCTCACATGTGCTGTACAGGCTGAGTGGCTGCAGTTGCAGCTGAAGCATTCAAATCTACCCACAAACATGTTGAAAGATGCAATGCCAGCAATGTGGACTGTCAAGACTAAAACCAGTCACTGAGCGAAGACAACTGTAATATACGTGTTAAATATCTGCTCGCTGTGAAATAACATAAAAGGAGTGGTGGTTTCTAAAACCTCGAGTGTATGATGCGCTGAAAAAAACACGGTTTCATGTAGTTGAATGGTTTATTGGAAAGAAGGAAAAACACTGAAAGTTACAAGTGTATTGTGCACGAAACCAATTCAAACGTGGCGACAGAGCCGTGCAGATGTGTGTCACGAGTTAATCTCGCTGTATAATAAACAAAAAGGATCCCTGCTAAATCCGGATCCGTTTCCGGTGCAGTCTGCCGGGTCTCTTCACTACAAAGCTTTTTTCTGCAGGATGATGTGCAACATTTGATGTGTGAGAAGAATAACGGCTTTGATTCGGTGTGGCCGTGATCTTATTCACGCTTGCATGTGTAAGCATCTCGGCTTTCTTCGCATGTTCTCAGCTTTTTGGATTTTTTCAGTTTTTAAATGATTACAAAGGCACCGGATTTATTCTGAAAACAAAACCATGTAACTTCACAGCAGCCCCGCGGTCTCTGCTGAGAACCACAGCTTATTTTTAGTTCCCACAAGAGGAACTCACCAACAGCTGCCAGCCTTCAAACTTCCTGCAGGGACCGAACACTCCAAAGTTTGCGAACTTTGACTCAGTTTTGCGGATTTAACAGCCAAACGCTTTACATCCGTCGACGCGCACTGAAAAGGACGAAAAAGAGGGAAGAAGAAACTCACCTGACGTTTAAGTGACGGCAGCTGACACCGCTGCACAGACACGGAGCCACTAGACCGCTACGAACAGCGCGCAGCGGGGCTCGGCTTCCCGCCACAGTCTTTACGATGTCGGCGGAGGGGTCTTACGTTGTCACGGAGCCTCGGTACAAAACTACAGCGGCCAAAAATATCAGGAACGAAACATTTTTCGACAGTCATAAGCTACCTAACATTAGCCGCGGCCATTTTTTCCCTTCTTCTTCTGCGGCTCCCGGTAAAGCTGCACACCGCTTTGCGGCGGTAGTGCCCCAAACGGCAGGTTTGCGTATTGCAGCGCAGCCCCAATCCCAGACTCGGCAACCACACACGTTTTATGTGTTTTAAAACACAAACAACTTAAACTAAAAATAATAACAAATCAAACATACCATACTCGTGGGATTTTAAGAGAACTTTATTTTAAAGATGCAGCAATAACTGAAACTGAATCACAAAAGAAGAACACGGGAAAATGACCACCAAAGTGCTAAAAGCGACTTCTTCCACCTTTTACACCTTCAGTGGTGTAAAAGGTGACAAGTGACAGGCCTGCAGTGAAATTCAGAATTCATTTAAACTGATGAATTTTGAATTAATAAATTAAATTAAGCCCAGCATGGCCCAGCTTCAATCTCTTGTCCAAACTCGTACTTGTCCCGAACTCGAAAATATTGAGGAGGAAAACAAAATAACACTGGTCCCGAAGAGTCTGGTCAAACAATTTTATTGAACACACGCGCGGGGAGATGGATACTGCACACAATCAGCATAGATCTCCACCCAAAAAGCAATTGCTTTTATAATGTCAGGGTTTGACAAGGTTTCCAAGAACATTATTTGCATCTTAAGAACATTTTTTGCATTTTTTACAGACAATGGTCAATTTTAAGAGATAAATGCAGACACCGAAGTTCCCCTCCCTAGCATCTTCGTCCATATATGGCGATGAATCCAGGCCCTGAAGATCCCCAGGGTCTTCTTTTTGACACATCTTCTGTCACCTGTTACTAAGCAAACTCAAACGCCACAGGTTGCTGAATAGTTTCAGGCCTGTTTCTAGATTATATGGACTATATGTGTTTTGTAAGCGTGTATGCAGTTTTAACCTTCTATAGCTCCAAGTCACTTACACAATAGATCGTCCAGATATCGCGCCGAACGAGGCTTATGACCTTTCCTTAATTGACTGAGCTTTAACTCTTTAATAAGCACAAAATGCAATGTGTGTATACAATTATTATGGCTGCACCTGTAATAAAAGGTTAATGTAAAGCCAGCAGGTTTAATAACCATCTTAATGCAATGTTAATGCTTCAGGATATATTGTAGCTGTAAAATAATTTCTTTAATTCCACACACTGTAAAGCCAGAGGCGACCAAACATTGGAAGTCTGTCTGTTAAAAGTAACAGACCCAAGGATCTGTTACGTTTAAAGGACTAACCTGTAAGAGCCATTTAATGTACTTTAATACTCAGATTTTGACCTTTACTGTTTCACAGAGTTAAACAGGAGACACCCACAATTTCGACTTTAACTGCAGTTTAGCAGGAGCAAAGCAAAAGCAGAATCAAATAATAATGAAAACAGAATCAAATGACCTGAATTATACTCATCTAATTAACCTACTCAGAGCTAATGCTGGCCCTGTTATTCTTAACACAGGAAATCCCATCACATATGAACATTCAGTCCCATATCAGTATACTTGACTTCATGTTCAACCACACATTTAAAAAGTCAGACATTATTTCAGATGAGTGACTTCTCTTTCAAACACACACACATTATTCAGCCTGAGTGATTATTATAGATTATATGTTCTTCACCGCTCTCAGACACTACTGTGCTAAGTTCAAAGATTAATGAGGTCCAGGCACACAAAATTCACACATCAGGACAGACTTTTCCAACACTCTAACTCATTTCTCACATTCATTTCTTCTTCATATACTTATACTTTGATTTAGCTGTGATTAAAAATAAAGATGCTGTGCACACTCCAAACTCTGCTTCGGCCCTCTTCTACATATAAAGCTGGCTGGACCGTTTAGCCGCTCTCAGATGTGCTGACAGGCAGGCTGAGGGGACTTCAACCTCCCTCGTTCCACTTTCTTTGACTCAAAACGAGCTTTTGCATTGACATTGTAATTTAGTTTGTTAGTTTGGTTTCCCTGCCCTGCAGAAACCCTGCTGCGGTTCTCACAACTGGGTTCATGAAAATTATTATTATTATTATTGTCGTTGTTGTTATTATTATTAATTATTAATATTATTGTTGTGTTTTTCAGCACTTCATTACTTTGATGTTGTTTAAAAAATATGTGAACAAACATGTGATGAGAAAATGAAATAATGATATACCTCATAAAAATCTACCGTATTTCACTGGGCTCCACAGATCAGGCCAGACTGATGAATCTCTTTATACAAGTGCAGCAGCTATGACTGTCACTATGACAGAAGTCAGGCTGATTTCATTTACAGCTGTAGCCGCTTTGGCAGCTGTAGTTGCTGTTGTAGCAGCTGTGGTTGTTGTTGTAGCCCCTGTGGTTGCTGTTGTAGCAGCTGTGGTTGTTGTTGTAGCCCCTGTGGTTGTTGTTGTAGCCCCTGTGGTTGCTGTTGTAGCAGCTGTGGTTGTTGTTGTAGCCCCTGTGGTTGCTGTTGTAGCAGCTGTGGTTGTTGTTGGAGCAGTTGTTGTTGCTGCAGTTGCTGCAGTTGTGGTTGTTGTTGCTGCAGTTATAGTTGTTGTTGGAGCAGCTGTAGTTGTTGCTGCAGTTGTAGTTGTGGCTGTTGTTGCTGCAGTTGTAGTTGTGTTTGGAGCAGTTGTAGTTGTTGTTGCTGCAGTTGTGGCTGTTGTTGCTGCAGTTGCTGCAGTTGTAGTTGTGCTTGGAGCAGTTGTAGTTGTTGTTGCAGTTGTAGTTGTGTTTGGAGCAGTTGTAGTTGTTGTTGCTGCAGTTGCTGCAGTTGTAGTTGTGTTTGGAGCAGCTGTAGTTGTTGCTGCAGTTGTAGTTGCTGTTGTAGCAGCTGTGGTTGCTGTTGGAGCCCCTGTGGTTGTTGTTGTAGCAGCTGTGGTTGCTGTTGTAGCAGCTGTGGTTGCAGTTGGATCCCCTGTGGTTGTTGTTGTAGCAGCTGTGGTTGCTGTTGTAGCAGCTGTGGTTGCTGTTGTAGCAGCTGTGGTTGTTGTTGTAGCAGCTGTGGTTGCTGTTGTAGCCCCTGTGGTTGTTGTTGTAGCCCCTGTGGTTGCTGTTGTAGCAGCTGTGGTTGTTGTTGGAGCCCCTGTGGTTGCTGTTGTAGCAGCTGTGGTTGTTGTTGGAGCCCCTGTGGTTGCTGTTGTAGCAGCTGTGGTTGTTGTTGTAGCAGCTGTGGTTGTTGTTGGAGCCCCTGTGGTTGCTGTTGTAGCAGCTGTGGTTGTTGTTGTAGCAGCTGTGGTTGTTGTTGGAGCCCCTGTGGTTGCTGTTGTAGCAGCTGTGGTTGCTGTTGTAGCAGCTGTGGTTGTTGTTGGAGCCCCTGTGGCTGCTGTTGTAGCAGCTGTGGTTGCTGTTGGATCCCCTGTGGTTGCTGTTGTAGCACCTGTGGTTGCTGTTGGAGCCCCTGTGGTTGTTGTTGGAGCCCCTGTGGTTGCTGTTGTAGCAGCTGTGGTTGCTGTTGGAGCCCCTGTGGTTGTTGTTGGAGCCCCTGTGGTTGCTGTTGTAGCACCTGTGGTTGCTGTTGGATCCCCTGTGGTTGTTGTTGGAGCCCCTGTGGTTGTTGTTGGAGCACCTGTGGTTGTTGTTGGAGCCCCTGTGGTTGCAGTCGAGCTTGAAATCTGTGTGTTGACTGAGGCTGATTCAGAGGGTTAATGATGGATACAATTTACATTAACACCAAATTTCAAATCCATCTCCTGCACACAGAATGATTTGTGGTTATTTTCTTACACTTACCCACAAACAGAAGTAGGATGGCACAGATCTTCATCATCATTCTGGAAATGAGTTTGAATGCTTTAAAGATAAAATGACCGATTGTTGTTTGAGTTTAGTTTTTAGGGTTTCGCACTGTGATACACAAAATGATATCACATAAAATTGAATGGAATTAAGAAAATATCCAATATATTTACTTAACTGAATATTTGGGATAAATAGAATTGAATAAAAATGTTAAAAATAGCCTCGATAAACTAAACAGTTTGAGATTATCTGAATAAAAGAAATATAATGCCATGAAAATCATGTAAAACAAAACAAATCAGTAAGGTTGGACTTGTACAGCAGAAGCAGCACGTGTGAACAGACACGAGTATAAAATGTGGTGAAACATTCAGGATGAAGTGACTTACAGTCTGCCTGGTGCTGAGCTGTCTTCCTCTCAGTGACAGAGGCCGTGCTCTTCACCGATTCCAGCTGTTTGTTTAATCAGTGAGTTCTCCAGGAAAGCCAGCTTTTATACCCACTCAGAAATCTGCAGGACCACAGATAAGATCAGGTGCTGAACAACCAAAACAGAGTCAAACACGTTAAGCAAATTTTTTTGCATTTAGGGAAATCTGGTTTTAGTTATAACATCTATGCTGCTATAAAAATGTGTTTATTTATCTGCAGAGCTTTTCAGCTAACACTCATAATTTAATTCTCTTCAGGTAACAGTTTTATTTTATTGCTTTAATGTGAAGAGTGACTACATCTATTTTAAACAAATGTAACTAACATATAATGTAGAGTAAGCAGACACACACAGGTAGAGTCGAAGAGAGGAAACCAACTGACAGGACTACTGTGGATGCAGGTGCTAACAGTTCATTTGTATACAGATATGTATCTGTTTCCTGCTTGTGTGTCTGCACGCAGTTGTGAGGAAGAGGGATGCTACATGTAAGCAAGTCACAGAAGAAGGTGCTTACCCTCTGTCTTCTCTACTGCAATGTGAACAATAAGAAAAACAAGTAAAGCACAAGATGGAAAAAAGTATGAGAGCGTCATGACCGACCGATCTGGAATATGTGATGCGTGAGACTTCAGGTGTGCAGATGTCCAGTAGAAGAAACTGTTATGTGGGAGCCCATCGCTGTTTGTAGTGTCTGTCTGAGGCATTTTGGAACAAGTGAAGGTTTTCCAGAGAGTGTGGAAAACTGCCCGGTGAATCAGTGTTAGTCAAGTTACTGGAAAAAAGTAATTAGTAACTAATTACTGATTACTTCTCCAAAAAAACTACTCCTGTTACTTTACTGATTACTTATTTTGAAAAGTAATTAGTAACTAAGTTGTGTTTTAAAAAACATGATACACAACCTGAATAAGTAATAAAGCAAAATTCAAATTCAAAAAATTCAAATTTTATTTGTCACGTACACAGTCATACACAGTACGATATGTAGTGAAATGCTTGGACAACTGCTCGTGACCTAAAGAAAACAAAAAAGGAAAAGGCTATGAATAAGATAGGAAATAAATGTGAAAAATTAAAAAGGGTAAATTTAACTAGGAAGGAATAAAATATAAATTAAGGTTAAAAATGAAATAACTGTACAACACAAATTAGAATGAAGGGTAAATTTAACTGGGAGAATAAGATAAAATATATAAATTAAAGTTGAAAATAAAATAACTGTACAACAAAATACACAATATAGAACTATATAAGAATGTATGAAGAAATATAAATAAATAAATACACAATAACAGCAGCTGTACAAGACAAAAGACCTTTTGTCAGGAAGTCGTCAAATGTCTCACTGAAAATGTTTTATTTTTATTTTCTCTGTTGAGCTGGGTAACATTGTCAGTGAGACATTTAACGACTCCCTTAGCGTGGCATTTTCAGCAGCGAGCGTTTTCACCTGCTGCTGACTGAACTCCAGGGATTCTCGCAAGCATTTAAATTCCTGGTGTAGAATCTCCACCAAGGACAGCCTTGCAGCCTTGTCGATTGACTCTAGGATATCGACAATATCTTTGCTGGCTGGCGATGTTGTGCCGGGGGAATCTGCCAGGCGACATCTTTTCGATGACGGCGTCTCAGACTTGGCCAGGGAAGCTGCACTCTGGGCCTTCTTCATCACGAGGTCCTGGAAGCACTGATCAATGTAATCTTGGAGAGCCTCTAAACTCTCCCCGTTGTTCTCCAGGGTGTTGGAGATGATTTAGACAAATGTTGTTAGTTATAAGACAACTGATAAGTGTATTTGGTAATACTGAAGCTTAAAGGAATTTGTTCAATTCTAAGCTACCATTCGCTTAAAGTTTCTGCCAAAATCTCCGGCGTCTGACGTCAGTTACAACATGAGTCACTTACCTTGTCTGAGTCGGAGTTGTAAATGAATCAAATACTTAGAACATGTATTAGAAAGAACAGAATTTATTTCATTTGACGGACTAGTTACACAATATGGGATCAACAAGAAAAGATTTTTAGAATATCAACAAATTAAATCCATAGTAAAAAAGAAATTTAAACCGGGTCAAGTTGAACTACAAACACCACCAAGTGTGGTTCAATTTCTTACTCTTAAAACCCCCAAATTACTATCCAAAATATACAGAATGCTTTCTAAAACAGATGAATCAATATCACTTCCTATTGCAAAATGGGAAGCGGATTTATCAGTTAACTTAGACCTAAACTTCTGGTCTCAGATTTGCTTAAAAACCTTTCATCTAGTTAGAAATCCCAGTCTTCAATTAATTCAATACAAAATATTACATAGAGTGCACTATACAGGTCATCGGATGTTCAAGATGGGCTTTACGTCTACCAACAACTGCTCACACTGCCAAACCAATTCACCGGACAATCATATCCACGCTCTTTGGTTCTGTCCACCAGTTCAGAAGTTTTGGCGCGAGATATGTGAAGACTTATCAAAGTGTCTGAAATGTACAGTGGGGCAAAAAAGTATTTAGTCAAGGTTCAAGGTTCAAGGTTCTTTATTTGTCACATGCATAGTTATACAAGTATAACACACAGTGAAATGTAGCCTGACACGCTCCTCGACATGTGCAAAAATTGGGGGGGGGGGGGGGGTGTAGAGGAAGAACATTATATATATATATATATATATAATAATGGATTGGATTTATATAGCGCTTTTCAAGGCACCCAAAGCGCTTTACAATACCACTATTCATTCACTCTCGCATTCACACACTGGTGGAGGCAGCTACGGTTGTAGCCACAGCTGCCCTGGGGCAGACTGACAGAAGCCAGGCTGCCATATCGCGCCATCGGCCCCTCTGGCCAACACCAGTTTCTGTACATTAATATGAATAGACATCTGACTATTTTACAGGATAGACAATATAAACATATTTAAAATTAAAGGAATTGAAATGTACATTGTGCCTTGGTTTAGTGTCTGGAAGAGTCCTGTCTCAGTCAATTATAGATGATGTGAGAGGGCGGGTGTGTGTGTTTAGGGCACGGATGGCTTGGGGATAGAAGCTCCTCTTGAGTCTCTCTGTCCTTGCCCGGAAGATGCGGAACCTTCTACCAGATTGCAGAAGTTGGAACAGTTTGTTGCCAGGATGGGACGGGTCCTTCAGTATCTGCGCTGCTCTAGTCCGGCATCTCCTGGTGTAGGTGTCCTGAAGCGGGGGGAGAGCAATCCTGCAGCAGCGTTCTGCTGTACAGATCACTCTCTGGAGAGCTTTTTGGTCCTTCACACAGCTGTTCCCAAACCACGATGTCATGTTCTGTGTGAGGATGCTCTCCACAGCGCCTGTATAGAAAATCCTGAGGATCTTTGGAGAGACCCTGAACTTCCTCAGTTGTCGTAGGTGATACAGGCGCTGCCTAGCCTTTTTGGTCTGGACCTGAATGTGGGCAGCCCATGTCAGGTCTGAGGAGATGTGGACACCAAGATACTTGAAGGACTGCACCCTCTCCACTGGAGCTCCATTGATGATAATGGGCTTGTAGTCTCTGTGCTGACCCCTTCTGAAATCGACCACCAGCTCCTTGGTCTTGCTGACGTTCAGCTGGAGGTGGTTGTCCTGGCACCACGATGCCAGATTCTTCACTTCATCCATGTAGGCCGCCTCATCGTTGTTGGAGATGGCACCCAACACCACTGTGTCGTCAGCAAACTTCACAATGGTGTTGGAGCCATGGGTGGCCACACAGTCTGAAGTGTAGAGGGAGTAGAGCAGTGGCGAGAGGACACATCCCTGAGGTGCTCCTGTGTTGATGGTGATGCTGTTGGAGAAGCACCTGCCCACCCTCACCACCTGAGTTCTGCCAGTGAGGAAGTCCAACACCCATGCACACAGATGGCTGTTAAGTCCCAGATCCCTCAGCTTTGTGAACAGTCTGCAGGGCACTATTGTGTTAAACGCTGAACTGTAATCAAAAAACAGCATTCGCACATAGTTACCCTGTTTCTTGTCCACGTGGCTGAGAGTGGTGTGTAGGACGTGGGCGATGGCATCCTCTGTGGATCTGTTGGATCTGTAGGCGAACTGCAGCGGATCTGTGGTGTCTGGGATGGAGGAGGAGATGATGTTCTTCAGCAGCCTCTCAAACACCTTCATTACTACCGAGGTCAGTGCAACTGGCCGGTAATCGTTCAGGGATGAGGGTTTGCTGTGCTTGGGCACAGGGATGATGGTGGATCTTTTGAAGCATGTGGGGACCACAGACTTCGCCAGGGACTCGTTGAAGATGTAAGTGAACACACCTGCTAGCTGGTCAGCACAGCAGCGCAGCAGATGCTGTCTGGCCCCGCCGCTTTCCTTGTGTTCACTCTCCTCAGTGCCGCTCGGACGTCATGCTCCGCGATGCTGGTCACCGGTCTCTCGCTGATGACGTCACTGTCCTCGGTAGTCAGGCGGTAGATAGCATTAGCCGCCTGGCTAACCTCGAAACGGGCGTAGAACCGATTCAGCTCGTTGGTGAATGCAGAGTCGGCGTTGATCGGCGCAGTGTCCCTGGCTTTGTAGTCCGTAATGGTGCGTAGTCCGTGCCACATACTCCGTGTGTCGCCCTGGTGGAAGCGGGACTCCACACGTTCCCGGTACCTGCGTTTGGCATCTCTCACCGCGCGCCGCACGCCGTATGAGGCCGCTTTGTAGGCGCTCATATCGCCAGTGGCGAGACCCGCGTTGTAGGAGGCGGTCCTGGCGTTTACTGCAGTGCGGATCGATCTGTCCATCCACGGTTTCTGGTTTGGGAATGTGGTGACTCTCGCAGTGGGGATAATCTCCTCCGCTAGCATATTGACGAAGCATACTGCTACTTCCGTAAACTCGTTGATGTCGACTGCGCATGCTCTGAACATGTCCCAGTCAACGTTGTTGAGTGCGTCCTGTAGCGTAGCTTCTGATTGGGCAGTCCACCGTTTTACTTCCTTCGTGGTCACGTCTTCCCTCCGTATGCTTTGTTTATACTGGGGAATGAGGAAGATGGCGTTGTGGTCAGACTTCCCAAAAGCCGGGTGTGAGACAGCTTTGTAGCCCTGCTTGTATGGCGTGTAGCATACACCGATTGTGCAAGTTCCCCCACTTAAAATGATGACAGAGGTCAGTAATTTGCACCAGAGGTACACTTCAACTGTGAGAGACAGAATGTGAAAAAAAAATCCATGAATCCACATGGTAGGATTTGTAAAGAATTTATTCGTAAATCAGGGTGGAAAATAAGTATTTGGTCACCTCAAACAAGGAAAATCTCTGGCTCTCACAGACCTGTAACGTCTTCTGTAAGACGCTTTTCTGTCCCCCACTCGTTACCTGTATGAATGGCACCTGTTTGAACTCATCATCTGTATAAAAGACACCTGTCCACAGCCTCAAACAGTCAGACTCCAAACTCCGCCATGGCCAAGACCAAAGAGCTTTCGAAGGACACCAGGAAAAGTATTGTAGACCTGCACCAGACTGGGAAGAGTTAATCTACAATAGGCAAGCAGCTTGGTGTGAAAAAATCAACTGTGGGAGCAATCATCAGAAAATGGAAGACATACAAGACCACTGATAATCTCCCTCGATCTGGGGCTCCACGCAAGATCTCATCCCGTGGGGTCAAAATGATCATGAGAACGGTGAGCAAAGATCCCAGAACCACACGGGGGGACCTGGTGAATGACCTGCAGAGAGCTGGGACCAAAGTAACAAAGGTCACCATCAGTAACACACTACAACGGCAGGGAATCAAATCCCGCAGTGCCAGACGTGTTCCGCTGCTGAAGCCAGTGCATGTCCAGGCCCGTCTGAAGTTTGCCACAGAGCACATGGATGATACAGCAGAGGATTGGGAGAATGTCATGTGGTCAGATGAAACCAAAGTAGAACTTTTTGGTATAAACTCAACTCGTCGTGTTTGGAGGAAGAAGAATACTGAGTTGCATCCCAAGAACACCATACCTACTGTGAAGCATGGGGGTGGAAACATCATGCTATGGGGCTGTTTTTCTGCCAAGGGGACAGGACGACTGATCCGTGTTAAGGACAGAATGAATGGGGCCATGTATCGTGAGATTTTGAGCCAAAACCTCCTTCCATCAGTGAGAACTTTGAAGATGAAATGAGGCTGGGTCTTCCAACATGACAATGATCCAAAACACACCGCCCGGGCAACAAAGGAGTGGCTCCGTAAGAAGCATTTGAAAGTCCTGGAGTGGCCTAGCCAGTCTCCAGACCTCAACCCCATAGAAAATCTGTGGCGGGAGTTGAAAGTCCGTGTTGCTCGGCGACAGCCCCAAAACATCACTGCTCTCGAGAAGATCTGCATGGAGGAATGGGCCAAAATACCAGCTACTGTGTGTGCAAACCTGGTTTGAAGTTGAAGAGCCCCTCAGGTGGCTCGATGCACCGGCGGCACCCTGCACCAGGGCTGAGCCCCCATACACCCACCCGCCCACAACCCGGCAACACACCAACCAGGACCCAAGCCCCCGAGGCCCGGCCAGGGCCCCAGCCTGGAGACAGAGCACCCCCAGAACCCCACGCCCATCCTGGACCCACCCTGGGGCAGCCAGGCTACCAGGTCAGTAACCCACGTCCGTCAGCACAGACCCTCCCCTAGCCCCGCTGCACACAACCGTCACCTAAGAGCCAACAGAGCCCTTAATAGGCCATGACTGGGTTGAGCCCCCCAAGGAAGATGCTCCTGGGTAATCCCCTGACGCCCCAATCCTGTCCCTACCTCCACACCAATCACAACAGCAAAGGTGGGACCAAACTATGACCCCCCCACCCCCACTAGGTGATGGAGCTGATCAAAGGAGCCCAGAGCAATTGATCTGATGTGGTGGCAGAGGCTGTATCAAGACTAATGTAATCTAATAGATAATTTCTATATTGGTTAGAATTAAGATTATTTTTATTTTTCCAGTTCATGAGGACAGTTTTCTTGGCTATGCATAGGGCAGTGAAAACCATATGGGCCATATTCTTTTCTGAAGTGACATTATCTAAGCTGCCCAACAAACACACTAAGGGGGAAGTTGGAATGTTACTGTATGTGGACATCACATTTTGGGTTATTTAGACTAAAATACTCAATTTTGCTCTACAAGGGCCTGATGTCCACTGACAAGGACATTATGCTGCTACTGTTCTATCAAAATTTTAAACAAATGTCCTCATATGTGGCTCTCATTTTTCATAAAAACAAAAATAAGGTTTTAAAAAAATCTGGTAATTCTTTGTTTTTACATTCATTGGGCCCCAATATGCAATAGCAAAGAGAAATTAAAAATGCTGCTGTGGAAGAGTTCGGGTCTTAGGAGGTTAAGGTGAAATAAGTTTTATTGTGAAGAAGCATTATTACAACAAAGAATTATCCACTAAATACAAACTTCCTTACTGTTTTGTCCTCAGATTATGGAGTATTACATTGAATAAGCAGGAAAGTTATTTTTTGTTTTTGTGTTTTTTGTTTTTATACACAATAAATACAGAAACGTGGCTTACCATCCCTTCTAATTTATCATTTGAATGTCCAGGAAGTGTCACTGTAGGGTCATGCAATAGAGGAGGTGCTAGTAGAAAGTAAAGGGAGCGCAGCTGCAGGTAAAACAGTGCAGTGTGTTGATAAAGGCAAATGCAAAATGGGTGCATTTCTTGTGTAATTTTGTGCAGACATCAGTCTGTGTGATTATCAACCACACAATCTGCTCATGTCCAAGTGATGTCATGTGCAAATGTCAGTGTGCCATTCATTGAGATGAGATGAGATAGCCTTTATTTGTCAGTTGCAGGTCTTTTGCCCACAACCGAGATGACAGACCTTGCCGACCGTACATAAAATACACAAACATCACACTGGGGAGACAGGTCAGGCCAGGTAGCGAGGAAAAAACATTGAAATGTGTAACACAGAAGGATAATACAGGAATGCACAGATATCAACACACCATAGCACAATAAACACAGACAGCAACATGGGGAAGAGTTCCAGTGTGCACATCTGATCTGGGACCTCTGCAATCTTCGACTGCGCCTCCAACTGACCCGATGTCCACATCAGAGGGGAGCGTTGGAGGTGGCGTTGGATCCGGGGTAGGGAGGGTGATGCTTCAGTGAGTGCTTATCAGTATCAGTATATGTATGTGTGTGCGTGTCCATAGTTCAGCTGAGACAGTGTCCTTCGCCCTGCCAGGCTAAGTAAACAGTCTTCCAGCCAACCCAGGTGGCCTTGTAGGGAATGGGAAGGAACAGACTCAACACAGTCGTTATCAGGGAGTTTTGTTCAGCTCCAGCCTTGCAGCTGGCACCGAGAGGGTATCCGCATAAATGATGTTATTTTTTACTTTAGTGCGAACAGCTCATATGAATTTCAAAGCAGTTCTACAGTGTAAAGGGAAGTCAAACGAAAAAGACAGGTGATCAGGGAAGTTAATTATTTTGTTGTGGGGAAATACCAACCCGAGGATATCTAACGCGCTTTGCAACACTAATAGTGAAAGAAAAACTTCAGAGGTTTAAAAGAGACACGGTTTCAAATAGAAGCGTATTATTAAGTGTCAATATTAAAACAATAAATGAGAAAATAACCATATAGTTAAAGGGTTAGGGGAGGTAGCCAATCAGGTCAGCTGTTAGCATTGATTAAGATAAGATCAGCTTTATTAGTCCCACGCGTGGGAAACTTTTCATCATGGCAGAAAGTACAAGTTTAAGAGCAGTAAAATTAAGAAAAACATGACAGAATAGGATAAGATAAAATCAGATACCATACGATACAACAAGAATAAAAGTGCTATATACAACAAAATAGAATAAAATGCTCAGTTATAGTAGGAAAAAAAATTGCACATAATATTGTATTTAAGGGAGACTGGGAGAAGGCTATCATGGTGTAATGGATGTGTGTGTGTGCATGTGTGTGGTCATCTGCAGAGACCATGTTGTCTGACAGCAGTGGGGAGGAAAGACCTGGGAAATCTCTCCGTCCCACACCGTGGGTGCTGCAGCCACTGAAGGAGCTGCTCAGTGCTGTCACAGTCTGCTGCATGGGGTGGGAGATGTTGTCCAACCGGGATGACACCTTAGCCACCATTCTCCTGTCACTCACCACCTCCACTGGGTCCAGAGGGCATCCTACAACAGAGCTGGATGTGTTTGTCGGCGGTGTGTTTGCTGCAGTAGGAGCGGAAAATGGCCAGCTTTTCATTATAATCCGCTGGAAGTTGCTGCGCTACCGTAGTCCTGGTCCGGATGGAAAAATGGCACCGTGTCATGAAACGAAAGCACCAAGACGGATCTCCTCGGAAATGTTCAATTTTCATTTCTTCTGCTAGCGAAACGCTTCTCCCGCTCGTTCTTTGCTCGATGATCCACTGCTCGAGTCTTTCCTCCAACTCGGGCCACCTCGCCTTATGTCCGCGGAAACTCCGCTGCATCTTCTTGACCTGTCGGAGCTCGTTTTCCAGCTTCCTCCACTTGCGAACCATCGATTCATTAATCTTAAATTCTCTCGCGGCTGCTCGATTTCCATGTTCCTCCGCGTAGCTTAAACTGTGCTTCATAAGCGTGTCTCTTTGCCATTTTCAGGGTTGTTAAAACAACGATGTTCTGCATAATGCACATACCTGTTCTTTCATACAGGTGTGTGCAATTGTACCGGTATATACAATCAACGCCCACACTTCACCCTTTAGCGTTCTCATGGTGTTCTCTACTATGTCCTCCTTAAAACACACAGGGCGGACTGCGCTATAGGGAAACTTTTTGAAGAAAATCTAAGACTTTTATGTGCGCCTTATAGTCGCGAAAATACGGTACGTCATTGTCATGAGACACTCTCGCAAAAAAAGAAAATCATGGTTTTAGTAATGCAGTAACGCAGCGTGCTTATGGGAAAGTAACAGTAATCTAATTACCTTTTTTGCAATAGCAATCCCCTACTTTACTCGTTACTTGAAAAAAGTAATCGTATCTGCCCGTCTCTGCTAACTAGTCTCTCAGCGTGACTCTGAGACAGAATGTTTGTAATATTAGTTATACTGTGCAAAATAGTACTAACACATCAGAAACTACTAAAAGCTAATGCACAAAAGGAGATGTTTATTTATTATGTTTTTTTATTACTGCATACATCATGCATCTCTATAGAAAATACACACTTTGCTCACTGTGACGTATATGTCATTATCTTAGTGCACCTGCATGTCTGAGCGTACTTGCATATAAAATCACACAGGTGCAGGTAGAGGAAAATGTGTAATGGTTTTAGGTAAAAAAAACTTCCTTGTCAATTTACATAAAGATCGAAACTTGTGATAAACATCACAAATAAAGGCATCCCTTTCTAATGTGTTCTCAGAGTACATGTGATTGGAGCGAAACATTTCCCGGAACAATCAAACTCAAAGTTCCGTTTTCATGTTTTTCATGTAAAGTGTCCCACTTTCAGCGTCCATGCTTTTTTGGAATTGGGTTTGTAGAAGAAAATCATTAACAGTTATTATATTGAAAAGTGTTTTTAATTTGGGGAGGCATGGTGCCACACCCAGCTTAGTCTAGTTCTTCACTTCTGAGGCTGATTCGCTCTCCAAAAGTTGCTTCTGTTCATCTGGACGCAGCGTTTTGTGGGAGAAACGTTTCGTCATCATCAGGTGACGTCTTCAGTCTCAGCTGACTGCAGGTTTCAACCTTATAAACAGTACATTTGTATAATGACTGAAACCAGCCCACTGAAGGAACAATGAGCTGGGAGGTCAGTTCCTTAATCATAATTATGCAAATTCTCATGACCATTGGTCAACAACCACTGACCAAAGCCCACTGATCAATGACCATGAGTCCCATTCACAGAGAGTTGGGGAATGGCTGCAATCACAGCATTGAAAGATGGTGACAGATGTACCCTTAGGCCCCCTCCTCCATTCAGAGATAGTCTTTCCCTTTTCACGTAAATGGCCTCCTTGACTCCGCCCTCAAACCAGCGTTCCTCCCTGTCCAGGATGTTACATCCTCATCCTTGAAAGAGTGTCCACTGGCCTGTAGGTGTAAATAGACTGCAGAGTCCTGGCCTGACGAGGTGGCTCTGCTGTGTTGTGCCATCCTCTTAGCCAGAGGTTGTTTGGTTTCCCTGATGTATAAATCCTGGCAATCCTCCTGCACTTAACAGCGTACACCAGGGGTCGGCAACCCTAGGCACGACCATAGCTGGACTGGCCATCGGGCATACCAGGCATTTGCTCGGTGGGCCAATGATTTCTTTCTATTTTTTTGGTAAGGGTATAAACAATGAAGGGTGGTGGATTGGTCAGATGCTGGCTGGTGTGGAAAAATAACTCAGCTGTATGGTGGTGGCTGTCCGGAACTTCCACAGATTCAGCAAGTGGTGGAGGCCAGCAGGTGGATGAGGGAAAGGGGAGGCAAGAGGAGAGACCCGAGGCGGCCGCCCGGTCCGAGTGTCAGGTGAACCGAACTTCAGGTAAGAATTTCTGACCTGCAGTCTATCTGGGTCAGATATAAACCAAGTTTAGGTGGAGTTTATTTTCATTGTGCTGACTTTTTACAGTCAGTTACAATAACTCGTACTGCTACTAGCTAGCATGAGGGAGTTTATACAGCTGGGTGGTGCTATGATGTTACTGATAGTGAACTTTATTTTGTTCATAAGGTTAGTAGAGTTGCCAACGGCTCCTTACAAAAATGGAATCGTCTCACATTCAGAGAAAATATTACACGTTTCGTATTGAGCTGAGAAGAGACGCAGTTTGTCCCGGACTTCAGCTAGAATGGAAAAAGACACAAAGCTGGAGTTACTCTGTGTCTTTGCTGCACAGCTGCCTCTTCTTCTCTCATCCTCTCTCCCCCTCTCTCTCCTGTTTCTACTTCAATCATGAAACTGATCAATGATCAGCTGATCAGCTTTTCTCTCTTGTTTGTTTATCGCCCACTTTGCGCCAGAAACAGGAAACCAGCTGATGTCGCGCTAAACAACAGCAGCACGTTTAAGCTTGATCAGCTGTTGTTAGAATGTATTTAATATTAATTTCTAGTATCAGCTGATGTTTGCTGGAGCCACAGCTGTAAAGCTGCTGGTCATGATGTCGGTTTGGATATGTGGTGAGAGGGAAACATGAAGATGAAACCAGGAGATGTCCTTACTGAATCATCAGAGCTGAACAGGTGATGGAGAAACAGGTTTACCTTTTAGGTCACATGGATGAGTTGAAGTTATTCAATTCAATTCAATTTCTTTATTGTCCCACAAGGGGAAATTAGTTTAGCAGCAGGAGGATAAAAACAAACAGAACAATACTATAAAACAATAATAACAATAATAATGATAGAAAATTCAAGGACAATTATT
This sequence comes from Astatotilapia calliptera, assembly GCF_964374335.1. NCBI lineage: Eukaryota > Metazoa > Chordata > Actinopteri > Cichliformes > Cichlidae > Astatotilapia > Astatotilapia calliptera. The sequence goes on along the minus strand of NC_137442.1, from coordinate 1,309,262 downwards.
TGCCATTAAGGAGACAAGACGCAGTAGGGATAAAAGAGACCTGGAGTCTTTTAGTCCTCCTCGGAGGTACTCTAAAACGGCGGCTGGAAGGCAACAACTCAAACTCACTGTGAAGTGGATGGTTCACACAATTAATAATAGAATGAGCCTTTCTAAGCACATTTCTATTGTAAATGGCCAAAAGTCCATCTTGCCAGCGCCCTGAAATTTTGCTAGCAGTTTTTACCAGAAGTCCCAACCGATTCTTATTCTTCACCATCAGGTTACCAAACCAGGCAACGATACAAAAGGACATCACAGATTCGATAAAACTTCTATAAAACAAGGACAACATCTCAGATGAGACGTTAAAAGATCTCATTTTCCTTAAAAAGAACAGTCTTTGTTGAACTTTTTTAGTAGTGGCATCAGCATGAGATTCAAAACACAGTTTATGGTCAAGTACCACACCTAGATATTTATAACTCTCAACGATCCCAATATCGGCAGTTTTAATGATAGTGGGTGATGAGCTATAAGAGGACTTCCTAAAATCTATAATCATGTCTTTAGTGTTTGACACGTTAAGTGAAAGGAAGAACTCATCACACCAATTCACAAAATCATCTACAACCTGTCCATGGCCTGACTCGTCCCCCACTAGAAGACTGACGATCACTGTGTCGTCAGCAAACTTCAGGATGTGTCTGTTTGTGAAATTGCTGCGACACTCATTTGTGTACAGAATGAACAGAAGGGGAGAGAGGCAGCAACCCTGGGGTGATCCAGAAGAGGAGGAGAGCACATCAGAAAAGACATGATTCACCCTCACACATTGTGACCTATTAGTCAGAAAGTCTGTCACCCAGCCGACCAGACTAGTGTCAAGCTTGAAATGATTGTAAAGCCTGTCAGCAAGTAAGAGGGTTGAATTGTATTGAATGCCGATGAAAAGTCAGCAAATAATAATCTTGCATGGGTGTGGGGGGCCTCAAGATGCTTATACAAGAGATGCAGGAGTGTGACAGCAGCATCCTCCACACCTCTCCCTGCTCTATAGGCAAACTGGAAGGGGTCAAGATGGTGTTCAACATGCATTAAAATCTCCTTCTTAATTATCTTCTCAAATGTCTTCATCACTAAAGAAGTCAGAGCCACAGGCCTAACATCATTCAGTGCCTTAGGAGAACTGCCCTTAGCAACAGGAACAATGATCGCATGTTTCCAAATTTTAGGTACCATCTGTAGCTCTAAAGAAAGTGAGAAGATATAGTGAAAAATCCCACTCAGCTGATCAGCACAAGTTCTCAGTACCTGTCCACAGATGTTGTCAGGTCCAGGGCTCTTGCTTTTGGTATGTCTAAAAAGATTAGCTACCCCTGTCTCATCAATACAAATAGATGGGGGAGTGATGGTCTTTTCCCTCAGTGTGCTGGTCTACCTAGAACAGTCAAAGTTCTCAAAACGAAGGTAAAAACTGTTAAGACTGTCTGCCAGATGTTTGTCAGAGGTAAACGCCTCTAAGGTAATGCTGGGAACGTCTCCCTCGTTAAAAGCAATTTTCCTTTTAAGAATCAGATCCTTAATATCTTTAGAGAGCCACGGTTTGTTATTAGGGAAAGTCTTAAATTCTCTGAGTGGAACCACAGAGTCTTTGCAAAAAGAGATGTAGCTACACACCACATCAGTGAGTTCATCCAAATCACAAGTGTTCTCTTGAAACACGGAGCAGTCAGTGCAATCAAAACACCCCTGAAGGGCAACACAACTGTCTTTTGTCCAGACATTACTCCGCTTCACACAGGCCTTCTCCCTCCTAATCACAGATCTGTAGGCAGGGAGGAGGTGAATAACATTGTGATCCGAAGAACCTAGCGCAGGTCCGGCCACAGACTTGTATGCCCCCTTAATTGGTCCATAACACAAATCCAGCGTTTTGTTATGCCTTGTAGGACAAGTGACATATTGAAAGAAATTGTTCAGTGATTTCTTAAGATTACAATTGTTAAAATCACCAAGAATAAAATTAGGAGCATCCAGAGAGAGTCTGCAGATTGTGTACCACTTTAAAAATGGCATCAGCAGCAACTTTAACGTCAGCCTTAGGATGAATGTAAACAACAGTGACAAAAATTTGAGGGAACTCCCTCGGTAAGTAAAAAGGCCTGACAGATACTGAAAGGAGCTCGATGTCAGGAAGACACAACCGCCCCCGCACAGTAAAATTATTACACCAGCCCTGGTTGATATATAAACAAACCCCTCCTCCGTGAGATTTGTGTGTTACTCCACAGTTCCGATCCAATCTGACAGGGGTCCCAAAGCCGCTGATTCGCAGTTATGAACTGTTTCTGAGAGACAAATAACACCAGGATCCTTTTTTAGGTAGCTGACAGCTGGTAACTGTGCAGGGGCGGGTCTAGCAAAGTGTTGCCAGGGGGCCAGGTAGGGCATTAACAGGGAGAGGGGGGCACAAAGAAATACTTTTCTTTCTAATTGTCATTTAAAATTTCTAGCTTTTAACAAATAATTATCCGAATCTTGCGAACAAAGTTTTTATCTGATGTAAAATGTAGAGATGGCACGATGCCACATCTTTATGTCCGATACCGATATCAGAAATTTGGATATCTGCCGATACCGATATGAATCCGATATAGTGTTTTTTAATCAATAAAACTGTTTTTTAAATATCTTGCTGCATTTTGTATAAGCTCATACTCAAGTTTAAATAAACAACACTCAAGTTTACAAAACAAAACAACAACACTAAAGCTATTGTAGTAGTATTTATTTTATTGTCATTGTCAAGAACAATGAAATTGCGTTTGGGGCTTCCATACAACCCAAAAAAAAGAAGAAAATAATAAATACCCCTTAAAACCCAAGTGTACATATTTAACCCAGTGTGACTCCAATGCAATAAGACAATCCTTAGCAATAATGTTCGTAGAAATTCAGACAAAGACCTGAGAAACATGACAAAATACAACAATGCAACCCATTCAATATTATTGTACTGTGAGATATGATATCAGATATGATAGTTATCTATTTAAGAAAGAGGGGGGGGGCAGGAGGGGGAAGAGAATAAAGATATGATGCACCAATGCAGACCAGTTCATTGCTATTAAGAAGTTGGATATGGTTATTGTCCGTGAGAGGGGGGCAGAGAGTTCAGGAGCCTCACAGCCTGTGGATACAGGCTGTTGGCCAGTCTGGATGTTCTGGCCATACAGATATTCTGTTATACCTGTGTGTAAAAAATACACTGCACCCAAAACATTTCATAGTTCAGCAACACTGATCAATCTAATAAACTTAAACCTGCTCCATCCTCCCTATTCTGGTATTTTAAAGAGTACTTAGAAGAAATATTAAAATATTAAGCAACCTAACTAATAGGGTTCCAACTCCCAGCAAAAGAAAATAGGGAACCCCCCCCCCCCCCACCCTCCACCTCATGATGCTTAATCGACGTAATCAACCTTAATTTGATGCAGTGTGAAAAAAAATGCACAGAAATCAATTATTTTTCAAGAAATATTAAATAGATTCAACATCTTTCTTCAGCAAAATTGCAGACTGCACAGATGGTACCTTCCCAAAGTAAAAAGTACTATAGCTTACTAGGGTATATATATTAGACTTAATAGTCACTATATACAGTAATGGACTTCTATTCATTTTACATCAAATTAAAACTTTCGGTGTAAGATTCGGATAATTATTTATTAAAAGCTCGACATTTTAAATGAGAATAAGAAAGAGAAGTATGTCTTTGTGCCCCCTTTTCCCTGTTAATGCCCTATCGGCCCCCCTGGCTAAACTTTGCTAGCTCCGCCCCTGCACAGTTACCAGCGTCAGCTACGTAGAAAAAGATCCTGGTGTAGAAAGTAATATTAAATAAATTCTAACAACAGCTGATCAAGCTTAAACGTGCTGCTGTTGTTCAGCCGCTGGTTTCCTCTTTCTGCTGCAAAGTGGACCAAAAACAAAGAAGACAGACGATCAGCTGATCACTGATCAGTTTCATGATTGAAGTAGCAGCAGGAGAGAGAGAGGAGGCAGCCGCTCCATATATCGGTTGTTAAGCTTAACGTGGGAATGCTTTACAAACATTTATCCGCTGGTCATTCGACATGAGGAATGACTTCTGCATTCTTAATTCAGCTCAAGACGCTGTAACAGTAACAGTAACACTTTCAATCCGCTAGTAAAACGTAGTTCTATTAAATTTAGTGATGATCATTTTCAAACCAATAAATGGAAATTCAAATTAGGCTAATTCAAATTCCGTTTTTAAAAGCATTTATTCAAGTTACAATTCAGATTCAATCCGAGCGATTCAAATTCAAATTTAACTTATTCAAATTCAGTTTCTGATGACACAGATTTCTGCCCATAAAACCTGCAGTCAGCTGACACTGAAGAAGTCACTTGGACGAGTGACGAATCGTTTCCCACAAAACGCTACATCCAGATGAACAGAATCAACTTTTGGAGATTTACTTTCCTGGATGATTGAGATGCATCAAGACGATATTCACTCTGTTTTCTGTTGTTGGAACAGCATCTATCATCCGTATGGAGGCCTCCTGGTTGACTCAGTGATTCTCCCAACATTTTCTTCAACTGACAATCATTGCCTGTCTTTAAACACGTGTCTTAGGTTCAATGTCAACACCATTATGGACTTTGTCTCCTCCTCCTTTGGCTCTTCCATCTCACTGTGCAGAGAGTTGAGGATTCATTTATGTCTGATGTACAGTTGGTCTTGTAAAGTACTTTATTTGTACTCTTAGATGTTTCTAGAAATATCTTTCTGGGGTTTCTTCTTTCTTCTTAAATCTTTTATTTAGAGATGCTGTGTTTTTCTCTCACACCTTTGGTATCTTTGCGAGCCCTTGTAGGGGAGATACAAGGGCTCGCAAAGATGGTAAATGTGACCTGGTTCAGGACACTGGCCCACATAGCTCTTTCTTTAGACTAAGCAGCACTAAATGACCCATTTCTAAACCAAGCTTTACCAAACTAAGTAATGCAATGATCTGGCAGGTGGTTTCGGGTAAGTGGCAATTAAGCACGAGACACAGTATAGAGTGCTTTCTACAACAAGCCATGTATACTTTACTTTCAATAAAAGGTTAGTGTTAGTTTGCTTTGCTTCTGAGAGTCTCAGTTCTGGTCCTGACAGTTCATAGCATGCTTCCTTTGCAGTTTTATTTACACAGCGCCAAATCACAACAACAGTCGGCTTTTATATTGTAAAGCAGACCCCACCGTAACACATACAGAGAAAAACCCAACAATCATATGATGTGAATATGTTTCTGTGTGTGAATGTGTGTGTGAATGTGTGGATGACTGGATATGTAAAGCGCTTTGGGGTCCTTAGGGACTAGTAAGGCGCTATATAAATACAGGCCATTTACCATGTTTCTGAACTGAACTTATGGAGTTGGCAGAACAGAGACAGATTTCTGCCTATTTCTGTGTCAGTAGCTGTTTATGCATAAATTTAATTTTGACCACTTTTGTTTCTTGTTGCTCTCTCGCACTTTACTACTTTTACCACTTCTATAGTTCTTATTAGGGATGTTGTGATGAAACTCACCTATGTTCTGCATCTATTCTCAGCACACGGCTCTTCTGATTTAGTTCAAGGCAAAAACATCAGGAACAAAAGGTTGGAGACATTTTTGAGCCTACCTGTAACCTGTCCAGTGTCTACAACACATGCACAGATGAACATAGCAGAAGCAGTGCAATAAATATTTTTTGTGGTCTTGCTAAAAATTCACACAAATTACATTTAATATAGAATAATACAGAAATAGCCTGTTTTTAAGTTAGTCGACTGAATTAGAAAGAATGAAAATACAGAAATACAGTTGTTAATGTCATTTATTGATTAATTCTACAATCTAGTGTTAAATGCAGCTGTTTTCACAGTACACAACAGACAGAAGTTAGGATAAATGATCAGATCAATAATATTTACACAACTGAACATCTTTCTTTCGTAGTTAAATATTTCATCTAAATGCTGACCCTCTGATCGGACGAATGCAATTAACTCATGTGAAAATAATCTGGGATCCTTTTGAACATGCACACTATACAGAGCAAGTACACATATTTACCGGCTTCTAGAATCAAAGATACATTTCCCACACTTCTATTTATCCCCTCCGTTTCGACACTTTCATATAAGATGAAAAATAAACATAAAACACGATCAGACTGGAAATGAAAAGATGAGCTAGAACTGTAAATACGTCTGCTGTTCATTGCAGATTAATTACAGTCACATGTTGCTCTTTATAGAAGTGCAGCAGCGATGATGGCCACTGTGACAGAAACCAGGCTGACTTCATTAACCACTGCCCCCGCTACTACTGCCGTGGGTGTAGCTTTGGTTGTGGTTGTAGCAGCTTTGGTTGTGGTTGGAGCAGCTTGGGTTGTGGTTGGAGCAGCTGTAGTTGTGGTTGTAGCAGCTTTGGTTGTAGTTGTAGCAGCTTTGGTTGTGGTTGTAGCAGCTGTGGTTGTGGTTGTAGCAGCTTTGGTTGTAGTTGTAGCAGCTGTGGTTGTAGCAGCTTTGGTTGTGGTTAGTGCAGCTGTGGTTGGAGCAGCTGTAGTTGTGGTTAGCGTAGCTGTGGTTGCGGTTGTTGTTGGAACAGCAGCTGTGGTTGTGGTTGGATCAGATGTGGCCGAGGTTGGAGCAGCTGTGGTTGTGGTTGGATCAGATGTGGCCGTGGTTGGAGCAGCTGTGGCCGTGGTTGGAGCAGGTGTACTAGTGGCTGCATCCGTGGTTGTGGTTTGTGTGTCGGCTAAAGATGTTCAAGAGCAACATTGATGAAATTATTTCACTTTCAGGCCCGTCTCCTGTACAAAGTAGAATTTGTGATATTTTGCGTAAACTTACCAACAAACAGAAGCAGGATGGCAAAGATCTTGGTCGTCATTGTGGAACGATCCTTTACTGTTTTAAAGATAAAATGATTGGTCATAGTATGATGTAACATTCAGAAGTGTTCAATGTGCCCTCACATTTGTCATTATTCCTACTCATACATCATATTATTATTATTAGTATTATTATTATTATTATTATTATTATTATTATTATTGTTGAAAAAAAGGATATAAAACATGAGAGAGAGGATATGCATTTATCCTAACTTTGGAAATTCCCACGTTAAAATAACCAAAACATTAAACACAACCTATAACAACATAGCTTAACTAAGTTGGAATAACTGAAAAACAGAAAACATAATTACATAGATACAAGGGAAGTAAAATAAAATAAATGTGTTGACCAGCTTAATAAGTAATAAGTGATTTTTATGACAAACCTTTGTTTAAAAGGAGAAAAATAACTCTAGACTTTATTTTTTAAGGAGTAAAACTATAAAAACCTTTTTCTCCCAGAAACAAAAGCACGCAAAGTACTGTCATAATATCTAAAGTGTTATTTCTTTCTTTCTTTCTTTTTCTATTATTTTCTATTAAATAATATAATGGAACAAAGACAGAGCCAGCAGTTTTCACTGAGGTTAAATTTGGTAAAATATCCAGGATGAATGAACTTACAGGTTTCGGTGGCTTCCCTCCTGAGATAGAAAATGTGATGCTCACAGAGTCCAACTGTTTAATTGTCGATGTTCTTCAGTCGTTTTATACCCACAGAAGGCTGACCGTGACATCAGGTGCTGAACAAAGACACAGGGAGGGAAACTGGTTGGGTGACTTCTCGTGTTAATGTGATATTAGATTTACTTTTAGTTTTTTTTACTGATGGCTGTGAACAGAGTGAGCGAGTCTCCAGCCATCACACGGCAGAGGCTCTTTCAGGCTCGGTGCTGGGTTTCAGCCAATGGGGTTAGAGATCTTGTCAAATCCACAGGCCTTCAAGCACCTTGAAAGAGTAGTTGTCAAACAGCTAACAGATCATCTTCAGAGGTTTATTTGAAGAGTTTCAGTCAGGTTTCAGAGCTCATCACAGCACAGAAACAGCTTTAGTGAAGGTTACAAATGATCTTCTTATGGCCTCTGACAGTGGACTCATCTCTGTGCTTGTCCTGCTAGACCTCAGTGCAGCGTTCCATACTGTCGACCATAATATCCTATTAGAGCGATTAGAACATGCTGTAGGTATTACAGGTACTGCACTGCAGTGGTTTGTATCATATCTATCTAATAGACTCCAATTCGTGCATGTAAATGGAGAGTCCTCTTCACACACTGAGGTTAATTATGGAGTTCCACAGGGTTCAGTGCTAGGACCAATTCTGTTTACATTATACATGCTTCCCTTAGGCAGCATCATTAGAAGACATAGCATAAATTATCACTGCTATGCAGATGACACCCAGCTCTATCTGTCCACGAAGCCAGATAACACACACCAATGAGTTAAACTGCAGGAATGTCTTAAAGACATAAAGACCTGGATGGCTGCTAACTTTCTGCTTCTTAATTCAGATCAAACTGAGGTTATTGTACTCGGCCCTGAAAATCTTAGAAATATGGTATCTAAGCAGATTCTTACTCTGGATGGCATTACCTTGGCCTCCAGTAACACTGTGAGGAACCTTGGAGTCATTTTTGACCAGGACATGTCCTTCAAAGCACATATTAAACAAATATGTAAGATTGCTTTCTTCCATTTGTGCAACATCTCTAAAGTTAGAAATATCCTGTCTCAGAGTGACGCTGAAAAACTAGTTCATGCATTTATTACTTCCAGGCTGGACGACTGCAATTCATTATTATCAGGAAGTCCTAAAAACTCCCTGAAAAGCCTTCAGCTGATCCAAAATGCTGCAGCAAGAGTCCTGACAGGGACTAGAAAGAGAGCAGATTTCTCCTGTTTTGGCTTCCTGTTAAATCCAGAATTCAAAATCCTGCTCCTCACATACAAGGTCTTAAATAATCAGGCCCCATCTTATCTTAATGACCTTGTAGTACCATATCACCCTATTAGAGCACTTGGCTCTCGCTCTGCAGGCCTACTTGTTGTTCCTAGAGTATTTAAAAGTAGAATGGGAGGCAGAGCCTTCAGTTTTCAGGCCCCTCTTCTGTGGAACCAGCTTCCAGTTTGGATTCAGGAGACAGACACTATCTCTACTTTCAAGATTAGGCTTCAAACTTTCCTTTTTGCTAAAGCATATAGTTAGGGCTGGACCAGGTGACCCTGAATCCTCCCTTAGTTATGCTGCAATAGACATAGGCTGTTCAGCTCTGATGGTTCAGTAAGGACATCTCCTGGTTTCATCTTCATGTTTCCCTCTCACCACATATCCAAACCGACATCATGACCAGCAGCTTTACAGCTGTGGCTCCAGCAAACATCAGCTGATACTAGAAATTAATATTAACTAAATTCTAACAACAGCTGATCAAGCTTAAACGTGCTGCTGTTGTTTAGCGCGACATCTGCTGGTTTCCTCTTTCTGGCGCAAAGTGAGCGATAAATAAACAAGAGAGAAAAGCCGATCAGCTGATCATTGATCAGTTTCATGATTGAAGTAGAAACAGGAGAGAGAGGGGAGAGGATGAGAGAAGAAGAGGCAGCTGACAGCGTAACGACAGAATAACTCCAGCTTTGTGTCTTTTCCATTGTACCTGAAGTCCGGGACAAACTGTGTTTCTTTTCCCCTCAATACGAAACGCGTAATATTTTCTCTGAATACGGGACGATTCCGTCTCTTTACAGCCCCGTTCTCTGTACACCATGGGGCAGGGGGCTGAGAGGAGGAGCTGGCAGTCTGGCCTGGGGTGGGCCTCCCTGCGGCTGCCAGGCCGGGGGCAGTCTGCTTGCCTCCACCCCAGAGAAAAGGGTAACATCTCCTGGATCTGGGGCTTGATTGCCCCCCTGGGAGCGGTCATACCTGGACCTGGGAGTATAGAATATCTTTGGGGAGTGTCAATGGGTGTGTCGTGCTCATTTCTCTTTATCTCCACGTTGGACGAGTGCTGAGTATTTGTGTGCATGAGGGTGGGAATGCATGCTTGTGTCTGTGTTTCAGTTTTCAGTTTTATTTGTCATATGCAAGTTAGCACAGGGTCAACATTGCAATGAAATGTGTTTGACGAGCAGCAGTCACTCAGCAGCATGGTACAGTAGAAGAAAATAAAATAAATAAATAGAAAAATAGTAAGGAGCAAAATATTAGAGAGACGTGGTAAAAGAGAAAAGATGACTAAATATATCTATAAATATAAATATATGTACACTAGTAATTAAATAAGAAAATCTTGAAAAGAAATATGACGGGGGGCAGATGGGATATTGCACAGGAATGAGCAGCAGAAAATTTCAGTATTGCACTTTTAAATATAAATATCAACGACAATAAAGTGGAGTGACCAGTGCAGATTAAACAGAGTACTTGTGAAGCTGCAGGTAGCTTCTGAGTGCGTCCTGTGGACTGTGTGTGTGTGTTTAAGTGTTGTGGTTGAGGTGTCGTATGGCTTGATGGTAAAAACTGTTTTTGAGTCTTGTAGTCCGAGCAGACAGAACCTGTAACGTCTGCCAGATGGTAACAAGAACAGCTGATGTGCTGGGTGGCTGTGGTCCTTGATGATGCTGTGTGCTTTACGGAGGCATCGCTGGAGATAAATGTCCTGAATGGCAGGAAGCCTCGTGCCAGTGATGTGCTCTGCTGCCTTCACCCTCTGTAGTGATTTACGGCTGCTGGCAGAGCAGCTTCCGTACCAAACTGTGAACTAGCTCGTCAGCAAGCTCTAGACTGCACACCTGTAGAAATTTGAGGTGATGTTGGCGTTCATGCCAAACTTCCTCAGCCTCCTCAGGAAGTAAAGCCGCTGGCGAGCTTTCCTGATAGCAGCGTCTGTGTGAAGGGTCCAGGAGAAGTCCTCGGTGATGTTGACTCCAAGGAACTTGAAGCTGCTGACCCTTTCGACCTTGACACAGTTGATGTAGATGGGCTGGTGCTCCCTGACTGGTCGTTTCCGGCAGTCCACTATCATCTCTCTAGTTTTGCTGATGTTGAGAGTCAGGTTATTTTCCAGGCGCCACTCGTACAGCGCCATCACCTCCTCTCTATAGGCGTCTCATCATTGCCTGTGATGAGGCCTAGGATGGTTGTGTCATCCGCAAACTTGATGATGATGTTGGACTCGTGTGTGCCTGTTTGTCTATGTCCATGTGCCAGCTTGAGTCTCCGCCTCTGCCTCTCTGGGACATCTCAAGCCCCCCTAGGTGTGGAGGCTTGTCTCCACCCACCACACTTCCTGCCGGTGGCTGATGCCCTCAGACGTATGTGCGTTGGTGGTTCTTGGTGTCCGGGGCTGGGCGCTCAAGTATGTACCTCACTCCCAGCGGCTGCTTGGTGGGGCCTGGCACACATGGCCAGGTTCGGGCCCCTTCCAGGGGGGTGGCGTGCCCTCGGGCCTCTGGGACCGGGGCTGGGTCCTTCTGGTGCGACTGGCTGCCTGCAGGCTCGTCACTGCAGGCAGCTTCTGCACCGTGGCTACTGGGTGACCCCATGTCTGGGGCTCTCAGCTCTTTCCAGGAGGGTGGTGCAGTTGCCTCTCAGGTGGTTTTCCTTGGGCTTTTACCCTCTGCTGGGTCTTCTCCATGTCTGCTTCATGCTCTGGGGAGCAGGACTATGGCTCCCCACACCTTCTAGCAGATCGTTACATGCAGAAACCTTTTGAACTCAAGCGGGCTCACACACACAGATGTGCACACAGACTTTCTCAGAGTATATTGTGTGCTGTCGGTCTTGTGTGCTGCTAAATAACATTCAATATTTAGTATTTAGTGTTACTTACACATGTCTAGGTTGTTGCTTTGATCTCTGTATTGTGTTCTCTTGTTGTTTGTTTTTATTTTTCTTCTTTTAACAGCTGATCCAACAGATTTTCTCCGGGCCTTCTCTTACTGTCCCCCTTTCCCTCTGTTTTTCTTTCTCCCTTTCTTTCTTTCTTTTTATGGGCGACCGTGGCTCAGGGGGTTGGGAATCGCATCTGTAACCGGAAGGTTGCCGGTTCAATCCCTGAGCCCTCTGTCCTGGTCGTTGTGTCCTTGGGCAAGACACTTTACCCTACCGCCTACTGGTGTTAGCCAGAGGGGCCGATGGCGCGATATGGCAGCCTGGCTTCTGTCAGTCTGCTCCAGGGCAGCTGTGGCTACAACTGTAGCTGCCTCCACCAGTGTGTGAATGTGAGAGTGAATGAATAGTGGTATTGTAAAGTGCTTTGGGTGCCTAGAAAAGCGCTATATAAATCCAATCCATTATTATTATTATTTTTTCCCTTTCTCTCTAACTGTCTGTCCAATTTGTTATACCTTAAAATAAAATAAGTTAATAAACAACAATAATATAGATGGCAAATGGCCTGTATTTATATAGCGCTTTACTAGTCCCTAAAGACCCCAAAGCGCTTTACACATTCAGTCATCCACCCATTCACACACACAGATCAATCAAGTGGACTAATAGGGCATTGGCATATTAGTCCACTTGGAAAAATAAATATGTTGAGCATCTTTCCTTCAGGCAACTATTCTGATTGCTAAAGTACTGAGTAGGACAGGAAAAAAAATGACACTGAACATGTGAAACAGTTCATATAAAATCCAAAACCTTTATAACAAACAGTGACAGGCTCATGCAGAAGCAGCACTTATATATCTATCTGAATAGAAGAAGAAAAATCACACTCTCACACATAACCCACACTGGTGTTCATCCAGTACTTTATATTTATCAACAAACAGATCCAATCAAGGGTTACGGTTTTCAGAATATTTCTAAAAGGTCAGCAAAAAATAATACCGCTCTATAGTTATTCATGTAGCGTCGCTCTCCATTTAAAAAAATGGAGTTACCTTAGCTAATCTCATATAATCAGAAAATACTGATTACATATGGATATAAATAAGCTTTTAGAGTAAAATGACAATCATATATATATATTTCACCTCTGTAATATTCTGGATATTTATAATTGAGCTATTTGCACATATATAAGTGCTGTTCCTGATATTTTGTGAACTTGTAACATATTGTATTATTTAACAAGTTCAGTCTGTTACTGCTTTTGTCTTGGAGCAGCTGTAACCCTCATAATTTCCTCAGGGATTATGAAAGTATTCTGAATCTGATTACTATAATCTGAGTGATTCCTTCAGTTCATCTTTAATCTTTTATTTCATTTATTTATTTACAATTTCAATGACATCAGTTTCATTTATTCCACAAAGAAATCCAGAACTCAAAATACTGATCAAACTATTTCTTTATTATTTCTGAATTATTTCACTGCCTCTCTGTTGTAAAAACTAATCGTAAGGTATGTTTTTCTTGTTGTTTATTATAAAACTCTGAGTCTAAATTTAAAAACATGAAACTAACAGAAACTAAGCCAGACGTTTGTTGTTTCATTTCCATTAGAGCTGCAGTCAAAGGCTGTGTCTCCCCTCATGCTCCGGTTGATTAACTCCTGACATGCGGTGAAAGAGGATATGGGATTCATTAGCTCGCAAAAACGATTCCTTTGTCATTTGAGCCAATGTTTGAGAGCAATCTGGTGCGCAGGTTCACTTTGTTTGCTTGTTTCCAATGGAGAGTTTCTCATAGACGGTGTGTTTACCCATCCAACCACTCACAGATGGTTCAGTGCTGTGATGGTTCAGTCAGAGATGTCGGTTCAGGACTGAATAAAACCAACTGGGCTGTCTCATTATCATTTTGTTTGTTTGTTTTTTAATAGACACATCAAACACCCACACGTCTGTCTATATATCCTTTAAAAAATTTCTTTCAAACCATCATTAACTTAACCTCAGCTCGGAGCCTGTGCCAGCTATCATCGGATGAAAAGTGTGTGTTTACAAGAAAATCAACAATAATAAAGTGGCTAAATGTGTGTTAAGAGATGTCACAGTGCAGGCTCGAATTATTTGAAGTAGTTTGAGTGCCTCGTCTACAACGTCATAAAACCTCCTCACGGTTCTGGGTCTGGGTCCCAGTGTTTTGATTTGTGGGGTTATTGCTGTCTGTGCTTTGGTTTTGTATTTCTAGATCTTTGATTTTAGTCCCACTGGTTTTCTCTGTTTTCAGGTCAGTCGTGTCCCTGTGTGAAGCCCGTGTCCTTGAGTCTGTGTATTTCCTGTTTTACTTTGGTAGTCTTCAGTCTGTGTGCGTCAGGTTGTGTTTTGTTGTCCTCTGTCTCTGTCACGGTTCGACCCAGCATTTTGAGTTTATTATGTGTTGGTTTATCTCTTGAATGATCGTTGTGTTACCTTTGTGATTTGTTGGTTACTATTTGAGTTCCATGTTTCTGTTTACTCGTGGTTAAGGATTTGTGTTCTCATGTTTTGTGTGAGTTTAGTTCTGCGTCCTCGTGTAGTGATCTCTTGTTTCCTGTTTTATTGTGGAGGTCTGTGTCTCATGTGAATGTGTTCAGTTTGACCTCATGTCTCGTCTCGTTAATTACTCCCAGCTGTGTGTAATCCCCCTGTGTTTCTCTGTGTGTATCTAAGTCGTGTCCTCTGTCATTGTAGTTGCTGGTCTGTCTGTGTATCCACCATGTTTCATTCGTGTGCTCCCTGCCGTCATCATCATGTACCATCGTCTTCCTTCCTTTATGTCCAGGTTCGTGTTCTTGTTCATGCTCAGTAGTTTAGTTGTCCCAGTATAGTTTAGATCTCCATTTTGCCATTTGCCTCTCTATATTTCAATTCAATTCAATTCAATTTTATTTATATAGCGCCAAATCACAACAAAAGTCGCCTCAAGGCGCTTTATAGATACAGAGAAAAACCCAACAATCATATGACCCCCTATGAGCAGCACTTTGGCGACACTGGGAAGGAAAAACTCCCTTTTAACAGGAAGAAACCTCCGGCAGAACCAGGCTCAGGGAGGGGCGGGGCCATCTGCTGCGACCGGTTGGGGTGAGAGAAGGAAGACAGGATAAAGACATGCTGTGGAAGAGAGACAGAGGTTAATAACAGATATGATTCAATGCAGAGAGGTCTGTTAACACATAGTGAGTGAGAAAGGTGACTGGAAAGGAAAAACTCAATGCATCATGGGAATCCCCGGCAGCCTACATCTATTGCAGCATAACTAAGGGAGGATTCAGGGTCACCTGGTCCAGCCCTAACTATATGCTTTAGCAAAAAGGAAAGTTTGAAGCCTAATCTTGAAAGTAGAGATAGTGTCTGTCTCCTGAATCCAAACTGGAAGCTGGTTCCACAGAAGAGGGGCCTGAAAACTGAAGGCTCTGCCTCCCATTCTACTTTTAAATACTCTAGGAACAACAAGTAGGCCTGCAGAGCGAGAGCCAAGTGCTCTAATAGGGTGATATGGTACTACAAGGTCATTAAGATAAGATGGGGCCTGATTATTTAAGACCTTGTATGTGAGGAGCAGGATTTTGAATTCTGGATTTAACAGGAAGCCAAAACAGGAGAAATCTGCTCTCGTGATTTGTTTCGTGTTCAATAAATCACGACTTCACGACTGCCTGCGTTTGGATCTTCCTTTACCTTTTCCACATGGCTCTTCTCACTCGCGTGACAGTACGGACCAGCCAGATATGGATCCAGCGGCATTCACCCCACCCACAGAGCTTCGAGAACTCATAACGGGCTCAGCTTCAAAATTAATCAACCTGTGGCTTGAGCATGAGGGAGAAGTGTTTCTCTACGTTCTGGAAGCCAGCCTACAACAGCTTATTTCCGATTATCCCCGGCTATTGGACTCACTGCACCCGCTGGTACAAAACTTCATTTTGATGGACCGCAGTGCTTGAAAAAAGCCTGGGTGACAGTGCTGTAAGTCATGCCTCCACCATCACCCTGTGTGAATGTGGACGTCAAATTCAAATTCAAATTTTATTTGTCACGTACACAGTCATACACAGTACGATATGTAGTGAAATGCTTGGACAACTGCTCGTGACCTAAAGAGAACAAAAAGGAAAAGGCTATGAATAAGATAGGAAATAAATATGAAAAATTAAAAAGGGTAAATTTAACTAGGAAGGAATAAAATATAAATTAAGGTTAAAAATGAAATAACTGTACAACACAAATTAGAATGAAGGGTAAATTTAACTGGGAAAGAATAAGATAAAATATATAAATTAAAGTTGAAAATAAAATAACTGTACAACAAAATACACAAATCACACTGCACCGATGCCAAACAACACTGGCAGAAAAACAGTATTTAATGTCCTGGAATAAGAACTGGTTGTTTGGTGGTTGTGATTGACTAATGCCAAGCAGACAGACTTCAGACCTGTGGCCTACTGTTGTTAATAAAAAGCAGAAGAAACTGCTGTGATCTGGATTTTTCTTCACGTTGCCTTGCTTTATGTCCCTGCCGATTGAGCACTGACTCCACAGTGAAACAGGAGATGAGTCACGGGGACAATGATCTTTTTGTCATTCAAGCTTTGGTTTGAGAGAAATACGATGAGCAGGTGCACTTTGTTTGTTTGTCCCCAGTGGAAAATTGCTGTGACGTTTCAGTGTGTTGCGTATGCTGCTGCTCCTTTGACAGTCCCAGGTCTGACTGATTTGTCAGACACATCCAGGTCTCCTCTGTGTCCATTTTCCATGCAGTGAGCAAATATCCACTGCCTTCTGTAGAGCTACAGAAGGTCATTTAAACCTGTAGAGCAGTAAGAGGAGATATATATATATATATATGTATATATATATATGTATATATATATATATATACATATATATATATATATACATATATATATATATGTATACATATATAAAAAAACACCCAGCACGCCCCTGCGGGCGGTTTATCCTTCAAGCTCGGGTCCTCTACCAGAGGCCTGGGAGCTTGAGGGTCCTGCGCAGTATCTTAGCTGTTCCCAGGACTGCGCTCTTCTGGACAGAGATCTCCGATGTTGTTCCCGGGATCTGCTGGAGCCACTCGCCTAGCTTGGGAGTCACCGCACCTAGTGCTCCGATTACCACGGGGACCACCGTTACCTTCACCCTCCACATCCTCTCGAGCTCTTCTCTGAGCCCTTGGTATTTCTCCAGCTTCTCGTGTTCCTTCTTCCTGATATTGCTGTCATTCGGAACCGCTACATCGATCACTACGGCCGTCTTCTTCTGTTTGTCTGCCACCACTATGTCCGGTTGGTTAGCCACCACCATTTTGTCCGTCTGTATCTGGAAGTCCCACAGGATCTTAGCTCGGTCATTCTCCACCACCCTTGGGGGCATCTCCCATTTTGACCTCGGGACTTCCAGGTTATACTCGGCACAGATGTTCCTGTACACTATGCCGGCCACTTGGTTATGGCGTTCCATGTATGCCTTGCCTGCTAGCATCTTGCACCCTGCTGTTATGTGCTGGATTGTTTCTGGGGCATCTTTACACAGCCTGCACCTGGGGTCTTGCCTGGTGTGATAGACCCCAGCCTCTATGGATCTTGTGCTCAGAGCTTGTTCTTGTGCTGCCATGATTAGTGCCTCTGTGCTGTCTTTCAGTCCAGCTTTGTCCAGCCACTGGTAGGATTTCTGGATATCAGCCACCTCCTCTATCTGCCGGTGGTACATACCGTGCAGGGGCCTGTCCTTCCATGATGGTTCCTCGTCTCCCTCCTCTTTCTTGGGTTTCTGCTGCCTGAGGTATTCACTGAGCACTCGGTCAGTTGGGGCCATCGTTCCTTGTCTCATCCTGGACTGTGGTGCTGACACTCACCAGTCCCCGGCCCCCTTCCTTCCGCTTAGCGTACAGCCTCAGGGTGCTGGACTTGGGGTGAAACCCTCCATGCATGGTCAGGAGCTTTCTTGTCTTTATGTCAGTGGCTTCTATCTCCTCCTTTGGCCAGCTTATTACCCCAGCAGGGTACCTGATCACGGGCAGGGCGTATGTGTTGATGGCCCGGATCTTGTTCTTACCATTCAGCTGACTCCTCAGGACTTGCCTGACCCTCTGCAGGTACTTGGTGGTTGCAGCCTTTCTAGCGGCCTCTTCATGGTTCCCATTTGCCTGCGGGATCCCCAGGTACTTGTAACTGTCCTCTATGTCTGCAATGTTGCCTTCTGGTAGTTCAATCCCCTCAGTTCTGACTACCTTCCCTCTCTTTGTTACCATCCGACTACACTTCTCCAGTCCGAACGACATTCCAATGTCATTGCTGTATAGCCTGGTAGTGTGGATCAGTGAATCGATGTCTCGTTCACTCTTGGCATACAGCTTGATGTCATCCATGTACAGGAGGCGGCTGACAACTGCTCCGTTCCGTAGTCGGTATCCGTAGCCAGTCTTGTTAATGATCTCACTGAGGGGGTTCAGGCCTATGCAGAACAGCAGTGGGGACAGAGCATCTCCTTGGTAGATCCCGCACTTGATGGTAACTTGTGCTATGGGCTTGGAGTTGGCCTCTAGTGTTGTACGCCACATCCCCATTGAGTTCCTGATGAAGGCTCTTAGGGTCCCATTGATCTTGTACAATTCTAGGCATTCCAGTATCCAGCTGTGGGGCATTGAGTCATAGGCCTTCTTGTAATCAATCCAGGCAGTGCACAGGTTGGTCAGTCTGGTCTTGCAGTCTCGGCTGATTGTTCTGTCTACCAGTAGCTGGTGTTTTGCACCTCTGGTATTCTTGCCAATTCCTTTCTGAATCCCGCTCATGTATTGACCCATGTGCCTGTTCATCTTAGCCGATATGATGCCTGACAGGAGCTTCCATGTAGTACTGAGGCAGGTTATTGGTCGGTAGTTGGAGGGGACCGGTCCCTTCTTGGGGTCCTTGGGGATCAGGACCGTCCGGCCTTCAGTTAGCCATTCTGGGTGTCTTTCGTTAACTAGCAGCTGGTTCATTTGTGCTGCCAGACGCTCGTGGAGTGCAGTCAGCTTCTTCAGCCAGTAGGCGTGAACCATGTCGGGCCCTGGTGCTGTCCAACTCTTCATACTGGAGACCCTTTCTTGGATATCTGCCACTGTGATGGTTACTGGACCCTGTTCAGGGAGGTCGCTGTGGTCTGCCCTCAGATCCTCTAGCCACTGAGCATTGCCGTTATGGGTTGCATCCTTCTCCCATATGCTCTTCCAGTATTGCTCCGTCTCCAGCCTTGGTGGTGCTGTTCTCTTATTGTTCCCTTGCCACTGAGAGTACACCTTTGCTGGTTCTGTGGAGAACAGCTGGTTTATTCTCCTGCCTTCTATCTCTCTGGTGTACCTCCTCAAGCGGCTGGCCAAGGCTGTGAGTCTTTGCTTGGCAGTTTCCAAGGCCTCAGGTATGGACAGCTTGCTGTATTTCTTAGGCACCTTATTTGTCGCACCTTTCTGCAACTCCGTTAGTTGGCTAACCTCCCTCCGTGCTACTTTGATCTTGCCCTCTAGCCTCCTTCTCCATGGAGGGTACTGCCCCTTGTGGCTGTTCAACTTGTAGCCAAGCATCTCACTGATCACTGCTGCCGTATTGTAGATCAGCTTGTTAGTGTCGGTAATCGTGGTTGTAGGTATTGCCCGTAGTGCTGCATTAACATCATCTAGCAGACCTTCTGAGGGTACTTCACGTAATCTTGGTAACCGGCTACGGGGGATCCAGGTTTCAAGCTTGGCCATGATCCTATCTTTCAGGTCAGTTCCTCTCGCACTCAACTCTCCTATCGCACTTGGGGCTATGTACCCAATCTCGGGTGGGGGTGATGATATCTCCCCCCTGACCTGGCGTCCTGACTCCTCCTTGCCGTAGCATTTGTGTTGTACCTCGTCAATCTCTAGCTGTGAGAGCAGTCCCTTCTTTCGAATGTTGGAACACTGAGCTACTAGTTGTTTCGCCGTCATTGTGGATGTTGGGTATCGAAGAATCCATAGGTCCCTCATCCTATTCATGTAGCCCCTTCCGCCGGGGTTACTTGCGTAGTAGCATTCCAACAACGCCCTGTTTTCGTCCCTTGCCCACCGATGCCTTCTTGTTCCAGTAGCCCACTTTGCGTCAGGGTGCCCTGGTTCCTCAACACCTGACGCGGACCTTGTTGATCCGGGCGACGTCCGAGCCGGCATGCCTTCATATTTATCTGTCTCGCTCATGTCTGCGGTAGGCTTGCTTAGCATAGGGGGTCTAGCCTTAGGACCCTTACTGGATACAGACGCCCCAGGCAGGAATCGAACTTGCGATCCTCTGTTCCAAAGGCGTGTAGTTTAACCACTACGCTATCCAGCTGCTATATATATATATATATATATATATATATGTATATATATGTATATATATATATATACACACACACACACACACACACACACAGTGCCTTAAAATTCACTAAAAAGCAATCTTTTCCATCTTTTAAATCTCTAAAGTTACATAAATCCAGCTGTTTAATGTTGGTGGTTCCTGTGTTCAGTGCGTTTTTATTTAAACTCCTTCCATACATGTAATTTTTTTTTTACTTTTCCAATGAAAAAAACAAATGATTTGCCAAATCTCTAACAAGCATTTATAAAGAGTTGGATAAATGTCCTCGCTGTGGGTATTTGGTTTGTAATGTTTCGAGTAGAAAAGTTTCTTAACTGGAGATATCTATAGTGGTCTTGGTTTTCAAATTCAAATTTTATTTGTCACGTACACAGTCATACACAGTACGATATGTAGTGAAATGCTTTCTATATCGATATGATCCCTTTTTCTATCCAGACAAGTTTATGTTTAAGTTCATGTTTCAATGAAAATATATTGATAATGGCTTAAACCCTGTCTTGCCTGTCAGCTTTTGCAGTTCTCGGCTTGTGCCAGAGTGGCCGGCTTCGGACGGGGATCAGCTGCCTCTGGTTCTCTGGACCTCTCCACACTGCTGGGATGGATCCACAGTTGTTATCGAGATGTGAGGGCACAAGTCTTCGAGACTCTTGGGCATCCCACTCTCATTATCAAGTACATGTTGTCGGGGTGTAACATCAAAAAAGACACACACACACACACACACACACAGTGCCTTAGTTTTATGCAGCACCACAGGGGTTTTACGATGAGTGTTTGTGAAACTGTTTGTCACTGAATAAAAGGCGGCAAGGGGACACTAGGAGTCGGAGTCGTCTGAGGTTGGGTGCAGAGTTGCTGCTCTGAGATTCCGACTGGACTCCCCTTGCGCAGGGTAAAACGATCGACCACTGTTTGTCTTGCTTTGTTCACGGTGATAAGTCTCTGAATCAGCGGGGCCTGCAAGAGCAGACCTAACACCCAGGACCGCTTACCAATATTTTTGGCTTTGGTTTGGCTTTTGTGTTTACTGACAAAGTCAATATTAATAAAAAATGAAAACAAAATATTTGAGTGTCTTTATGAAGCGTTCTGGTGTAACCACAGGAGCGTGCTTAGTTCCTTTTGTTTGTCATGAAGAAACCACAAACAAACCTTTGGTACTGAGTCGTGTCTGTCAGCGGAGCCTCGTTGGTATGCTGTCGCTTCTCCAACTCAGTACTGCTCAGCAGGTTTAGGTAGCAGAAAAGAAATGTGATGCCAAACCAGCCTGCAGGGTAATATGATACAGCTCTGTGCAGTATAACCTGTAATGATAATTAGTATGGTCAAAGAATGGTGGCCCTGGGTGATATTTTTCAGTGTCTTTTTGGTCTTACATTAAGATTATTTTCCAAATTCCAATTACAATAAAAGGTGTGAGAGAAAAATCATTACATTCAAGATGACTTATCCAAAGATTCAGTGTTTACTATCTTCTTAAAGAAAACAACAGCCTCACATTTGATTAATGGCTGCCATAAAACAGAATTTAAACCTACTGTGTTGGTGCCTTTCTGTTTCCATCATATTTCAAATGTTAAATACGATTGAAGTCAGAGTTGCACACACACACACACACACACACACACACACACACACACACACACACACACACACACACACACACACACAGGTCAGCTGGTAACAGCAGACAGAACTACAGTTAATACTTCAGGTTTAATGTTGACGCTTTGTTCTCAATAGTACGCACATGTTCATGGAAAAGAAAATATGACACAAATATCATTAAACCGAGCACTGATCATTCTGGCCCCACCCGGACTCCTACCCAGCATCCACCTCCACCTGCTTCAGCTCACCACCAGGTGGAGACAAGTTGACAGCACAGCTGCTCTCTTCAAGCTGTCTGCTGCGCCTTTATATACGTATGTATAAATATGATACAATAGTACATATATATATAAATATGATATATGTACCTGTTAATAAAAAGCAGAAGAAAAAACAGAAATTATATGCCACACACACACACACACACACACACACACACGCATATATAAAATTCTACCTTGAATAGCATATAATTTCTTCTATTTCCTTCTATTAGGTATGCTGCGCCTATTCACTTATTCCTGCCCCGCCCAGAATTTGAAATCTCTGGGATTATTAAAGGTCATCTTATCTTTGTTCTGTTAACGTGAGAAAGAAATGATTAAGAAAGCTGTAAACAGGCTAAACCTGTCAGCTGCCACAGTGTCTCTAATTTTGTCTTTGACAGGTGGGAGGTGCCACAGCTTTGGCATTGCATAATAAGATGTGACCTAATGTGACCCGACCACTGAGCTCTGACATTTTGGAACATCACTCATGATTTCCTGCAGCTTTGTCACAAAAGCCTGTAGCTGAGGTGGGATTTATGCTTTATGAAACCATATTTTTTAAATGGACTAGCCTGTTTATGACACAGATAATTATCACTCGTTTTCATTTCGATTAATTATTGTTTGAGACGACTGAGAGTAGTTTACTTTCCAGGTTCAGAGATCATGCCAAAGTCTCACCACACAACCCACAACCTGGAACACCCATTAATAAAGCCACCACAAAGCACTGTGTATAGTTTATTCTATTTATTGTGAGTCATTCTCACATAAAATGTGTTTGTTTATTAAACTCAGAGCTGAAAACAGGCTGATCCTACAACATTTTTTAGTCTTTTAGTTAAAAGAAGATGATTATTTTCATCTGCACTTACATTTATACTTGGAGGTGTGGTTGTTGGTGGACTTCCCCTTTAAAATGCAAACATTGGAAAGCTGGGTGTCAGAGCAATCTTTTTCCACTGATATCAGCTATTCAAATAAAAAAAGGTGGTAGCATTCTGTTTGTAAATACAATATCTCAACAATGTTGGGAATGAATTCCGAATAAACCAAGTTGCATAAAGTGTTCTGAGTGCTCAGGTAGAGTAGAAAAGAAAACAGACTCGTTCTTTTATAGAAATCAACAATTTATCAGCTGAAAACTGACAAAATGCCTATTGACTTAGAAACTATGATTCTTACAGTTGGTGTGTATTTTCAGCATATAAAATTATTTTTTAAGGATTTAAAATATCATGTCATATTTGACCTCTGACCTCTCCTTCAAGGTCAACAGATCGATCTGAAGATCAAAGTGATAAAAATGCTATACATAGCTGTTTCTGTCATGTAAACAATAATAGGAAAAATGTTTCTTATTGACATTGTTCATATTCACATCAATAAAAGACTATAATAAACGATAAAACAGATAAAAACAATAAAAAGAAAGACTTTAGTTATTAATGTTTAAGTTGTCTCACACAAAATACCAAAGTGAAAAAGTTTGTTTTAAATTCTTGTAAATTTATTCAAATGATAAGATAAAAATACAATATTTACATAATCATTTACAGCCCAAACTGTTTTTGAGTCTGAGACATTTCCTTGGACTTCATGGCTTGGTTAGTTCTCTGACATGGACAGTCTGCTATGGGACCTTATATGGACAGGTGTGTGCTTTTCCTAATCATCCTAAATGCCCATCATCTACTAAATTTTGTAGGATTTTGAGGTGATAATAAATCCATAAGACTGTAACATGATCATCTGTGGAACAAGTGAAGCACTGTGTATACTTTCCGGATACACTGTATGTAAATACTTTATCTCTTTGTTTACGGTGTGATGGAACCAAACCTGTTTTGTGTGACATAAAAAGTTGGACAGTTGGAATCAGTGGGCATTACAACTTTAATAACATCAGCAAAGACAACCTAGAACCACAAGTAACTTGTAAGTAACTTGTAAATAAATCTTGAATATATGTCCTAATTTCACAATAATGATTCAGTTATTTGTTACAAGATGTTAAATATATTCTATAAATATATTCAATTGTTTATTATTTTTTATATTTATTAATTATCTTTGATCAGTTGAGTAATTTTCTGGGAAAAAAAGCTAATATAAAAGGTCTACAAAAGTGTTCTTATAAAGTCCAAACATACTGAGGCATTTAGGGCATTAGCTGCACTTTAGCTTGTTTTTTTTTTCAAAAGGTGCTTCTCTTTAGATACGGCACTGTAGCGTTTTAGAAGCTTGCAATTTTCACGAGCAAATTGTACAGTTATAAAAAAAATTATAGATAAGCATAGGAGAACAAATTCAGAATGCTGTTGTAATTATGATTAGGATCTTTTAAAATATATTTTATTATGAAATATATGATAATTTAAATATTGAAGTGGTGATTCTGCTTTTGAAGGTTTGTAACATTTTCCCAAAATGATGGTGAGGGTCGTTGTCATCTTATTTCTGTTTGTTGGTAAGTTAATTATGAAAAACATTACAGAATATTAATGAATAAAAAAAAAGTAGTGTGAAAACAATATCAATCTCACACTGGCATAGGTGGTGCAAACGCTACAACAACAAACACAGCTACAGAAACTACAACTGAAACATCACCAACCACAGCTACAAGAGATGCACCAACTACAACCACAGCTCCACTAACTACAACAACAGCTCCACCAACTACAACTACAGTAACACCAACATCAACAACAACTACAGCTCAACCAGCTACAACCACAACTCCACCAACTACAACTACAGCTCCACCAACTACAACTATAGCTGCACCAACTACAACCACAGTTTCATTAACAACAACAGCTGAACCAACTACAACCACAGGTCCACCAACTAGAACTACAGTCACACCAACTACAACCACAGCTTCATCAACTACAACAACGGCTGCACCAACTACAATAACAGCTGTGCCAACTACAACCACAGCTGCACCAACAACAACTACAGCTGCCCCGAGAACAACCACAACTGCACCCACAACCACAGCTGCCCCAACAACAACCACAATTACTCCAACAACAACCACTCCTGCTCCAACAACGACCACAGCTGCTCCAACAACAACCACAACTGCTGCCGCAACAACAACCACAACTGCCACAAGAACAACCACACATGCCCCAACAACAACCACAACTGCACCCACAACAACCACGACTGCTCCAACAACAACTACAGTTGCTCCAACAACAACCACAGCTGCCACCCAAACAACAACAACAACTGCGGAATCAACTGCAGCAGCCCCAACAACAACAACAGCTGCTCCAACAACAACTACAGCTGCTCCAACAACAACCACAGCTTCCCCAACAACAACCACAACTGCTCCAACAATAAACACAACTGCTTCAACAAAAACGACAGCTGCCCCAACAACAACCACAATTGCGGTATCAACCGCAGCTACCCCAACAACAACTACAGCTGTTCCAACAACAACGTCAGCTGCTTCAACAACAACCACAACTGCTCCAAGAACAACCACAGCTGTCCCAACAACAACCACAATGGCAGCAACAACTACAGCTGCCCCAACAACAACCACAACTGCCACACCAACAACAACGTCAATAGCTACACCCACAACCACAGCTGCCCCAACAACAACCACAATGGCAGCAACAACCACAGCTGCTCCAACAACAACCACAACTGCCCCAACAATAAACACAACTGCTTCAACAACAACGACAGCTGTTCCAACAACAACCACAATTGCGGTATCAACCGCAGCTACCCCAACAACAACTACAGCTGTTCCAACAACAACTTCAGCTGCTTCAACAACAACCACAACTGCTCCAACAACAACCACAGCTGCCCCAACAACAACCACAATTGCGGTATCAACCGCAGCTACCCCAACAACAACTACAGCTGTTCCAACAACAACTTCAGCTGCTTCAACAACAACCACAGCTGCTCCAACAACAACTACAGCTGCCCCAACAACAACCACACCTGCTCCGATAACAACCACAACTGTCACCCCACCAACATCCAAAACTGCACTCACAAGCACAGCTGCTCCAACAACAACCACAGATGCTTCAGGAACAACTACAGTTGCTCCAACAACAACCACAGCTGCCGCCCCAACAACAACCACAACTGCGGCATCATCCACAGCTTCCTCACCGACAACAACCACAACTACACCCACAACCACAGCTGCTCCAACAACAACTAAAGCTGCTCCCACAACAACTACAATTGCGGCTCCAACAACAACCACAATTGCGGCTCCAACAACAACCACAGCTGCTCCAACAACAACTACAGTTGTTCCAACAACAACCACAGCTGCCGCTGCAACAACAACCACAACTACGCCCACAACCACAGCTGCCCCAACAACAACTACAGCTGCTCCGACAAATACCACAACTGTTGCCACAACTGCAGCAGCTCCAATAACCACCACAACTGCTCCAACAACAACTGCAGCTTTCCCAACAACAACCACAATTGCGGCTCCAACAACAACCACAGCTGCTCCAGCAACAACTACAGCTGCTCCCACAACAACTACAATTGCGGCTCCAACAACAACCACAGCTGCTCCAACAACAACCACAATTGCGGCATCATCCACAGCTTCCTCACCGACAACAACAACTGCTCTCACAACATCAGCTGCCCCAACAACAACCACAACTGCCCCAACAACAACCACAGCTGCTTCTACAACAACCACAGCTGTCGCCTCAACAACAACCACAACTGTTCCAACAACAACCACAATTGCGGCTCCAACAACAACCACAACTGCACCCACATCAACCACAGCTGCTCGAAGAACAACGACATCTGCTCCAACAACAACCACAACTGCGGCCACAACTGCAGCTACTCCAACAACAACCACAACAACTGCACCCACAACCACAGCTGCCCCAACAACAACTACAGCTGCTCCGACAACAACCACAACTGTTGCCACAACTGCAGCAGCTCCAACAACAACCACAGCTGCCCGAAGTACAACCACAACTGCACCCACAACCACAGCTGCTCCAACAACAACTACAGCTGCACCACCAACAACCATAACTGTCGCCACAACAACAACCACAGCTGCTCAAACAACTACAGAAGCTTCAACAACAACCACAACTGCACCCACAACCACAGCTGCCCCACCAACAACCACAACTGCCACCCCAAGAATAACCACAACTGCTCCAACAACAACCACATCTTTCCCAACAACAACAACAACAACAACAACAACTGCACCCACAACCACAGCTGCTCCAACAACAACTGCAGCTTTCCTAACAACAACCACAGCTGCTCAAACAACAACCACAACAACAACCACAACTGCACCCACAACCACAGCTGCCCCACCAACAACCACAACTGCCACCCCAAGAATAACCACAACTGCTCCAACAACGACCACAGCTTCCCCAACAACAACAACAACAACAACAACTGCACCCACAACCACAGCTGCTCCAACAACAACTACAGCATCCCCAACAACAACCACAGCTGCTCCAACAACAACTGCAGCTGCTTCTACAACAACCACAACTGTCGCCTCAACAACAACCACAACTGTTCCAACAACAACCACAATTGCGGCTCCAACAACAACCACAGCTGCTTCAAGAACAACTACAGTTGCTCCAACAACAACCACAGCTGCCGCCCCAACAACAACCACAACTGCGGCATCATCCACGGCTTCCTCACCGACAACAACCACAACTACACCCACAACCACAGCTGCTCCAACAACAACTACAGCTGCTCCCACAACAACTACAATTGCGGCTCCAACAACAACCACAGCTGCTCCAACAACAACCACAATTGCGGCATCATCCACAGCTTCCTCACCGACAACAACTGCTCTCACAACATCAGCTGCCCCAACAACAACCACAACTGCCCCAACAACAACCACAGCTGCTTCTACAACAACCACAGCTGTCGCCTCAACAACAACCACAACTGTTCCAACAACAACCACAATTGCGGCTCCAACAACAACCACAACTGCACCCACATCAACCACAGCTGCTCGAAGAACAACGACATCTGCTCCAACAACAACCACAACTGCGGCCACAACCACAGCTGCCCCAACAACAACTACAGCTGCTCCGACAACAACCACAACTGTTGCCACAACTGCAGCAGCTCCAACAACAACCACAGCTGCCCGAAGTACAACCACAACTGCACCCACAACCACAGCTGCTCCAACAACAACTACAGCTGCACCACCAACAACCATAACTGTCGCCACAACAACAACCACAACTGCGGCCACAACCACAGCTGCTCAAACAACTACAGAAGCTTCAACAACAACCACAACTGCACCCACAACCACAGCTGCCCCACCAACAACCACAACTGCCACCCCAAGAATAACCACAACTGCTCCAACAACAACCACATCTTTCCCAACAACAACAACAACAACAACAACAACTGCACCCACAACCACAGCTGCTCCAACAACAACTGCAGCTTTCCCAACAACAACCACAGCTGCTTCTACAACAACCACAACTGTCGCCTCAACAACAACCACAACTGTTCCAACAACAACCACAATTGCGGCTCCAACAACAACCACAGCTGCTTCAAGAACAACTACAGTTGCTCCAACAACAACCACAGCTGCCGCCCCAACAACAACCACAACTGCGGCATCATCCACAGCTTCCTCACCGACAACAACCACAACTACACCCACAACCACAGCTGCTCCAATAACAACTACAGCTGCTCCCACAACAACTACAATTGCGGCTCCAACAACAACCACAATTGCGGCATCATCCACAGCTTCCTCACCGACAACAACAACTGCCCTCACAACCTCAGCTGCCCCAACAACAACCACAACTGCCTCAACAACAACCACAGCTGCTTCTACAACAACCACAACTGTCGCCTCAACAACAACCACAACTGTTCCAACAACAACCGCAATTGCGGCTCCAACAACAACCACAGCTGCTCCAACAACAACTACAGTTGTTCCAACAACAACCACAGCTGCTGCCCCAACAACAACCACAACTGCCCCAACAACAACCACAGCTGCTTCTACAACAACCACAACTGTCGCCTCAACAACAACCACACCTGTTCCAACAACAACCACAATTGCGGCTCCAACAACAACCACAGCTGCTACAACAACAACTACAGTTGCTCCAACAACAACCACAGCTGCCGCCCCAACAACAACCACAACTGCGGCATCATCCACAGCTTCCTCACCGACAACAACCACAACTACGCCCACAACCACAGCTGCTCCAACAACAACTACAGCTGCTCCCACAACAACTACAATTGCGGCTCCAACAACAACCACAACTGCGGCATCAACCGCTGCTGCTCCAACAACAACTACAGCAACATTAACCCCAACTAAAGCATCAACCACAACTACCACAACAAAAACCACCTCCTCTGCTATTGTTAACAACTTCAGCTTTCTTTCCCTAGGTCTGGCTCTAATACCACATGTTCTTAGCTCATATTCTTAATATTTTTCTCTTAAGTTCACATCCTTTAAATGAAGTCACAAACCAAAATACATGTGGAAATGTAAAATAATTAAGTATGTATATTTTAATTTGTCTTCATTGTGGGTTCATGACTTTTGGTTTGATAGAGAAAAGTTAATTTAAACAGTTTTAGTGTTTTCCTCCTCGAGATGATGTTTGTGGATGTATCAACCAAACGTGTGATTTGATAACTGATAAAAATATTGTAATGTCTGCTATCTCAACACTGATCTTATCATGGCACTTTTCAAAACTATCATAAATAAAGTCTTTTTGCATTGATTAGTAAATGTCCCCTGACTTTTCAAGGTTGAGAATAATTTCTCATAATAACAATTTCTCTACAATAGTCAGTGTTAATACTAACTTATTCAGCTTTTTTTATTTTGCTGCAACTCACAATAGTTCTCTCATCACATTTTGTAAATTAACGTGCAGTATTTGGAAGACAAAACAAGTAAGCACAAACTGTGGGAGAATATAGAGTGACATCCTGGTGTTATATGTAAACACACACAGAGAGAGTATATACGCATAAAAATTATGATATTTCAAAGCAAAAGTCTGAGTGATTCTGATAATCCAGATTATATGACTGTGGTTTTATGGGGTCTGATATCTCCTTGTATGTCACGGCTGGCGGGGTGAGCCGTGTGGTGTTGGAGGAAAAGGAGGACCCAAAATGCGGCAGTGACTGATGATTCGAGTGACTTTTATTTACAAGGTGGCAGTGGCAAAAACAGGCAGTGAAGCATGACAAAACAACTGAAGAAACCTAAACTGGGAGAACTAAATGACAAACCTGAGACCATACAAAAGGGGTGCGGGGCAGAGAGACGCAGAGACAGGAACGGAACACCATAGAACGCAGATGAACGCAGACGAGCCGACAAAGAACACAGACCGACACCCACTAAATATACACACACACAAGGTAATCAGGTAATCACACACACAGGAGGGAAGAACAGCTGAACCTAATACACATCAGAACCGGAGGAGACACAGACTTTCAGAATAAGACAGGAACTCTAGGACACGAGCCTACAAAGTAAAGCAGGGAACACACGGACTGATTTACAACACAACACTAAGGACAGACACAGGTAGGGCTGAATATACACTAACTTCAGGTTCAACCCTAAACCAATACAAATCAGAACAAACACAAGGCACAAAAATGAACTTCAAGAAAACACAAAACGCTGGGTCAAAACGACCCAGGACCGTGACATTGTAATGTAAACAATCAACTCAAATATCCAATTTGATTATTAAACTTGACAGTGGTAATCTAACACAACTAACAGTTGACACTCACATACAGCTGCTTTTACAACCACAGAGGTGCAGAAGAATGTGATGTAAGCAGAAACTTTGTGTTGATTTTGTCTCTGTCTTTCTTTGTGTTTGCACAAGATTTACCGCACTGTCCCTCAGCCCAAAACAGTGTTTCACACATTACATTACACACTGAGAATAAGGGCTCAGTGGAAGGCGTCTCACTCCCACTGCGCCACATATGGACATTTGGTCAGGACCTGTTGTCATCACACTTTAATGCAACAGGTAACTGACACAATTTTTCCCCTTAAATAAACGAGACCTCAAAGAAGACCAATACAAATCTTACTGCAGGTACGAGAATTCTAATTAGAGGACTGAACCTGTTCACAGTCACAGCGGTAAAATGTAGCAGGTCACTTCTGAAAAATGTCACAGAGCATGTGTGAAACAGCACTGCAACAGTCAGTGTTGTTGGCTGTTTCAGGAGGACAAAAGCAGAGAGACACTTGCATTCAAGCTGTGTCTGCACACACCTTTAACCAGGACGATATCTACCATTACTCCACCTGCACATTATTATCTGGATGCTGATATTATCACATGTCTGGCTCATAAAACATAACACTTTCTTTCACTGTAGTGGACAGCTTACAAGTAATGGAATCATAATTGTCCAGTTGTATTAATGTTCTCTGAATGGAGTTAGAAAGTTAGGGAGGTGTTGGAGTGGCTTCAGGGAACTGAGTGTAATGGAATTTCTTTCATCTGATGTATTAGTCACATGTTTTAGTAATGGTAAATGGCCTGCATTTGTATAGCGCTTTTCTAGTCCTTAAGGACCCCAAAACGCTTCACACTACATTCAGTCATTCACCCATTCACACACACATTCACACACTGGTGATGGCAAGTTACATTGTAGCCACAGCTGCCCTGGGGCGCACTGATATCAGTTTTCTGTCACTTAATTGTACACATGTGGGATACCATTAAGTTTCAACTTTATTGCATGCACACAGTTGCGTGTTGTGGAGACAGCTGGAGACACCCAGTTTTTACATGTCTCCGGAAGAGGCAGGGGGCAATCTTTAGATAACACAGTAAGAGGAGATAAAGGCTGTAAAACTCTCTGTCTCTCTGGGGACCTGTATTTAAACCAGAGCTATGCTGTTCATCAGTAGAGACCCTGCTATCAGTCCCATGATGATTGATTACAAGAAGGCCTATGACTCAATGCCCCACACCTGGATCCTGGAATGCCTAGAACTATATAAGATCAACAGTACCCTGAGAGCCTTCATCAGGAACTCAATGGCGGACAACACTGGAGGCCAACCTCAAGCCCATAGCATCAAGTGCATCATCTACCAAGGAGATGCTCTGTCTGTTCTGCATAGGCCTTAACCCCATTCAGTGAGATAATTGACAAGACTGGCTACGGATACCGACTACGGAACGGAGCAGTTGTCAGCCACCTCCTGTACATGGATGACATCAAGCTGTATGCCAAGAGTGAACGAGACATCGATTCACTGATCCACACTACCAGGCTATACAGCAATGACATCGGGATGTCATTCGGGCTGGAGAAGTGTAGTCGGATGGTAACAAAGAGGAAAGGTAGTCAGAACGGATGGGATCAAACTACCACAAGGCAACATTGCAGACGTAGAGGACAGTTACAAGTACCTGGGGATCCCGCAAGCGAATGGGAACCATGAAGAGGCCGCTAGGAAAGCTGCAACCAGCAAGTAGGGTCAGGCAAGTCCTGAGGAGTCAGCTGAACGGTAAGAACAAGATCCGGGCCATCAACACCTACGCCCTGCCCGTGATCAGGTACCCTGCTGGGGTAATAGGCTGGCCAAAGGAGGAGATAGAAGCCACGGACATCAAGACAAGAAAGCTCCTTACCATGCATGGAGGGTTTCACCCCAAGTCCAGCACTTATGATAAGGCTTCTCTCAAAAGACACTTCAGAGTAAGTGATAAAGTACTTGTCTTACTTATTTTACTCACTTACTCATTTTTACTTGGTTACCTTGAAAGTACAAAACCCCTCCTATGCCACACTTCTGTGTTAACTGCACCCGACTTGATGCAACCATGCAAGTTAGAAATTGACGCCAGTGCTGTTGGGGCTAGAGCAGTACTGTTGCAAAAAGACTTGCAGGGATTGGACCACCCCATTTGTTACTTCTCCTGCAAGTTTAACAAGCATCAGGTAATTTACTCCACCATTAAGAAGGAGACATTGGCTCTGTTGCTAGCTCTTCAGCACTTCCATGTTTACTTGGGGTCTGGCACATTACCCATTGTAGTGTACACTGATCATAATCCACTTGTATTTCTTGCCCGAATGTTTAGCCACAATAAATGCCTCATGCGATGGGCCGCACTGCTGCAAGAAAACAATTCAGAGATTTGGCATTTAAAAAAAGACAAAAAACAAACGTACTGATAAAGTACTAGTTGATGACCTCTCCCGGTTGTGAGTATGACTTGTTTTGTTGTCTGTCATGAATATTGAAATCTGTGTATACAAAACGTAGTCTTGTATTTTAAGGGGAGGGGTGTTACGGCCCTGGGCCTTGGAGAGAGTCAGACTACCCTTTTGTTTATGCAAATCTAGGTGTGCCAGTACTCGTGGATGACTGGCTTCTGGGAGTCCTGTGCCAGCCTTCTTTTATGCAGATCACAGTGTGCCAGACCTCGCGGACGATTGGCTGCCTGGAGATCCCATGACCACTCCATGTCTAACGAATGTGTGTGTTCGTGTATGTGTTGACCTTACATGCTCTCTCAATTCACCCGTTGCATTTCTGACCTTTTACCAGAACAGAGGCTCATCCTTATGTGTAACAACCTAACTGAAACTATATGTACTATATTGAATAAATGTTTTAATCAAGAACCTCTACTAAAAGCTTAATAAAAGAATATAAAAGTATAACAGACAATTTGAATAACCTAGTAATTCAAATAGCCTCGTCTAACCAGCTCCTCAGAATAACCTGCACTTAGACTCTGGTTTCAGTTTCAGTTCTGCAAACGCTCTGGAAACCTGCAGTTTCCTGTCACTCTGACTCTGTACAGAGCGTACTCAAAATCAACAGAATCAGCACATACACACTTAAGATTATAACAAGCATTCAAAAGCATCTAAGATTATAGATTCAACTCAACAGTTTAAAGTGGTTATAACTGCACCTGTAATAAAGGCTAATTGGGTACCAAAATGTTTCAACATCTGAATGCACTATCAATGCTGTAGATTATATTATTAATGCAATGGTCATGATGATTATTA